>NC_079165.1:19205573-19518906 GCF_947568905.1 Ostrea edulis | reverse complement strand
TTTCATCGGCTCAAAATCAGCACTGGATATCAAAAGAAGAGGTTTGAAAAACAAAACGGTGTTTTAATAGGTCATTCAAGAAACATGACGCAATACACAATGCGAAATTTCAATTACATCTAAATACGTATCAACAACGTATTTTTTGTCTTATACAGCTAGAAAATCGTAAATATTTGTATAAACACCCATCTTCATAGCATACACCGGCGGTTTTAACACTTAACACATCCAAAAGACGTATCAAAATTTCACATCGATTTTACAATACGCATATTGCACAATAAACCCACCCCCCTCCTCCTGCCTTGCGCAACTGTTAGATGGACTTTCCTTGACATTCATAAGCATCATACATAACTCTATGACTTCTTGATTCAATGTCCTTATTGTAAATTAACCCAATTAAGATATTTCGTATTTCTGAGTAAAGTTTAGAAATTTTATTTTATTTTTAATTTTATGTCATAAAGAGAAATTCAACTACTTCATGGTAAATGCCCGTCAAGGTCACTCATATGAACATCAAAATGTCTCCTTAACACAGAAGATATCAAATTATTCGTTTTAAGGGCCTAACAGGCGAGGTAATATTTCTGGCACGATTTACGACAGTCCCCTCCGTAGCAGGATATCAAGGCTCTGACGACGTAGGCCATAATTCTATTGCCGGCTTCTAAAGCGTTGACCAAAAATTTGTGTTCTGTCCTGCATATCAAGTTTGTCACTAGATATTCTTACCGTTTTGAGCATTTTGAACACTTGCAATTCAACGTCACTATACCTAGCACCCTTGATATTTGGCCTACATCTTCTTTAGAACCAAAATTTAGGAAATGTTTTAGCTTAAATTTTTTGTAATGAACAGTTACATGGATGATTCTGTATGATTTGTGTACACGTTTAAAAACGTCATATTATCCAGTCAGACTTTAGTCTTATTTATTTGTTTTAATCAGTATTTAGTCTTCTTAATGTGTTACCCCTGCTTTGAAGAAAGGCTAAATACGCACAACCCCTGCCAGATTAGGGGGCCATTATCTGAAACACTAATCACCCGTGAGTATCAACTTGGTTTAATCTGTTAAGCGTAATTAATGGGCTCTTCTAGGATACCAAATTGACCAGATGCAGATTCCATTATAGTACCGAAAATTGAATATTTTCACAAAACCAAAGATCTCACTCATATGAAATTTGAAATAATTAGCAATTTAAAAAAATGTATAAATAAATTTAGGATTAATAAGTGATTGAAATAGCAAATTTCATCATTCTTCTTTCCAATGAAACCATTTTTGCGGAAATATCTTGATTTTATACAAAGTTATTTCAATTTAAAAAGTACCACACGCGCCTCATATTTCACTGATGAAACAGGCAGACATCACGATAGTCCCCAGGGGAAGTAAATCACCAGTTACATCAGTTATCTTGCTCCGATCGCTGTGTGCATGGGGTATACTATTGATGAATGAAACGGGCACCTGCTGTGCAAATTTGACATTTTTTGATGAAGATTTAGTTGTCTTCAAGGTATCACACCGGTAATTGTCCAATCAAAATGAACTTAGTCAATTGTAGTTCCATATATTTAAAGAAATATTTTTTTTCCTTGCGCGATTTTTCTCATTTCCTCTTCTTCTTTTCTCTTAATTTTTGTACCCCTGATTAGGAAATTTTGTGTAATTTGTAGAAATAATCAAGTGTATACAAAGGAACTATTTGCTGTTGGTAGCTGAGGCTACTTCCTGAGGTGCACTCCGGCTGTTTACACACATGTGAAAAACACGTGGATTTGAGGGTAGTCTTGTTTGCGGGTAATTTTTTTTCGAAAATGCCGCGTAGGGTGTTGTTTTTCTGGTGTCGGCAGACGAGATAGGTAAAATAGAACGTGTCTGACTGCGTTATTCGGCATCAATTTTGTAAACTGATTTTTAATGATTTTTTCCCCTCTATAGTAATATATAGTGAAAATAATTACCGGTGTGATACCTTGAAGGAAGTCGTGAATTTCAGAATTTCCCGTTTTTCTCAGTCCTTTCCCTTTTCATCGGCTCAAAATCAGCACTGGATATCAAAAGAAGAGGTTTGAAAAACAAAACGGTGTTTTAATAGGTCATTCAAGAAACATGACGCAATACACAATGCGAAATTTCAATTACATCTAAATACGTATCAACAACGTATTTTTTGTCTTATACAGCTAGAAAATCGTAAATATTTGTATAAACACCCATCTTCATAGCATACACCGGCGGTTTTAACACTTAACACATCCAAAAGACGTATCAAAATTTCACATCGATTTTACAATACGCATATTGCACAATAAACCCACCCCCCTCCTCCTGCCTTGCGCAACTGTTAGATGGACTTTCCTTGACATTCATAAGCATCATACATAACTCTATGACTTCTTGATTCAATGTCCTTATTGTAAATTAACCCAATTAAGATATTTCGTATTTCTGAGTAAAGTTTAGAAATTTTATTTTATTTTTAATTTTATGTCATAAAGAGAAATTCAACTACTTCATGGTAAATGCCCGTCAAGGTCACTCATATGAACATCAAAATGTCTCCTTAACACAGAAGATATCAAATTATTCGTTTTAAGGGCCTAACAGGCGAGGTAATATTTCTGGCACGATTTACGACAGTCCCCTCCGTAGCAGGATATCAAGGCTCTGACGACGTAGGCCATAATTCTATTGCCGGCTTCTAAAGCGTTGACCAAAAATTTGTGTTCTGTCCTGCATATCAAGTTTGTCACTAGATATTCTTACCGTTTTGAGCATTTTGAACACTTGCAATTCAACGTCACTATACCTAGCACCCTTGATATTTGGCCTACATCTTCTTTAGAACCAAAATTTAGGAAATGTTTTAGCTTAAATTTTTTGTAATGAACAGTTACATGGATGATTCTGTATGATTTGTGTACACGTTTAAAAACGTCATATTATCCAGTCAGACTTTAGTCTTATTTATTTGTTTTAATCAGTATTTAGTCTTCTTAATGTGTTACCCCTGCTTTGAAGAAAGGCTAAATACGCACAACCCCTGCCAGATTAGGGGGCCATTATCTGAAACACTAATCACCCGTGAGTATCAACTTGGTTTAATCTGTTAAGCGTAATTAATGGGCTCTTCTAGGATACCAAATTGACCAGATGCAGATTCCATTATAGTACCGAAAATTGAATATTTTCACAAAACCAAAGATCTCACTCATATGAAATTTGAAATAATTAGCAATTTAAAAAAATGTATAAATAAATTTAGGATTAATAAGTGATTGAAATAGCAAATTTCATCATTCTTCTTTCCAATGAAACCATTTTTGCGGAAATATCTTGATTTTATACAAAGTTATTTCAATTTAAAAAGTACCACACGCGCCTCATATTTCACTGATGAAACAGGCAGACATCACGATAGTCCCCAGGGGAAGTAAATCACCAGTTACATCAGTTATCTTGCTCCGATCGCTGTGTGCATGGGGTATACTATTGATGAATGAAACGGGCACCTGCTGTGCAAATTTGACATTTTTTGATGAAGATTTAGTTGTCTTGAAGGAAGTCGTGAATTTCAGAATTTCCCGTTTTTCTCAGTCCTTTCCCTTTTCATCGGCTCAAAATCAGCACTGGATATCAAAAGAAGAGGTTTGAAAAACAAAACGGTGTTTTAATAGGTCATTCAAGAAACATGACGCAATACACAATGCGAAATTTCAATTACATCTAAATACGTATCAACAACGTATTTTTTGTCTTATACAGCTAGAAAATCGTAAATATTTGTATAAACACCCATCTTCATAGCATACACCGGCGGTTTTAACACTTAACACATCCAAAAGACGTATCAAAATTTCACATCGATTTTACAATACGCATATTGCACAATAAACCCACCCCCCTCCTCCTGCCTTGCGCAACTGTTAGATGGACTTTCCTTGACATTCATAAGCATCATACATAACTCTATGACTTCTTGATTCAATGTCCTTATTGTAAATTAACCCAATTAAGAGATTTCGTATTTCTGAGTAAAGTTTAGAAATTTTATTTTATTTTTAATTTTATGTCATAAAGAGAAATTCAACTACTTCATGGTAAATGCCCGTCAAGGTCACTCATATGAACATCAAAATGTCTCCTTAACACAGAAGATATCAAATTATTCGTTTTAAGGGCCTAACAGGCGAGGTAATATTTCTGGCACGATTTACGACAGTCCCCTCCGTAGCAGGATATCAAGGCTCTGACGACGTAGGCCATAATTCTATTGCCGGCTTCTAAAGCGTTGACCAAAAATTTGTGTTCTGTCCTGCATATCAAGTTTGTCACTAGATATTCTTACCGTTTTGAGCATTTTGAACACTTGCAATTCAACGTCACTATACCTAGCACCCTTGATATTTGGCCTACATCTTCTTTAGAACCAAAATTTAGGAAATGTTTTAGCTTAAATTTTTTGTAATGAACAGTTACATGGATGATTCTGTATGATTTGTGTACACGTTTAAAAACGTCATATTATCCAGTCAGACTTTAGTCTTATTTATTTGTTTTAATCAGTATTTAGTCTTCTTAATGTGTTACCCCTGCTTTGAAGAAAGGCTAAATACGCACAACCCCTGCCAGATTAGGGGGCCATTATCTGAAACACTAATCACCCGTGAGTATCAACTTGGTTTAATCTGTTAAGCGTAATTAATGGGCTCTTCTAGGATACCAAATTGACCAGATGCAGATTCCATTATAGTACCGAAAATTGAATATTTTCACAAAACCAAAGATCTCACTCATATGAAATTTGAAATAATTAGCAATTTAAAAAAATGTATAAATAAATTTAGGATTAATAAGTGATTGAAATAGCAAATTTCATCATTCTTCTTTCCAATGAAACCATTTTTGCGGAAATATCTTGATTTTATACAAAGTTATTTCAATTTAAAAAGTACCACACGCGCCTCATATTTCACTGATGAAACAGGCAGACATCACGATAGTCCCCAGGGGAAGTAAATCACCAGTTACATCAGTTATCTTGCTCCGATCGCTGTGTGCATGGGGTATACTATTGATGAATGAAACGGGCACCTGCTGTGCAAATTTGACATTTTTTGATGAAGATTTAGTTGTCTTCAAGGTATCACACCGGTAATTGTCCAATCAAAATGAACTTAGTCAATTGTAGTTCCATATATTTAAAGAAATATTTTTTTTCCTTGCGCGATTTTTCTCATTTCCTCTTCTTCTTTTCTCTTAATTTTTGTACCCCTGATTAGGAAATTTTGTGTAATTTGTAGAAATAATCAAGTGTATACAAAGGAACTATTTGCTGTTGGTAGCTGAGGCTACTTCCTGAGGTGCACTCCGGCTGTTTACACACATGTGAAAAACACGTGGATTTGAGGGTAGTCTTGTTTGCGGGTAATTTTTTTTCGAAAATGCCGCGTAGGGTGTTGTTTTTCTGGTGTCGGCAGACGAGATAGGTAAAATAGAACGTGTCTGACTGCGTTATTCGGCATCAATTTTGTAAACTGATTTTTAATGATTTTTTCCCCTCTATAGTAATATATAGTGAAAATAATTACCGGTGTGATACCTTGAAGGAAGTCGTGAATTTCAGAATTTCCCGTTTTTCTCAGTCCTTTCCCTTTTCATCGGCTCAAAATCAGCACTGGATATCAAAAGAAGAGGTTTGAAAAACAAAACGGTGTTTTAATAGGTCATTCAAGAAACATGACGCAATACACAATGCGAAATTTCAATTACATCTAAATACGTATCAACAACGTATTTTTTGTCTTATACAGCTAGAAAATCGTAAATATTTGTATAAACACCCATCTTCATAGCATACACCGGCGGTTTTAACACTTAACACATCCAAAAGACGTATCAAAATTTCACATCGATTTTACAATACGCATATTGCACAATAAACCCACCCCCCTCCTCCTGCCTTGCGCAACTGTTAGATGGACTTTCCTTGACATTCATAAGCATCATACATAACTCTATGACTTCTTGATTCAATGTCCTTATTGTAAATTAACCCAATTAAGAGATTTCGTATTTCTGAGTAAAGTTTAGAAATTTTATTTTATTTTTAATTTTATGTCATAAAGAGAAATTCAACTACTTCATGGTAAATGCCCGTCAAGGTCACTCATATGAACATCAAAATGTCTCCTTAACACAGAAGATATCAAATTATTCGTTTTAAGGGCCTAACAGGCGAGGTAATATTTCTGGCACGATTTACGACAGTCCCCTCCGTAGCAGGATATCAAGGCTCTGACGACGTAGGCCATAATTCTATTGCCGGCTTCTAAAGCGTTGACCAAAAATTTGTGTTCTGTCCTGCATATCAAGTTTGTCACTAGATATTCTTACCGTTTTGAGCATTTTGAACACTTGCAATTCAACGTCACTATACCTAGCACCCTTGATATTTGGCCTACATCTTCTTTAGAACCAAAATTTAGGAAATGTTTTAGCTTAAATTTTTTGTAATGAACAGTTACATGGATGATTCTGTATGATTTGTGTACACGTTTAAAAACGTCATATTATCCAGTCAGACTTTAGTCTTATTTATTTGTTTTAATCAGTATTTAGTCTTCTTAATGTGTTACCCCTGCTTTGAAGAAAGGCTAAATACGCACAACCCCTGCCAGATTAGGGGGCCATTATCTGAAACACTAATCACCCGTGAGTATCAACTTGGTTTAATCTGTTAAGCGTAATTAATGGGCTCTTCTAGGATACCAAATTGACCAGATGCAGATTCCATTATAGTACCGAAAATTGAATATTTTCACAAAACCAAAGATCTCACTCATATGAAATTTGAAATAATTAGCAATTTAAAAAAATGTATAAATAAATTTAGGATTAATAAGTGATTGAAATAGCAAATTTCATCATTCTTCTTTCCAATGAAACCATTTTTGCGGAAATATCTTGATTTTATACAAAGTTATTTCAATTTAAAAAGTACCACACGCGCCTCATATTTCACTGATGAAACAGGCAGACATCACGATAGTCCCCAGGGGAAGTAAATCACCAGTTACATCAGTTATCTTGCTCCGATCGCTGTGTGCATGGGGTATACTATTGATGAATGAAACGGGCACCTGCTGTGCAAATTTGACATTTTTTGATGAAGATTTAGTTGTCTTCAAGGTATCACACCGGTAATTGTCCAATCAAAATGAACTTAGTCAATTGTAGTTCCATATATTTAAAGAAATATTTTTTTTCCTTGCGCGATTTTTCTCATTTCCTCTTCTTCTTTTCTCTTAATTTTTGTACCCCTGATTAGGAAATTTTGTGTAATTTGTAGAAATAATCAAGTGTATACAAAGGAACTATTTGCTGTTGGTAGCTGAGGCTACTTCCTGAGGTGCACTCCGGCTGTTTACACACATGTGAAAAACACGTGGATTTGAGGGTAGTCTTGTTTGCGGGTAATTTTTTTTCGAAAATGCCGCGTAGGGTGTTGTTTTTCTGGTGTCGGCAGACGAGATAGGTAAAATAGAACGTGTCTGACTGCGTTATTCGGCATCAATTTTGTAAACTGATTTTTAATGATTTTTTCCCCTCTATAGTAATATATAGTGAAAATAATTACCGGTGTGATACCTTGAAGGAAGTCGTGAATTTCAGAATTTCCCGTTTTTCTCAGTCCTTTCCCTTTTCATCGGCTCAAAATCAGCACTGGATATCAAAAGAAGAGGTTTGAAAAACAAAACGGTGTTTTAATAGGTCATTCAAGAAACATGACGCAATACACAATGCGAAATTTCAATTACATCTAAATACGTATCAACAACGTATTTTTTGTCTTATACAGCTAGAAAATCGTAAATATTTGTATAAACACCCATCTTCATAGCATACACCGGCGGTTTTAACACTTAACACATCCAAAAGACGTATCAAAATTTCACATCGATTTTACAATACGCATATTGCACAATAAACCCACCCCCCTCCTCCTGCCTTGCGCAACTGTTAGATGGACTTTCCTTGACATTCATAAGCATCATACATAACTCTATGACTTCTTGATTCAATGTCCTTATTGTAAATTAACCCAATTAAGAGATTTCGTATTTCTGAGTAAAGTTTAGAAATTTTATTTTATTTTTAATTTTATGTCATAAAGAGAAATTCAACTACTTCATGGTAAATGCCCGTCAAGGTCACTCATATGAACATCAAAATGTCTCCTTAACACAGAAGATATCAAATTATTCGTTTTAAGGGCCTAACAGGCGAGGTAATATTTCTGGCACGATTTACGACAGTCCCCTCCGTAGCAGGATATCAAGGCTCTGACGACGTAGGCCATAATTCTATTGCCGGCTTCTAAAGCGTTGACCAAAAATTTGTGTTCTGTCCTGCATATCAAGTTTGTCACTAGATATTCTTACCGTTTTGAGCATTTTGAACACTTGCAATTCAACGTCACTATACCTAGCACCCTTGATATTTGGCCTACATCTTCTTTAGAACCAAAATTTAGGAAATGTTTTAGCTTAAATTTTTTGTAATGAACAGTTACATGGATGATTCTGTATGATTTGTGTACACGTTTAAAAACGTCATATTATCCAGTCAGACTTTAGTCTTATTTATTTGTTTTAATCAGTATTTAGTCTTCTTAATGTGTTACCCCTGCTTTGAAGAAAGGCTAAATACGCACAACCCCTGCCAGATTAGGGGGCCATTATCTGAAACACTAATCACCCGTGAGTATCAACTTGGTTTAATCTGTTAAGCGTAATTAATGGGCTCTTCTAGGATACCAAATTGACCAGATGCAGACTCCATTATAGTACCGAAAATTGAATATTTTCACAAAACCAAAGATCTCACTCATATGAAATTTGAAATAATTAGCAATTTAAAAAAATGTATAAATAAATTTAGGATTAATAAGTGATTGAAATAGCAAATTTCATCATTCTTCTTTCCAATGAAACCATTTTTGCGGAAATATCTTGATTTTATACAAAGTTATTTCAATTTAAAAAGTACCACACGCGCCTCATATTTCACTGATGAAACAGGCAGACATCACGATAGTCCCCAGGGGAAGTAAATCACCAGTTACATCAGTTATCTTGCTCCGATCGCTGTGTGCATGGGGTATACTATTGATGAATGAAACGGGCACCTGCTGTGCAAATTTGACATTTTTTGATGAAGATTTAGTTGTCTTCAAGGTATCACACCGGTAATTGTCCAATCAAAATGAACTTAGTCAATTGTAGTTCCATATATTTAAAGAAATATTTTTTTTCCTTGCGCGATTTTTCTCATTTCCTCTTCTTCTTTTCTCTTAATTTTTGTACCCCTGATTAGGAAATTTTGTGTAATTTGTAGAAATAATCAAGTGTATACAAAGGAACTATTTGCTGTTGGTAGCTGAGGCTACTTCCTGAGGTGCACTCCGGCTGTTTACACACATGTGAAAAACACGTGGATTTGAGGGTAGTCTTGTTTGCGGGTAATTTTTTTTCGAAAATGCCGCGTAGGGTGTTGTTTTTCTGGTGTCGGCAGACGAGATAGGTAAAATAGAACGTGTCTGACTGCGTTATTCGGCATCAATTTTGTAAACTGATTTTTAATGATTTTTTCCCCTCTATAGTAATATATAGTGAAAATAATTACCGGTGTGATACCTTGAAGGAAGTCGTGAATTTCAGAATTTCCCGTTTTTCTCAGTCCTTTCCCTTTTCATCGGCTCAAAATCAGCACTGGATATCAAAAGAAGAGGTTTGAAAAACAAAACGGTGTTTTAATAGGTCATTCAAGAAACATGACGCAATACACAATGCGAAATTTCAATTACATCTAAATACGTATCAACAGCGTATTTTTTGTCTTATACAGCTAGAAAATCGTAAATATTTGTATAAACACCCATCTTCATAGCATACACCGGCGGTTTTAACACTTAACACATCCAAAAGACGTATCAAAATTTCACATCGATTTTACAATACGCATATTGCACAATAAACCCACCCCCCTCCTCCTGCCTTGCGCAACTGTTAGATGGACTTTCCTTGACATTCATAAGCATCATACATAACTCTATGACTTCTTGATTCAATGTCCTTATTGTAAATTAACCCAATTAAGAGATTTCGTATTTCTGAGTAAAGTTTAGAAATTTTATTTTATTTTTAATTTTATGTCATAAAGAGAAATTCAACTACTTCATGGTAAATGCCCGTCAAGGTCACTCATATGAACATCAAAATGTCTCCTTAACACAGAAGATATCAAATTATTCGTTTTAAGGGCCTAACAGGCGAGGTAATATTTCTGGCACGATTTACGACAGTCCCCTCCGTAGCAGGATATCAAGGCTCTGACGACGTAGGCCATAATTCTATTGCCGGCTTCTAAAGCGTTGACCAAAAATTTGTGTTCTGTCCTGCATATCAAGTTTGTCACTAGATATTCTTACCGTTTTGAGCATTTTGAACACTTGCAATTCAACGTCACTATACCTAGCACCCTTGATATTTGGCCTACATCTTCTTTAGAACCAAAATTTAGGAAATGTTTTAGCTTAAATTTTTTGTAATGAACAGTTACATGGATGATTCTGTATGATTTGTGTACACGTTTAAAAACGTCATATTATCCAGTCAGACTTTAGTCTTATTTATTTGTTTTAATCAGTATTTAGTCTTCTTAATGTGTTACCCCTGCTTTGAAGAAAGGCTAAATACGCACAACCCCTGCCAGATTAGGGGGCCATTATCTGAAACACTAATCACCCGTGAGTATCAACTTGGTTTAATCTGTTAAGCGTAATTAATGGGCTCTTCTAGGATACCAAATTGACCAGATGCAGACTCCATTATAGTACCGAAAATTGAATATTTTCACAAAACCAAAGATCTCACTCATATGAAATTTGAAATAATTAGCAATTTAAAAAAATGTATAAATAAATTTAGGATTAATAAGTGATTGAAATAGCAAATTTCATCATTCTTCTTTCCAATGAAACCATTTTTGCGGAAATATCTTGATTTTATACAAAGTTATTTCAATTTAAAAAGTACCACACGCGCCTCATATTTCACTGATGAAACAGGCAGACATCACGATAGTCCCCAGGGGAAGTAAATCACCAGTTACATCAGTTATCTTGCTCCGATCGCTGTGTGCATGGGGTATACTATTGATGAATGAAACGGGCACCTGCTGTGCAAATTTGACATTTTTTGATGAAGATTTAGTTGTCTTCAAGGTATCACACCGGTAATTGTCCAATCAAAATGAACTTAGTCAATTGTAGTTCCATATATTTAAAGAAATATTTTTTTTCCTTGCGCGATTTTTCTCATTTCCTCTTCTTCTTTTCTCTTAATTTTTGTACCCCTGATTAGGAAATTTTGTGTAATTTGTAGAAATAATCAAGTGTATACAAAGGAACTATTTGCTGTTGGTAGCTGAGGCTACTTCCTGAGGTGCACTCCGGCTGTTTACACACATGTGAAAAACACGTGGATTTGAGGGTAGTCTTGTTTGCGGGTAATTTTTTTTCGAAAATGCCGCGTAGGGTGTTGTTTTTCTGGTGTCGGCAGACGAGATAGGTAAAATAGAACGTGTCTGACTGCGTTATTCGGCATCAATTTTGTAAACTGATTTTTAATGATTTTTTCCCCTCTATAGTAATATATAGTGAAAATAATTACCGGTGTGATACCTTCATTGAAGGAAGTCGTGAATTTCAGAATTTCCCGTTTTTCTCAGTCCTTTCCCTTTTCATCGGCTCAAAATCAGCACTGGATATCAAAAGAAGAGGTTTGAAAAACAAAACGGTGTTTTAATAGGTCATTCAAGAAACATGACGCAATACACAATGCGAAATTTCAATTACATCTAAATACGTATCAACAACGTATTTTTTGTCTTATACAGCTAGAAAATCGTAAATATTTGTATAAACACCCATCTTCATAGCATACACCGGCGGTTTTAACACTTAACACATCCAAAAGACGTATCAAAATTTCACATCGATTTTACAATACGCATATTGCACAATAAACCCACCCCCCTCCTCCTGCCTTGCGCAACTGTTAGATGGACTTTCCTTGACATTCATAAGCATCATACATAACTCTATGACTTCTTGATTCAATGTCCTTATTGTAAATTAACCCAATTAAGAGATTTCGTATTTCTGAGTAAAGTTTAGAAATTTTATTTTATTTTTAATTTTATGTCATAAAGAGAAATTCAACTACTTCATGGTAAATGCCCGTCAAGGTCACTCATATGAACATCAAAATGTCTCCTTAACACAGAAGATATCAAATTATTCGTTTTAAGGGCCTAACACGCGAGGTAATATTTCTGGCACGATTTACGACAGTCCCCTCCGTAGCAGGATATCAAGGCTCTGACGACGTAGGCCATAATTCTATTGCCGGCTTCTAAAGCGTTGACCAAAAATTTGTGTTCTGTCCTGCATATCAAGTTTGTCACTAGATATTCTTACCGTTTTGAGCATTTTGAACACTTGCAATTCAACGTCACTATACCTAGCACCCTTGATATTTGGCCTACATCTTCTTTAGAACCAAAATTTAGGAAATGTTTTAGCTTAAATTTTTTGTAATGAACAGTTACATGGATGATTCTGTATGATTTGTGTACACGTTTAAAAACGTCATATTATCCAGTCAGACTTTAGTCTTATTTATTTGTTTTAATCAGTATTTAGTCTTCTTAATGTGTTACCCCTGCTTTGAAGAAAGGCTAAATACGCACAACCCCTGCCAGATTAGGGGGCCATTATCTGAAACACTAATCACCCGTGAGTATCAACTTGGTTTAATCTGTTAAGCGTAATTAATGGGCTCTTCTAGGATACCAAATTGACCAGATGCAGACTCCATTATAGTACCGAAAATTGAATATTTTCACAAAACCAAAGATCTCACTCATATGAAATTTGAAATAATTAGCAATTTAAAAAAATGTATAAATAAATTTAGGATTAATAAGTGATTGAAATAGCAAATTTCATCATTCTTCTTTCCAATGAAACCATTTTTGCGGAAATATCTTGATTTTATACAAAGTTATTTCAATTTAAAAAGTACCACACGCGCCTCATATTTCACTGATGAAACAGGCAGACATCACGATAGTCCCCAGGGGAAGTAAATCACCAGTTACATCAGTTATCTTGCTCCGATCGCTGTGTGCATGGGGTATACTATTGATGAATGAAACGGGCACCTGCTGTGCAAATTTGACATTTTTTGATGAAGATTTAGTTGTCTTCAAGGTATCACACCGGTAATTGTCCAATCAAAATGAACTTAGTCAATTGTAGTTCCATATATTTAAAGAAATATTTTTTTTCCTTGCGCGATTTTTCTCATTTCCTCTTCTTCTTTTCTCTTAATTTTTGTACCCCTGATTAGGAAATTTTGTGTAATTTGTAGAAATAATCAAGTGTATACAAAGGAACTATTTGCTGTTGGTAGCTGAGGCTACTTCCTGAGGTGCACTCCGGCTGTTTACACACATGTGAAAAACACGTGGATTTGAGGGTAGTCTTGTTTGCGGGTAATTTTTTTTCGAAAATGCCGCGTAGGGTGTTGTTTTTCTGGTGTCGGCAGACGAGATAGGTAAAATAGAACGTGTCTGACTGCGTTATTCGGCATCAATTTTGTAAACTGATTTTTAATGATTTTTTCCCCTCTATAGTAATATATAGTGAAAATAATTACCGGTGTGATACCTTCATTGAAGGAAGTCGTGAATTTCAGAATTTCCCGTTTTTCTCAGTCCTTTCCCTTTTCATCGGCTCAAAATCAGCACTGGATATCAAAAGAAGAGGTTTGAAAAACAAAACGGTGTTTTAATAGGTCATTCAAGAAACATGACGCAATACACAATGCGAAATTTCAATTACATCTAAATACGTATCAACAACGTATTTTTTGTCTTATACAGCTAGAAAATCGTAAATATTTGTATAAACACCCATCTTCATAGCATACACCGGCGGTTTTAACACTTAACACATCCAAAAGACGTATCAAAATTTCACATCGATTTTACAATACGCATATTGCACAATAAACCCACCCCCCTCCTCCTGCCTTGCGCAACTGTTAGATGGACTTTCCTTGACATTCATAAGCATCATACATAACTCTATGACTTCTTGATTCAATGTCCTTATTGTAAATTAACCCAATTAAGAGATTTCGTATTTCTGAGTAAAGTTTAGAAATTTTATTTTATTTTTAATTTTATGTCATAAAGAGAAATTCAACTACTTCATGGTAAATGCCCGTCAAGGTCACTCATATGAACATCAAAATGTCTCCTTAACACAGAAGATATCAAATTATTCGTTTTAAGGGCCTAACAGGCGAGGTAATATTTCTGGCACGATTTACGACAGTCCCCTCCGTAGCAGGATATCAAGGCTCTGACGACGTAGGCCATAATTCTATTGCCGGCTTCTAAAGCGTTGACCAAAAATTTGTGTTCTGTCCTGCATATCAAGTTTGTCACTAGATATTCTTACCGTTTTGAGCATTTTGAACACTTGCAATTCAACGTCACTATACCTAGCACCCTTGATATTTGGCCTACATCTTCTTTAGAACCAAAATTTAGGAAATGTTTTAGCTTAAATTTTTTGTAATGAACAGTTACATGGATGATTCTGTATGATTTGTGTACACGTTTAAAAACGTCATATTATCCAGTCAGACTTTAGTCTTATTTATTTGTTTTAATCAGTATTTAGTCTTCTTAATGTGTTACCCCTGCTTTGAAGAAAGGCTAAATACGCACAACCCCTGCCAGATTAGGGGGCCATTATCTGAAACACTAATCACCCGTGAGTATCAACTTGGTTTAATCTGTTAAGCGTAATTAATGGGCTCTTCTAGGATACCAAATTGACCAGATGCAGATTCCATTATAGTACCGAAAATTGAATATTTTCACAAAACCAAAGATCTCACTCATATGAAATTTGAAATAATTAGCAATTTAAAAAAATGTATAAATAAATTTAGGATTAATAAGTGATTGAAATAGCAAATTTCATCATTCTTCTTTCCAATGAAACCATTTTTGCGGAAATATCTTGATTTTATACAAAGTTATTTCAATTTAAAAAGTACCACACGCGCCTCATATTTCACTGATGAAACAGGCAGACATCACGATAGTCCCCAGGGGAAGTAAATCACCAGTTACATCAGTTATCTTGCTCCGATCGCTGTGTGCATGGGGTATACTATTGATGAATGAAACGGGCACCTGCTGTGCAAATTTGACATTTTTTGATGAAGATTTAGTTGTCTTCAAGGTATCACACCGGTAATTGTCCAATCAAAATGAACTTAGTCAATTGTAGTTCCATATATTTAAAGAAATATTTTTTTTCCTTGCGCGATTTTTCTCATTTCCTCTTCTTCTTTTCTCTTAATTTTTGTACCCCTGATTAGGAAATTTTGTGTAATTTGTAGAAATAATCAAGTGTATACAAAGGAACTATTTGCTGTTGGTAGCTGAGGCTACTTCCTGAGGTGCACTCCGGCTGTTTACACACATGTGAAAAACACGTGGATTTGAGGGTAGTCTTGTTTGCGGGTAATTTTTTTTCGAAAATGCCGCGTAGGGTGTTGTTTTTCTGGTGTCGGCAGACGAGATAGGTAAAATAGAACGTGTCTGACTGCGTTATTCGGCATCAATTTTGTAAACTGATTTTTAATGATTTTTTCCCCTCTATAGTAATATATAGTGAAAATAATTACCGGTGTGATACCTTGAAGGAAGTCGTGAATTTCAGAATTTCCCGTTTTTCTCAGTCCTTTCCCTTTTCATCGGCTCAAAATCAGCACTGGATATCAAAAGAAGAGGTTTGAAAAACAAAACGGTGTTTTAATAGGTCATTCAAGAAACATGACGCAATACACAATGCGAAATTTCAATTACATCTAAATACGTATCAACAACGTATTTTTTGTCTTATACAGCTAGAAAATCGTAAATATTTGTATAAACACCCATCTTCATAGCATACACCGGCGGTTTTAACACTTAACACATCCAAAAGACGTATCAAAATTTCACATCGATTTTACAATACGCATATTGCACAATAAACCCACCCCCCTCCTCCTGCCTTGCGCAACTGTTAGATGGACTTTCCTTGACATTCATAAGCATCATACATAACTCTATGACTTCTTGATTCAATGTCCTTATTGTAAATTAACCCAATTAAGAGATTTCGTATTTCTGAGTAAAGTTTAGAAATTTTATTTTATTTTTAATTTTATGTCATAAAGAGAAATTCAACTACTTCATGGTAAATGCCCGTCAAGGTCACTCATATGAACATCAAAATGTCTCCTTAACACAGAAGATATCAAATTATTCGTTTTAAGGGCCTAACAGGCGAGGTAATATTTCTGGCACGATTTACGACAGTCCCCTCCGTAGCAGGATATCAAGGCTCTGACGACGTAGGCCATAATTCTATTGCCGGCTTCTAAAGCGTTGACCAAAAATTTGTGTTCTGTCCTGCATATCAAGTTTGTCACTAGATATTCTTACCGTTTTGAGCATTTTGAACACTTGCAATTCAACGTCACTATACCTAGCACCCTTGATATTTGGCCTACATCTTCTTTAGAACCAAAATTTAGGAAATGTTTTAGCTTAAATTTTTTGTAATGAACAGTTACATGGATGATTCTGTATGATTTGTGTACACGTTTAAAAACGTCATATTATCCAGTCAGACTTTAGTCTTATTTATTTGTTTTAATCAGTATTTAGTCTTCTTAATGTGTTACCCCTGCTTTGAAGAAAGGCTAAATACGCACAACCCCTGCCAGATTAGGGGGCCATTATCTGAAACACTAATCACCCGTGAGTATCAACTTGGTTTAATCTGTTAAGCGTAATTAATGGGCTCTTCTAGGATACCAAATTGACCAGATGCAGATTCCATTATAGTACCGAAAATTGAATATTTTCACAAAACCAAAGATCTCACTCATATGAAATTTGAAATAATTAGCAATTTAAAAAAATGTATAAATAAATTTAGGATTAATAAGTGATTGAAATAGCAAATTTCATCATTCTTCTTTCCAATGAAACCATTTTTGCGGAAATATCTTGATTTTATACAAAGTTATTTCAATTTGAAAAGTACCACACGCGCCTCATATTTCACTGATGAAACAGGCAGACATCACGATAGTCCCCAGGGGAAGTAAATCACCAGTTACATCAGTTATCTTGCTCCGATCGCTGTGTGCATGGGGTATACTATTGATGAATGAAACGGGCACCTGCTGTGCAAATTTGACATTTTTTGATGAAGATTTAGTTGTCTTCAAGGTATCACACCGGTAATTGTCCAATCAAAATGAACTTAGTCAATTGTAGTTCCATATATTTAAAGAAATATTTTTTTTCCTTGCGCGATTTTTCTCATTTCCTCTTCTTCTTTTCTCTTAATTTTTGTACCCCTGATTAGGAAATTTTGTGTAATTTGTAGAAATAATCAAGTGTATACAAAGGAACTATTTGCTGTTGGTAGCTGAGGCTACTTCCTGAGGTGCACTCCGGCTGTTTACACACATGTGAAAAACACGTGGATTTGAGGGTAGTCTTGTTTGCGGGTAATTTTTTTTCGAAAATGCCGCGTAGGGTGTTGTTTTTCTGGTGTCGGCAGACGAGATAGGTAAAATAGAACGTGTCTGACTGCGTTATTCGGCATCAATTTTGTAAACTGATTTTTAATGATTTTTTCCCCTCTATAGTAATATATAGTGAAAATAATTACCGGTGTGATACCTTGAAGGAAGTCGTGAATTTCAGAATTTCCCGTTTTTCTCAGTCCTTTCCCTTTTCATCGGCTCAAAATCAGCACTGGATATCAAAAGAAGAGGTTTGAAAAACAAAACGGTGTTTTAATAGGTCATTCAAGAAACATGACGCAATACACAATGCGAAATTTCAATTACATCTAAATACGTATCAACAACGTATTTTTTGTCTTATACAGCTAGAAAATCGTAAATATTTGTATAAACACCCATCTTCATAGCATACACCGGCGGTTTTAACACTTAACACATCCAAAAGACGTATCAAAATTTCACATCGATTTTACAATACGCATATTGCACAATAAACCCACCCCCCTCCTCCTGCCTTGCGCAACTGTTAGATGGACTTTCCTTGACATTCATAAGCATCATACATAACTCTATGACTTCTTGATTCAATGTCCTTATTGTAAATTAACCCAATTAAGAGATTTCGTATTTCTGAGTAAAGTTTAGAAATTTTATTTTATTTTTAATTTTATGTCATAAAGAGAAATTCAACTACTTCATGGTAAATGCCCGTCAAGGTCACTCATATGAACATCAAAATGTCTCCTTAACACAGAAGATATCAAATTATTCGTTTTAAGGGCCTAACAGGCGAGGTAATATTTCTGGCACGATTTACGACAGTCCCCTCCGTAGCAGGATATCAAGGCTCTGACGACGTAGGCCATAATTCTATTGCCGGCTTCTAAAGCGTTGACCAAAAATTTGTGTTCTGTCCTGCATATCAAGTTTGTCACTAGATATTCTTACCGTTTTGAGCATTTTGAACACTTGCAATTCAACGTCACTATACCTAGCACCCTTGATATTTGGCCTACATCTTCTTTAGAACCAAAATTTAGGAAATGTTTTAGCTTAAATTTTTTGTAATGAACAGTTACATGGATGATTCTGTATGATTTGTGTACACGTTTAAAAACGTCATATTATCCAGTCAGACTTTAGTCTTATTTATTTGTTTTAATCAGTATTTAGTCTTCTTAATGTGTTACCCCTGCTTTGAAGAAAGGCTAAATACGCACAACCCCTGCCAGATTAGGGGGCCATTATCTGAAACACTAATCACCCGTGAGTATCAACTTGGTTTAATCTGTTAAGCGTAATTAATGGGCTCTTCTAGGATACCAAATTGACCAGATGCAGACTCCATTATAGTACCGAAAATTGAATATTTTCACAAAACCAAAGATCTCACTCATATGAAATTTGAAATAATTAGCAATTTAAAAAAATGTATAAATAAATTTAGGATTAATAAGTGATTGAAATAGCAAATTTCATCATTCTTCTTTCCAATGAAACCATTTTTGCGGAAATATCTTGATTTTATACAAAGTTATTTCAATTTAAAAAGTACCACACGCGCCTCATATTTCACTGATGAAACAGGCAGACATCACGATAGTCCCCAGGGGAAGTAAATCACCAGTTACATCAGTTATCTTGCTCCGATCGCTGTGTGCATGGGGTATACTATTGATGAATGAAACGGGCACCTGCTGTGCAAATTTGACATTTTTTGATGAAGATTTAGTTGTCTTCAAGGTATCACACCGGTAATTGTCCAATCAAAATGAACTTAGTCAATTGTAGTTCCATATATTTAAAGAAATATTTTTTTTCCTTGCGCGATTTTTCTCATTTCCTCTTCTTCTTTTCTCTTAATTTTTGTACCCCTGATTAGGAAATTTTGTGTAATTTGTAGAAATAATCAAGTGTATACAAAGGAACTATTTGCTGTTGGTAGCTGAGGCTACTTCCTGAGGTGCACTCCGGCTGTTTACACACATGTGAAAAACACGTGGATTTGAGGGTAGTCTTGTTTGCGGGTAATTTTTTTTCGAAAATGCCGCGTAGGGTGTTGTTTTTCTGGTGTCGGCAGACGAGATAGGTAAAATAGAACGTGTCTGACTGCGTTATTCGGCATCAATTTTGTAAACTGATTTTTAATGATTTTTTCCCCTCTATAGTAATATATAGTGAAAATAATTACCGGTGTGATACCTTGAAGGAAGTCGTGAATTTCAGAATTTCCCGTTTTTCTCAGTCCTTTCCCTTTTCATCGGCTCAAAATCAGCACTGGATATCAAAAGAAGAGGTTTGAAAAACAAAACGGTGTTTTAATAGGTCATTCAAGAAACATGACGCAATACACAATGCGAAATTTCAATTACATCTAAATACGTATCAACAACGTATTTTTTGTCTTATACAGCTAGAAAATCGTAAATATTTGTATAAACACCCATCTTCATAGCATACACCGGCGGTTTTAACACTTAACACATCCAAAAGACGTATCAAAATTTCACATCGATTTTACAATACGCATATTGCACAATAAACCCACCCCCCTCCTCCTGCCTTGCGCAACTGTTAGATGGACTTTCCTTGACATTCATAAGCATCATACATAACTCTATGACTTCTTGATTCAATGTCCTTATTGTAAATTAACCCAATTAAGAGATTTCGTATTTCTGAGTAAAGTTTAGAAATTTTATTTTATTTTTAATTTTATGTCATAAAGAGAAATTCAACTACTTCATGGTAAATGCCCGTCAAGGTCACTCATATGAACATCAAAATGTCTCCTTAACACAGAAGATATCAAATTATTCGTTTTAAGGGCCTAACAGGCGAGGTAATATTTCTGGCACGATTTACGACAGTCCCCTCCGTAGCAGGATATCAAGGCTCTGACGACGTAGGCCATAATTCTATTGCCGGCTTCTAAAGCGTTGACCAAAAATTTGTGTTCTGTCCTGCATATCAAGTTTGTCACTAGATATTCTTACCGTTTTGAGCATTTTGAACACTTGCAATTCAACGTCACTATACCTAGCACCCTTGATATTTGGCCTACATCTTCTTTAGAACCAAAATTTAGGAAATGTTTTAGCTTAAATTTTTTGTAATGAACAGTTACATGGATGATTCTGTATGATTTGTGTACACGTTTAAAAACGTCATATTATCCAGTCAGACTTTAGTCTTATTTATTTGTTTTAATCAGTATTTAGTCTTCTTAATGTGTTACCCCTGCTTTGAAGAAAGGCTAAATACGCACAACCCCTGCCAGATTAGGGGGCCATTATCTGAAACACTAATCACCCGTGAGTATCAACTTGGTTTAATCTGTTAAGCGTAATTAATGGGCTCTTCTAGGATACCAAATTGACCAGATGCAGACTCCATTATAGTACCGAAAATTGAATATTTTCACAAAACCAAAGATCTCACTCATATGAAATTTGAAATAATTAGCAATTTAAAAAAATGTATAAATAAATTTAGGATTAATAAGTGATTGAAATAGCAAATTTCATCATTCTTCTTTCCAATGAAACCATTTTTGCGGAAATATCTTGATTTTATACAAAGTTATTTCAATTTAAAAAGTACCACACGCGCCTCATATTTCACTGATGAAACAGGCAGACATCACGATAGTCCCCAGGGGAAGTAAATCACCAGTTACATCAGTTATCTTGCTCCGATCGCTGTGTGCATGGGGTATACTATTGATGAATGAAACGGGCACCTGCTGTGCAAATTTGACATTTTTTGATGAAGATTTAGTTGTCTTCAAGGTATCACACCGGTAATTGTCCAATCAAAATGAACTTAGTCAATTGTAGTTCCATATATTTAAAGAAATATTTTTTTTCCTTGCGCGATTTTTCTCATTTCCTCTTCTTCTTTTCTCTTAATTTTTGTACCCCTGATTAGGAAATTTTGTGTAATTTGTAGAAATAATCAAGTGTATACAAAGGAACTATTTGCTGTTGGTAGCTGAGGCTACTTCCTGAGGTGCACTCCGGCTGTTTACACACATGTGAAAAACACGTGGATTTGAGGGTAGTCTTGTTTGCGGGTAATTTTTTTTCGAAAATGCCGCGTAGGGTGTTGTTTTTCTGGTGTCGGCAGACGAGATAGGTAAAATAGAACGTGTCTGACTGCGTTATTCGGCATCAATTTTGTAAACTGATTTTTAATGATTTTTTCCCCTCTATAGTAATATATAGTGAAAATAATTACCGGTGTGATACCTTGAAGGAAGTCGTGAATTTCAGAATTTCCCGTTTTTCTCAGTCCTTTCCCTTTTCATCGGCTCAAAATCAGCACTGGATATCAAAAGAAGAGGTTTGAAAAACAAAACGGTGTTTTAATAGGTCATTCAAGAAACATGACGCAATACACAATGCGAAATTTCAATTACATCTAAATACGTATCAACAACGTATTTTTTGTCTTATACAGCTAGAAAATCGTAAATATTTGTATAAACACCCATCTTCATAGCATACACCGGCGGTTTTAACACTTAACACATCCAAAAGACGTATCAAAATTTCACATCGATTTTACAATACGCATATTGCACAATAAACCCACCCCCCTCCTCCTGCCTTGCGCAACTGTTAGATGGACTTTCCTTGACATTCATAAGCATCATACATAACTCTATGACTTCTTGATTCAATGTCCTTATTGTAAATTAACCCAATTAAGAGATTTCGTATTTCTGAGTAAAGTTTAGAAATTTTATTTTATTTTTAATTTTATGTCATAAAGAGAAATTCAACTACTTCATGGTAAATGCCCGTCAAGGTCACTCATATGAACATCAAAATGTCTCCTTAACACAGAAGATATCAAATTATTCGTTTTAAGGGCCTAACAGGCGAGGTAATATTTCTGGCACGATTTACGACAGTCCCCTCCGTAGCAGGATATCAAGGCTCTGACGACGTAGGCCATAATTCTATTGCCGGCTTCTAAAGCGTTGACCAAAAATTTGTGTTCTGTCCTGCATATCAAGTTTGTCACTAGATATTCTTACCGTTTTGAGCATTTTGAACACTTGCAATTCAACGTCACTATACCTAGCACCCTTGATATTTGGCCTACATCTTCTTTAGAACCAAAATTTAGGAAATGTTTTAGCTTAAATTTTTTGTAATGAACAGTTACATGGATGATTCTGTATGATTTGTGTACACGTTTAAAAACGTCATATTATCCAGTCAGACTTTAGTCTTATTTATTTGTTTTAATCAGTATTTAGTCTTCTTAATGTGTTACCCCTGCTTTGAAGAAAGGCTAAATACGCACAACCCCTGCCAGATTAGGGGGCCATTATCTGAAACACTAATCACCCGTGAGTATCAACTTGGTTTAATCTGTTAAGCGTAATTAATGGGCTCTTCTAGGATACCAAATTGACCAGATGCAGACTCCATTATAGTACCGAAAATTGAATATTTTCACAAAACCAAAGATCTCACTCATATGAAATTTGAAATAATTAGCAATTTAAAAAAATGTATAAATAAATTTAGGATTAATAAGTGATTGAAATAGCAAATTTCATCATTCTTCTTTCCAATGAAACCATTTTTGCGGAAATATCTTGATTTTATACAAAGTTATTTCAATTTAAAAAGTACCACACGCGCCTCATATTTCACTGATGAAACAGGCAGACATCACGATAGTCCCCAGGGGAAGTAAATCACCAGTTACATCAGTTATCTTGCTCCGATCGCTGTGTGCATGGGGTATACTATTGATGAATGAAACGGGCACCTGCTGTGCAAATTTGACATTTTTTGATGAAGATTTAGTTGTCTTCAAGGTATCACACCGGTAATTGTCCAATCAAAATGAACTTAGTCAATTGTAGTTCCATATATTTAAAGAAATATTTTTTTTCCTTGCGCGATTTTTCTCATTTCCTCTTCTTCTTTTCTCTTAATTTTTGTACCCCTGATTAGGAAATTTTGTGTAATTTGTAGAAATAATCAAGTGTATACAAAGGAACTATTTGCTGTTGGTAGCTGAGGCTACTTCCTGAGGTGCACTCCGGCTGTTTACACACATGTGAAAAACACGTGGATTTGAGGGTAGTCTTGTTTGCGGGTAATTTTTTTTCGAAAATGCCGCGTAGGGTGTTGTTTTTCTGGTGTCGGCAGACGAGATAGGTAAAATAGAACGTGTCTGACTGCGTTATTCGGCATCAATTTTGTAAACTGATTTTTAATGATTTTTTCCCCTCTATAGTAATATATAGTGAAAATAATTACCGGTGTGATACCTTGAAGGAAGTCGTGAATTTCAGAATTTCCCGTTTTTCTCAGTCCTTTCCCTTTTCATCGGCTCAAAATCAGCACTGGATATCAAAAGAAGAGGTTTGAAAAACAAAACGGTGTTTTAATAGGTCATTCAAGAAACATGACGCAATACACAATGCGAAATTTCAATTACATCTAAATACGTATCAACAACGTATTTTTTGTCTTATACAGCTAGAAAATCGTAAATATTTGTATAAACACCCATCTTCATAGCATACACCGGCGGTTTTAACACTTAACACATCCAAAAGACGTATCAAAATTTCACATCGATTTTACAATACGCATATTGCACAATAAACCCACCCCCCTCCTCCTGCCTTGCGCAACTGTTAGATGGACTTTCCTTGACATTCATAAGCATCATACATAACTCTATGACTTCTTGATTCAATGTCCTTATTGTAAATTAACCCAATTAAGAGATTTCGTATTTCTGAGTAAAGTTTAGAAATTTTATTTTATTTTTAATTTTATGTCATAAAGAGAAATTCAACTACTTCATGGTAAATGCCCGTCAAGGTCACTCATATGAACATCAAAATGTCTCCTTAACACAGAAGATATCAAATTATTCGTTTTAAGGGCCTAACAGGCGAGGTAATATTTCTGGCACGATTTACGACAGTCCCCTCCGTAGCAGGATATCAAGGCTCTGACGACGTAGGCCATAATTCTATTGCCGGCTTCTAAAGCGTTGACCAAAAATTTGTGTTCTGTCCTGCATATCAAGTTTGTCACTAGATATTCTTACCGTTTTGAGCATTTTGAACACTTGCAATTCAACGTCACTATACCTAGCACCCTTGATATTTGGCCTACATCTTCTTTAGAACCAAAATTTAGGAAATGTTTTAGCTTAAATTTTTTGTAATGAACAGTTACATGGATGATTCTGTATGATTTGTGTACACGTTTAAAAACGTCATATTATCCAGTCAGACTTTAGTCTTATTTATTTGTTTTAATCAGTATTTAGTCTTCTTAATGTGTTACCCCTGCTTTGAAGAAAGGCTAAATACGCACAACCCCTGCCAGATTAGGGGGCCATTATCTGAAACACTAATCACCCGTGAGTATCAACTTGGTTTAATCTGTTAAGCGTAATTAATGGGCTCTTCTAGGATACCAAATTGACCAGATGCAGACTCCATTATAGTACCGAAAATTGAATATTTTCACAAAACCAAAGATCTCACTCATATGAAATTTGAAATAATTAGCAATTTAAAAAAATGTATAAATAAATTTAGGATTAATAAGTGATTGAAATAGCAAATTTCATCATTCTTCTTTCCAATGAAACCATTTTTGCGGAAATATCTTGATTTTATACAAAGTTATTTCAATTTAAAAAGTACCACACGCGCCTCATATTTCACTGATGAAACAGGCAGACATCACGATAGTCCCCAGGGGAAGTAAATCACCAGTTACATCAGTTATCTTGCTCCGATCGCTGTGTGCATGGGGTATACTATTGATGAATGAAACGGGCACCTGCTGTGCAAATTTGACATTTTTTGATGAAGATTTAGTTGTCTTCAAGGTATCACACCGGTAATTGTCCAATCAAAATGAACTTAGTCAATTGTAGTTCCATATATTTAAAGAAATATTTTTTTTCCTTGCGCGATTTTTCTCATTTCCTCTTCTTCTTTTCTCTTAATTTTTGTACCCCTGATTAGGAAATTTTGTGTAATTTGTAGAAATAATCAAGTGTATACAAAGGAACTATTTGCTGTTGGTAGCTGAGGCTACTTCCTGAGGTGCACTCCGGCTGTTTACACACATGTGAAAAACACGTGGATTTGAGGGTAGTCTTGTTTGCGGGTAATTTTTTTTCGAAAATGCCGCGTAGGGTGTTGTTTTTCTGGTGTCGGCAGACGAGATAGGTAAAATAGAACGTGTCTGACTGCGTTATTCGGCATCAATTTTGTAAACTGATTTTTAATGATTTTTTCCCCTCTATAGTAATATATAGTGAAAATAATTACCGGTGTGATACCTTCATTGAAGGAAGTCGTGAATTTCAGAATTTCCCGTTTTTCTCAGTCCTTTCCCTTTTCATCGGCTCAAAATCAGCACTGGATATCAAAAGAAGAGGTTTGAAAAACAAAACGGTGTTTTAATAGGTCATTCAAGAAACATGACGCAATACACAATGCGAAATTTCAATTACATCTAAATACGTATCAACAACGTATTTTTTGTCTTATACAGCTAGAAAATCGTAAATATTTGTATAAACACCCATCTTCATAGCATACACCGGCGGTTTTAACACTTAACACATCCAAAAGACGTATCAAAATTTCACATCGATTTTACAATACGCATATTGCACAATAAACCCACCCCCCTCCTCCTGCCTTGCGCAACTGTTAGATGGACTTTCCTTGACATTCATAAGCATCATACATAACTCTATGACTTCTTGATTCAATGTCCTTATTGTAAATTAACCCAATTAAGAGATTTCGTATTTCTGAGTAAAGTTTAGAAATTTTATTTTATTTTTAATTTTATGTCATAAAGAGAAATTCAACTACTTCATGGTAAATGCCCGTCAAGGTCACTCATATGAACATCAAAATGTCTCCTTAACACAGAAGATATCAAATTATTCGTTTTAAGGGCCTAACACGCGAGGTAATATTTCTGGCACGATTTACGACAGTCCCCTCCGTAGCAGGATATCAAGGCTCTGACGACGTAGGCCATAATTCTATTGCCGGCTTCTAAAGCGTTGACCAAAAATTTGTGTTCTGTCCTGCATATCAAGTTTGTCACTAGATATTCTTACCGTTTTGAGCATTTTGAACACTTGCAATTCAACGTCACTATACCTAGCACCCTTGATATTTGGCCTACATCTTCTTTAGAACCAAAATTTAGGAAATGTTTTAGCTTAAATTTTTTGTAATGAACAGTTACATGGATGATTCTGTATGATTTGTGTACACGTTTAAAAACGTCATATTATCCAGTCAGACTTTAGTCTTATTTATTTGTTTTAATCAGTATTTAGTCTTCTTAATGTGTTACCCCTGCTTTGAAGAAAGGCTAAATACGCACAACCCCTGCCAGATTAGGGGGCCATTATCTGAAACACTAATCACCCGTGAGTATCAACTTGGTTTAATCTGTTAAGTGTAATTAATGGGCTCTTCTAGGATACCAAATTGACCAGATGCAGATTCCATTATAGTACCGAAAATTGAATATTTTCACAAAACCAAAGATCTCACTCATATGAAATTTGAAATAATTAGCAATTTAAAAAAATGTATAAATAAATTTAGGATTAATAAGTGATTGAAATAGCAAATTTCATCATTCTTCTTTCCAATGAAACCATTTTTGCGGAAATATCTTGATTTTATACAAAGTTATTTCAATTTAAAAAGTACCACACGCGCCTCATATTTCACTGATGAAACAGGCAGACATCACGATAGTCCCCAGGGGAAGTAAATCACCAGCTACATCAGTTATCTTGCTCCGATCGCTGTGTGCATGGGGTATACTATTGATGAATGAAACGGGCACCTGCTGTGCAAATTTGACATTTTTTGATGAAGATTTAGTTGTCTTCAAGTCATCACCAGTACGTTACCTCAGCCGGTAGAGTGTAGTGAAAACGACCAATATGAAGATTTTTTTTAAAATTTAAAGTAGAGCTATTTCAATGTAATTCTTATCTACTTTTTATGTAACATTACAGTGCATATGCCGTCATGCTATACGACTATATTTAGGCCTAGGCCTATATCTGCGGCATTTGTATTGTTATAATTTTTTAATTATCCCATGATTCGTAACGTGTTACCCTTTTCGTGAATATTAGTATATTACCTATTTTATTACAGATATGTAGGATCGTTTTTTCAAGGGGGGAACGGGGAGCCGGAGAAGTTGACTTTACTATGTCTAAAAATAATACTCGTAAAATTCAGTGAAACAGAAAGCCAACATGTTCTTCAAAATCCTAATTTGTGGGGTGGGGGGGTTGGGGGTTAGGGTTGACATACATCAAATATATTTTCGTTAAATATAATATCGATTAAAGTTTACGCTTTCCCTAACTTTTAGTTCTTCATTCGGGGGGTGTGGGGGCCGGGGTAACTTATATTAGTACTATTTCGAAACTGCATTCTTACCATTCACTATTACTTTTTAAAAAGTGGCATAGGGAAGTCACCCAATATATTTTTACTAGAAAAATATACGTTGTTAAGAAAGCACCCCCTATTCTATGTGCCTGTATCATACATCGCTTTGTGTTATACACGGATAAATATTATAAAGTTATTTTCTGTCATATATGTACATTCGTGGCAAAATTAATTTTGTATACATGCACATGATTACTAATGCAATATTTTTCAAATAGCACATTCAAGTAGGCACCGTAAATGTTTACGTTTTGTGAAACGGTTGATTCATCAGGACATGGATTTCAAGGTTTTATTTCATTCCCACAAGCACTACTACCATAAAGGGGAGGGGGGTTAAATCAAACTTCGTATGTTAGAATTATGGAAAAGCTATAGATTGTCAAAATAAAGAGGGGGCAAGTTCTCCTGTTGCTAAGTTCCTGTAATATTTTTTGTTGAATCTAATGTGGTAATATACTGGGATATGTGTTCTATGTCATGGTCCTTTTGAAAGATACATAATACCACTGGTTAATATTTTCATCGTCAAAACGTGGAACAGTTGTTCAAGTAGTACGTAGAGCACGATTTTCACGTACAGGGAGACCATCCATCCGACGTAACATTTATATTGGCGTGTGCAATCTAAATCATGCGCGGATCTAAAGTGGGGTCACCGGAACACCACCCCAGCCTGGAATTGAAGTTATTACATCTGTGCGCTAAGCAATAAGGACAGAACTAGATCACAATATTAATATCATGAAATCATCTGTACAAAACTGGAACATTGTTTAATATCCTTCTTCCATTTTCAATTTACATATTACCGGTGATTAATTTTCTTAAAAGTCATTTTTTATTATATATATACTGCCGTAAAATGCCTGAAATAATACCAATAAGATGTAAAACCATAAACAATACTCTACATATAGGATTAAAAGTATGTTTAAACCTTTCACTAGTTAATGACATCAAACTGCTGGATAATACAAACCTTTGACTGACGGTATTATATATGGTAGTGAATTGTAATAAAAGAGAATTTACTTTTGTACAATTTAAACTGTCACTACTTCATTCATCATTAGAAACTGACCAAACAGGACTAAATCAGACATGTAGCAAGAGGGAGGGGGGGGGGGGGGGTGAGCTGACTTATGGTACGATCCTCTCCCACGCGGATTTTGGACGCGGTTTGAGACGATAATACTGATTTATAATTCAAACTGTTACAATTGCGTAAATACCAATGCATTGAAAGATGTGTTGTATATAAAGAAGTATTTATCATATATTTTTGAAATAGATACACGTGCATATGCTAAAATCTTGAATCTTAAAATCCCGCAAGATTATTTTTAGTTATTCTTTTCATTGTGATAGTGTTGAATACGTGTGCAGTACATTCTCAATCCCAATGTAATGTTTTTTGGTGTGTTTTTTTCAAGACATTTTAATATTTCTTCTCACATTACTTTGAATGAATTTCATGTTATTTTCACTATATCCAATGTAGCATTACTTAGTGTCTTCGCTGAATTTACCTTTAGTGTTCTTGGGGGGAATTTGAACATGGTGTATATATACACATAAGTATAGTTTCTAGTACCCAATCACCATGTATACAATTGATATTCATTTAATTCTTATTTAAACTGGAAAGACACAAGCATGTGACGGAATGATAAAATTAATTGAATATGGGTTACTCTACAATTACTAAATACCGTTACACAAATCGTCATTCAAATCGTAGCATACGCCATATTGAATCACATAGGCGTAGCTTGGGTTCGAATATTACCGAGGCAGGGGGTCTGGGGGACGCAGCCCCCCCAGAAGCTATCGACATTTTAACAACGTAAAAGGTGTTGTTGTATTTTTTTTTTTACCGAGGCAGCTGCCTCGGTTGCCTCAATGGAAGCTACGCCACTGAATCATATTCATAAAAACTTTCGGAGTGAGTCATCCCGTGGGGATCCGGGTTAGAATAGGTCCTCAGTACCCCATGCTTGTCGTAAGAGGCGACTAAATGAGACGGTCCTTCGGATGAGACCGCAAAAACAGAGGTCTCGTGTCACAGCAGGTGTGGCACGATAAAGATCCCCTCTGCTCAATGGCCATAAGCGCCGAGCATAGGCCTAAATTTTGCAACCCTTCACCGGTAGTGGTGACGTATCCATATGAGTGAAATATTCTCGAGAGGGACGTTAAACAAAATTCAATCAATCAATCAGAGTGAGTCAATTAAACTTTTCAAATAATAATCACAGAACACTGATACGGCACGCTATGTAACAACGAAACGGTCCCGGAATCAGCCTAAAAAGGTGCAGTCCCCGCACACGGTTGCAAAGCGTTGCGCGAATGACGACGCCATGTACCAAAAATTATTGTTACACTGTGCATACCTTCGCCATTTCTGCCACTGTATGTAACATACCCTCTCGTTATTATATACCGTGCCGTATCAGTGCACTTTTATTTTTGCCAACAATAATAATAATATGACACAGCCTTTTTGTTCATGCCGTCGCATAAAGTAACGTCAAAATGGCACAACGTTATCGTAAACTATACTGTATTTACGTATGTATTATATGAAAATAAAGCCTCTAACGGGCATATGATAGTCATTTAATAAAAACATATACCTTATTAAAGAAATTTGAGGGATATCTTTTAATTTGAACACGGGGCCAACTTTGGCCCCAAACGCACTGAGTCATTAAACATTTTATTATTCTGGACGGGTAAGGATGCTCTACCATACTAGCATCTCAGATCTTTGTTTTGTTTCCTTTCGGTAGAACATCTTGAGGCATATTTTTACTTTTGCAGTATACGCGTAATTACTTTTCTTCATGATACACGTAAACAAGTCGTCTTTTGCACGTGACGTGTATTGTTGGCGAAGACAAAGAATGACAACTCTGGGTCAACTTACTCCAGAGATTTCATTTTCTAGGCGTATTAGAAATTTCATATATATATATATATATTTGTATTAGATATCTGACAACTATCTACGTGAAGAAGTATGGTATTAGGTATCTTGATATGCCAACATGGATAGTTGTAAACTAGTCAGATATCTAATACAAACACAGAGTTCTGTAAGATATTTATGAAAAACTTAAAATTTCAGGATACCAGAAATCAAAAGGTATAAGTAGCTGACTTCCTTAAGCGTGATATCTGGAAACTTATGGCATGTCAAGATACCTAATATCAGTCTTCTTCACTTTGATAATTATAAATTAGTCAGATATCTAATACAAACAAGGAGCTCGTTAAAATATTGGTAGAAAACTTGAAATTTCATGTTACTTGCAATCAAAAGGTATAAGTAGCTGACTTCCTTAAGGGTGATATCTGAAAATTGATGGCATATTAAGATACCTAATACCACTCCACTTCACATGGATAGTTGTAAATTAGTCATATATCTAATACAAACAAGGAGATCTTTAAGATATTTATGAAAAACTTGAAATTTCAGGTTAGCTGCAATCAAAATGTATAAGTAGCGGACTTCCTTAAGGGTGATATCTGAAAATTGATGGCATATCAAGATACCTAGTACCACTCCACTTCACATGGATAGTTGTAAACTAGTCAGATATCTAATACAAATGCAGAGTTCTTTAAGATATTTATGAAAAACTTGAAATTTCAGCTTTCCAGGAATCAAAAGGTATAAGTAGCTGACTTCCTTAAGCGTAATATCTGGAAATTTATGGCATGTCAAACGACCTAATATCACTCTTCTTCACTTTGATAATTGTAAATTAGTCAGATATCTAATACAAACTCAGAGTTCCTTAAGATATTTGCGAAAAACTTGAAATTTCAGTTTACCTGCCATCAAAAGGTATATGTAGCTGACTTCCTTAAGCGTGATATCTGAAAATTGATGACATGTCACGATACCCAATATCACTACTCGCCATACGTATCGTAGTAAGTTAGTTAAATATATGATATAAACACGGAGTTCCTTATGGTATTCACACAGATCTTGAAATTTCATTTTACCGATAATCAAAATGTATAAGTAACTGATTTCCTAAAGAGCGATATCTGAAAATTCGTGGCGTACCAAAACACCATCTATCACTTCTTGCCATATGTATAGTCGTAAATTCGTCAGATATCTAATACAAACATAAAGTCAAACATAAAGTTTCAGGGTAACTCGAATCAAATTGTAAAAGTAGAAGATATCTCAAAATGGATGGTATATCAAATGATTGAAGGTCTGAATTCAATCCGTATCACTTTTAAAGTAAACACTCAGTTGAAAAAGTTTATTCGTATTTTGCATTGCAACGTTATGTAACTGGGGACAATTGAGTACGAAATATCATACGACTCCTCGTCCTCTTTAGAAATAAATCTGATAGCTAATAATTTTCAAACTCATTAACCTTTATCTGGTAGCGAGCTATCAGTAATTATAACTTTTATATTTTGTAGTAGCTGGCTACGAGTATCTAACTTTTCTTACTTTTAGTAGCTGGCTACTAGTAACTGGCTACTAGTAGCTAACTTTTCCTGGTTCAAGTAGCTGGCTACTAGTAGCCAACTTTTCTCTTTTTAAGTAGCCAGTTACTAGTAGCTGGTTACTAGTAGCCAACTTTACCGATCTATTTCAAGGTATGTTTAGACACAAATATAGTGTTGCGCGCATGAAATGAATTGATGATATCTTCAAATAAAATATGTTCAATTATTTGAACTTGTTAATTTGGCGCTTCATACGGATATGTGCAAGAAAATGATAACCAACAAAAAATGGCAATCCTTGGGTATGATCACAGGGACAATGCACATGTTCTAAATAGCCGTATAATTTCATGAAACAATATTGATGTTTGAAAAACCTGTAAACTACATGTGTTACTCAATCAGCACTGTACTGCCATCCAATCACAATTGTAATTTAATTAGCCAATCACTGTTGATCAACCAGAGTCCATAGGGTATGAATAAAGCCCTACTACCACCCTCAGTTAGTCTGTTGCTGCTCTAACTCGACTGAGGTAATTTGATCTTGAGTTGGTATGCTGAACAAGCTTAGAGGTTGTGTCGACAAAATTGTAATACAAATGCAGAGTTCTTTAAGATTTTTTGAAAAACTTGAAATTTCAGGATACCAGGAATCAAAAGGTATAAATAGCTGACTTACTTAAGCGTGATATCTGGAAATTTATGGCATGTCAAGATACCTAATATCACTCTTCTTCACTTTGATAATTGTATATTAGTCAGATATCTAATACAAACAAGAAGTTCTTTAAGATATTTATGAAAATTTGAAATTTCAGGTTACCTGGAATCAAAAGGTATAAGTAGCTGACTTCCTTAAGGGTGATATCTGAAAATTGTTGGCATATCAAGATACCTAATACCATCCTTCTTCACGTAGATAGTTGTCAGATATCTAATACAAATGCAGAGTTCTTTAAGATTTTTTGAAAAACTTGAAATTTCAGGATACCAGGAATCAAAAGGTATAAGTAGCTGACTTCCTTAAGCGTGATATCTGGAAATTTATGGCATGTCAAAATACCTAATATCACTCTTCTTCACTTTGATAATTGTATATTAGTCAGATATCTAATATGAACTCAGAGTTCCTTAAGATATTTGCGAAAAACTTGAAATTTCAGTTTACCTACCATCAAAAGGTATAAGTAGCTGACTTCCTTAAGCGTGATATCTGAAAATGGATGACATATCACGATACCCCAAATATCACTACTCGCCATACGTATCGTTGTAAGTTAGTTAAATATATGATATAAACACGGAGTTCCTTATGGTATTCACACAGATCTTGAAATTTCATTTTACCGGTAATCAAAATGTATAAGTAACTGATTTCCTAAAGAGCGATATCTGAAAATTCGTGGCGTACCAAAACACCATCTATCACTTCTTGCCATATGTATAGTTGTAAATTCGTCAGATATCTAATACAAACATAAAGTTTCTTACGGTATTCACACTTATGTTGAAATTTCAGGGTAACTCGAATCAAATTGTAAAAGTAGAAGATATCTCAAAATGGATGGTATATCAAATGATTGAAGGTCTGAATTCAATCCGTATCACTTTTAAAGTAAACACTCAGTTGAAAAAGTTTATTCGTATTTTGAATTGCAACGTTATGTAATTGGGGATAATTGAGCATGAAATTTCATACGACTCCTCGTCCTCTTTAGAAATAAATCTGATAGCTAATAATTTTCAAACTCATTAACCTTTATCTGGTAGCGAGCTATCAGTAATTATAACTTTTATATTTTGTAGTAGCTGGCTACGAGTAGCTAACTTTTCTTACCTTTAGTAGCTGGCTACTAGTAACTGGCTACTAGTAGCTAACTTTTCCTGGTTCAAGTAGCTGGCTACTAGTATCCAACTTTTCTCTTTTTAAGTAGCCAGTTACTAGTACCTGGTTACTAGTAGCCAACTTTACCGATCGCCTTGAAATATTCATTAAAGTCCTTCGCGACCAGAAAACTCGCAGCGTCAAATGGTTTCGTTTGTTGACAAAGCAGCGATGTTGGGTAGCCAGTAAAATCGAACCCCGTAGATTTTTGGATCTATAATGATATTCGATTCGAGGTATGTTTTCGGTCTTCATTCATCATAAACACGAATAATTAATGTTAAGACAAAAAAATGTATAATACCTCTAGATGTAAGAGTAGCACTTGAGCTTTGAAAAGTAATCCTGGTTAAGTATGGTCCAGGCACCCACCACTAATAGAAACGTGCAAGATTGATTGATTGATTGTATATTGTATAACTCCCTATCGAGAATTTTCCACTCATATGGAGATGTCACCATTGTCTGCAAAATTTAGGCCTATTCTCGGCGCTTATGGCCTTTGAGCATGAAGTGATCTTTATCGAGCCACATCTAATGTGACAAGGGGCCTGGGTTTTGCGGTATCATCCTAAGGACCGCCCCATTTAATTACCTTTTACGATAAACTAGGAGTACTGAGGACCTATACTAACCCGGATACCCACGGGGCCGTGACTTTAATTCAATATTCAAACCTATTCACCTAATTAATTTTAAGCGTACTGGATTGATTTCATCCAGAATATTTAATTAAAAATATTTGAGGGGATATTTGATCACTTTTGGTATTATTGTTTTAAAAATAGTTCGAGTCTGGAAATGAACAGCGTTCGATTTGACTGAATACCTAAGAGGACTACGTTAACAAACGAAATCATTTGAAGCTGTGAGTTTTCAGGACGGGTGAAATCATTTGAAGCTGTGAGTTTTCGGGTCGGGTGGGACTTTGATGAATGTTTGAAGTTATATTTGGACACAAGTATAGTTGGAAAATTTGAAAGGAATTTTTCGATTTTGAATTTTTGAGACGGCGATGCAAGAATACAATGATTACAAGGCCTCAACTGTGCATTTTGTTCTGGAAATTTTTATAAGGGGTGGATCTGTAGCTCTCTGGTCTGTCCGAATATTTTCCATTCAGATCTGCAGCTAAACTATGACGAGTACCAGCACCTGGAATGCAAATTCCAAAGCAAAAGAATGATCTAAGATTATAGAAGCTGATGTCACAATGTATTGATTACGTAGGAAAAGGACGGTATCTAATTTTAAAACCCGGCCAAAAATGTCGCACACATTCCTTTCAACCGAGGGAAAGTAATACACGTCAGTGCACAATGATAAAAAACAAGAGGCCCACAATTATCGGTCACCTGAGTATTAGTTAAAAGTATCACCAGTGCCAAGGGCTATGAAATCCTGTTCTGCATAACTAAGATAAATTCTAATACAGGCGCGGATCCAGAAATCGAACCCGTGATATAATGTTCTTTATTTTCAATTCTCGAAGGAAACGCTCTATATAACCACTGCACAACGCGGGCGACCTTTTTGTCGTGTATTGATGTTTTCTGGTAGGAAGTGTTATTTAGCTAAAGAGACTTGACTGAAATAATCTTCGTTTTCCTTGCCTGATAAATGATTGTACAATTTCCTTTTGGTCAATGTCTAATGAATGGTGAAGATGCATTAGTGCAAGCCCAGTCAATCTGTCCTCTTGCATAGTACTGCGCATGTAACTCTTGATGCGTCTTAATCCAGAAAAGGATCTTTCGGCCTCACATGTTGTGATAGGTAAAACAGATCCAATGTGAAGAAGAAATTTCACGTTCAAGAAAACGTCCCCATCTACAAAGTTGAAAAGATTGAGTAGATTGCAGAGCTTGTCTGAAGTTTCTTTGCTACACAATAACGTCTCCAATCTCTGAGTTCTTTCTCCAAGTCCTTTACAGAAAGACAAGGCAGGTCGCTCCCCCCAAAATATTAGTTCTGAGGCAAGTTTGGACAATTCCTCGTGTGAAATATTTGTCACATTGACAGGCAACAAAGAGCATATCGAATATGCCACCAGATCTTTCTGAAACCTCGTATTTAATTCACTGAGGAAAAAGTCCAGAAATGGAATGGCCACGACATATCTATAATAATCTCTTGGATTACTTATGGAGACATTGTCTCTGTGTTGCTGCTTGGAGCAAACCCTTGGGGTTTTAATCACTATATCAAGGTCGTCTGCAATTTGTTTTGCATCTTCAAAGCAAGACTCCAATTCGGTATCTACCGCTCTTACGAATTTCTTTGATCCTATCCACGTGTTCCTCAATTAACTTACTTGCTGGGAAAATGTCAATATCTCTTTTCTGAAGTTTGAGAGTCAAAGGCTTTATTGTATCTAGGACATACCTTACAAACACAAATGTTATCAACACAGAGAAGGACTTCATCGAAGCCAAAAGCCCCTGTGCGGTCACTTTAGTTTGTCTATCCCAAGACCAGTCTTCACTGGTACTTTCATCAAGGTTTTGATTGAGAATGTGCTGCAGACATTTCATGACGAACTTGTACATAGTGTAGAACACATCAAAGCAGATATGACGCTCAACCCACCTAGTCTTACAGAGTCGAACTAGTTTCTTTCTGGAAAAATCTACAGACCCATCATTTTCTATAATAGTCTTAAAAAAACCCTTGTCGCTTAGGGGAACTGTCAAAGAAAATAAACACTGAATTAAGGACATCTATTATATTCCTCACAAGGGGTAATTTGCAGGCTGAAGCGATGCTCAGATTCAATACATGACTCCGACAGTGTGTGTACAAAGCTAATTGGTTTAGAGACTTGATTCGTCCTTGACACCCCCGTTTTCCCGATGCCATTGCTGCTACACCATCGTATGCTTGCCCTCGCATGTTCTCAATCGGAATTGCAAGCAAGCGGAGGATTTCAATAAGTTTATCAGCAATAGCTTCCCCAGTAGTTCTGCCTATATTTACAAAATCAAGAAATTCCTCCTTAATGATGACAGAGTGTTCTCTAGTATCTAGAAATCTGAGACACAAGACTAAAACTTCGTTGTTAGCGTACTTGTCAGTTACCTCATCGGCTATGATGGAATAAAACCCCTCCCTTGTAAACCCTTGAAAATTTTACCTGTGATGTAATTTCCAATGAGTTGGATAACCTCATTCTGAATGGTTTTGCTGGTATATAAGGCATTCTTTTTTGCTTTTTGTAGATGAGACCAGAGCTGCTCATCATGCTTTGCCAACAGATGTAATATTGCCAGGAAATTACCTTTATTTGGGGAATCACTTGTGGTATCATCTCTGTGTCCTCGGAGAGGAATATTTTGTTTCCCACAAAGAATGATCGCATCTACTATTTTCTCAAGCAACTTTATGTTGTTCTGTGCCTGATTTTGCTTATTGAGTTTATACGTAAGAGACGAAGATGGCACTTCGGATGTCATCTTGGTTGTGTGATTGACAGATTTGGCACTCTTGTGGTGTTCTGAATTTTGATGCTTTAAAAGGGCAGATGTTTTTCCAAGGGCTTTCTTGTACACAGTAAAAGGTTGCGTAAGAAATGTATTTTGATGTTGGACATCTGACTGAGGGAACATGACACAAAACTTACACAGACCGCCATTTAACAGTTTGCTGAAGGTCAACCATGAAAACTGATTCATCCAAGAAGATTGAAATGATAAAGTCTTTTTGAGTTCACCCGTATTCGTTGTTTGAGCATGACCTGTTTTTAACTTGGCGACATCGTCTGGCAAGGGTTGATTCTGAATATAACTTATCTTTTCAGCTGAGGACATTGTGTTCAACTTTATTGCACCTGTTACAATTTTACCAAGATCAGAAAAATCCGAATCGTCAAAAGATGTTTTATCTTTATCATGTTGTGTTGTCTTAATAAATTCATTGTCATCAGATTTATTATCCGTCTTTTCATTTTGTGAGTCCATGGTGATTTCCGGGGTATCATCTGAATCAATACAAAATTTTGACTTTTTATGGGCAGGCTCCTTCATTTCATTGGATTCAGTAGGTAAAACCGGGAAACAAACCACAAAATGATTTGGTGACCAATTGTTTGGGTTGCTATTTTCAGTGTGTGACCACATGATGTAGATGGGGAACCCTGACGTACCTTTTCATCTGAAAAAGGCTTTATTTCTTGATGAGGAAAATGTCTGTTTACAGCAACATTTTGTATTGTTGGATAAATGCTATATATTGGATGATTAAGGGTATTTGCCGCTGCGAAAAATGAATCAAAGAACAATATTCCCCTGATTTGATTGAATTTAGAGTTTCATTCTGAATCGACTTGAGAAAATTCTCCGATACAAGTGATCTGTCCGATACTGACGTCTCCACAACATATTGTACACTTGTGGGATGAGAACACATCTTGTCGTAAGTTGCCTATGACGCATACTTTCTAGAATTTTTTACAAGTTCTAATACGGTCATGATACGAAGTTCGATATGTCTCTCTTCATGACCAAAAATGGCTTTGGAAATAGCGACTCGGCAATTTTGTCCAGATTACCATCTCTGGGCAATATATCGGACCTCATTGCACTCAATTATGCGCATGTAATATTTAGAAACAGTATAAAACAAGGTGTGTTCTTAAAATTAAATATCCTCGAAAGTGCCTATACTGATGAAAGGCTTAACATACCGTAATATGATATTTGTAACATTAACACGATATGACTAATTTGGACCTGTCCTAGAGTCAAAACCCTAAGGTTGCAAAATTCATAATTTGGTACATCCTTTCCTGCTTTTCCTAAATATGCAGTTAGTTTTATACCGTAACAGCAAACATAAAGAAATCTTTCAAATGATAAAGACAATAATCATTATAATAATTTTGGCCCCACCCTGAAACCAAAATCGTTTCCCCCTGGGATATTTTGGAAGGGGGTGACCTACTCTTTCTAAATATCTATTTAGTTTCAATTTAGTATCAAAAGCATTAAAGAAGAAATTATTTAAATGTTTTATACACATACACCATATAATACTAAGTTTTGGCCCCATGCTGGGGTCAGAACCTCTACCCCGGGGATCATGAAATTTACAACTTTGGTAGAGGCCTTTCTGCTCTACATCATTGTGTATTTAGGTTTTTTGTTTTTTTGTTTGTTTGTTTTTTTTTTTTTTTTTTACACATGTGTGGTTGTAGAGAGGAAGATCTTTGAAAATTGGTCAATGTTTGGCAGTTTTTGCTCCATATCTACTATCCCAGGGGTACAAGAGTCCTGAAATTTACAATCTCTGTCCCCCTTTGTCCCAAATATGTTTCATACCAAAATTGAAAGGAATTTAATGGTACTCATCAAAAAGAAGTTTAAAATGTTGAATTGTTCACACATTTGATAACTGACCATTTTGCCCCACCCTGATACCAAAACCTCGACCCTTTGGATCATCAAATTACAATTTTGGTAAAGGACTACCTACATATATATCTATTTAGTTTCAATTTAGTATCAATACGTTGTATCACTAAAGAAGATGTTATTTAAGTGTTTTACACATAGACACTACATACCAAGTTTGGCCCCACCCTGGGGTCAGAACCTCTACCCCGGGTATCATGAAATGTATAATTTTGGTAAAGGCCTTTCTACTCTACCTCACTGTGCATTTAGTTTTTCTTACACATGTGCGGTTGTTTTTAAAATTGGTTAATTGTTGGCAGTTTTTGCCCCGCTCCTAAGGACCCAGGGGTGCAGGAGTCTTGAAATTAAGAATTTATGTCCCCTTTGTCCCAAAGATGCTTCACACCAAATTTGGAAAGAAAAGAATTAGAATGGTAGTTATCAAGAAGATGTTAAAAGTGTTGAATTGTTAACGCACGACGACGGACAACCAATTGTCCAATTATAGGTCACCTGACTTTACTTTTACCTAGGAAATTAAAATAATAAAAACAATAATTTCATAACCTCCTGCAACCACCTGTAAATGACAAAATAAAACTACAAAACTATGGAAAACGTTGCGCAGTAAAACTTACTGATAAATAACAACAAAGGAAAATGGCACAATATAAAAACAAAACAAAACAAACCAAAAAACAAACAAACAGAAAACAAACTACCCACCCCCCACAAAAAACAACAACACGAAAACCAAAAAAAAAAAAAAAAAAAACAACAACAAAAAACTCAACCCCCCACCCCAAAGACCAAACAAACCATGAGATATAATGTTAAAACATCGATTTATTTAATTAATATATAAGTATATGAGATATAATGTTAAAACATCGATTTATTTAATTAGGATGTAAGTACATGAGATATAAAGTTAAAACATCGATTTATTTAATTAGTATATAAGTACTTGGTACCTCCTTTAAACTTATTAAGAATTTCCTGAAAGATAACAAACGAAAGTTGTCAAAACTAACGTAATACATATACATAAAGTAAACATGGGGACGAAGTCAATGCACAATTTGATTCAATAAGCAAATGAATATTACAATACTCAAAATTTTGCAATGTAAGATTTTTTTCAATGAAACATTTCTACAGAAACCCTCTCTCAATGGGTAAGCTTTAAGTGGTATCAGATAAATTGCATAAATAATTTGAAACTCAGTTTCGTTCTTGATATTGTTCCAAATGTTCTTCAGCATATCAAAAATCCTATCTAATACACATATTCAATAATCAAGCGTTCTCATTGGTTAATAAGCTAGCCTTCTCATTGGTTAATAAGCTAGCCTTCTCATTGGTTAATAAGCTAGCCTTCTCATTGGTTAATAAGCTAGCAAGAGCTTACACTTCGATTAACTTTGTTTACCTTGGCTTTAGTTCTGATGGGATCTACCACTACGACCTCGCCGTCTCAACACCCAACAATAACAAATACACTGCATCCAATATGCAGTCAATTAGCAACCTTATTCTTCTAACATTAGACGTGAGTATAGCAACTTGACGGGATTCAGGGCTCGTTCAGTTTTCTAAGTCTGCACTTTCACTATAACTAGATTATCTAATGTGAAAGTCATCATTGCACCTAACTTGTTTTGTTATCAATTATTTATTATTCAAATCGTACGGCTAAATCTGAATATGTTAATACATGTATTAATGTTTGCTTATTAAATTTCAGAAACGTTTTTGCTATCACGGATTATTTTTTGAGATGATGTATTCCTACGCATTTTAAGTTTAAAAATAAGAGCCCTCCGAGACGAAAATGGAATTATAAGGATTTAACATTCTTTTTGAAGAATGTATCGATGTGAAAACTCTGGACATTTTATTTAGAAACTTTACATATAAGTGCAGTTTGTGAATAAAATAATAAGAGTTTGCATATCGATAAATTCTTTAAAAGGAATAAATTTTAAATTTTAAATTGTCTTTAATAGGGACACAGCTGGTGATATTTCGTAATAAAAGCAAAACCCTTCTTTGGCAAAGGGTGAAAAACAATGACTTTATAAAAGTTACATCGATAACAAATTCAAAACAATGACACACACACGCACGCTTTCTCTCTTTCTCACTATTACATTTCTATAATTGATAGAATATTGTTCTAACTAGTTTCTTTTGATAGCGTCTTTTAGATTTTTCCGAAATATTTCCATACACTGGGAAATCCCCTCATCCGGGAACTCTAGGTACGACTCGTTTTCAATAACGTGCAGAAGAGACATCGGCATTTCCCGGACAATATTTTTTTCCAACAGAATTAACAAAAGAATATTTTCTCCCCGACGGGAGTAAATACTTTCCATTCGCGCCATATTGAATTCAAACATACACCAATGTGATTTCAAAAAGTGTGACGTCATTACAAAAACAATTCGTCTGCTGTTATGTATAGCGTTTGTTATATTTTCAGCAATATCTATTCCTGGAAGGAAATCCCTGTCATGAATGCAGACTTTTAGTTCATAGTTCTCCATCCTTCTCTGAATCTCATTTAACACAAAGCTTCTGTCCTCCTCCGCGTATGAAATAAACGCGTCATATTCATAATTAACCCTTTTCTTAGTTTTCTCTAATTCTGGAAACAGAACACGTTTAGTGAGATAGTAAATGTAGAGGATTTTCCATCGGTAACGATAGATGATTCGATAAACTATCAAGCTGAAAATAAGGCATATAACGGAAGACGTCACGATTATCAGTAAACTGTATGAGGAGCAATCCTTCTGCAAAATTTGTACAATATTTGACAAGTCTTGAAGCGATAAAAGGGACCCATTCTTGTATGCACATGTTATGTTTTCCAAATGCGTAAACCTTGAGTGATGGTATCGGCTCATCCATTCAAAAAAGAATGTGTTCTCACAAGAACACGATAACGGATTTCCTAGAAAGTTAATTGTGAACGTTTCATGTAGTGGTAATAAATTAATGGCCTGTTCATCAAGTTCTGTTAAAAGATTGTAAGACATGTCAAGATGTTCCAGCAGATACATATGGCTGATATCAACTGTCCATTTCTCCATTCTATTGTACGAAATATTCAGAAGTTTTATTCTGAGGTTGTTTCTGAAAACTCTTCGAGGCAAGAAAGTGATTTTATTATCATGTAAATTTAAGACAGTTAGATTTCCGTTTTTCCTTAGGATTTCCCCATTACTGTCTCTTTCGAAACTATGACCTAAAAGATTTTGAGAAAAGTTTAATATTTCTAATCTTGGAAGGCCATGAAATGCTTGAGTTGAAATATCAGCGCAAAAGTTGTTTGAGGCATCAATATATGTAATGTTATGGAATCCAAAAACCGGACCATTGAACTTAAAAATAAAATTGTTCTGAAAGTGAATATGCTTCAGATTACAATGTCCAAAGTGTAGTTCATAAACAGGGTACGTTAATTTCATGTCGTTGGCATAGAGTGTGTGCATATTTTTTGGCAGGTAAAACGTGAATATTGGTGGCTTTCGAAGTTTTAACACGCCATCAGATTCCATTTCTTTAACAATACTTTCGGTTGGAGCTGTAACCTCTGGACGGTTGTGACACGATTCAGTATAGTCGCTGCAACCATCGAAGTAATCATTATGAGAATGTATTTGGAAACTAACGTTAAGAGTCTGCAGGTTGTGTAAAGAACGTGTTTCTAATACGTACATTCCATTATCCATCTTATTGTCGCCTACAGACAAATATTTAAGAGACTTTGGTAGATTGTAGGTAATCAATCCTGTTTCGATCATCTCCAGCCTGTTACTGTCCAAGTATAGTTCTTCCAGCGATGTCTTGTTAAGATATTTCGTATGATTGCGTAATAGGATCGTTCCTAATCCAAATGTACAATGTATTTTCACAAGTCTTAGAACTTTTATGGTACTATCCTGGAGGTCGTACGAAATATTTCCAAACCCTCTGAAGCCTAATCGACTATTGTACGACATGTTCAAATACTGCAAGTGTGTCTGAGATGCCAGTGACCCAATTTCGATATTTGTAATATCACACAAGGATAAATCCAAATGAGTTAGGTTGAATTTATCAAACACGTGCGATGTTAGGGATTTGACACGACACACACCATCTGATCCAGATACATCCAAGATTTTTAATGTTTCGACTTTCTGATATGAAAACATGTCTCCGAAATTTCCGTTTTCACAACCATCTATTCGAAGATGGAATAATGACATGAAGCCGTCAAAAATACCATGAGGATAATCTTTTTGTGTACAATTATTATGTTTCAGAGACAAATATCTTACATTTGACATGCCTGTCATATTAGACAGGAAAGAGACATTTATTTGAGTTTTGTCTATATTGAGATGATTCAGTTTTGTATATTTATTTAGATTTATCAATTGATGTAATTTGTTGAATGACAAATCTAGCCATGTCAAATTCTGTGGTAAATTATCTGGGACGTGATCAAACCTATTATGTGCTAGGTTTAAGTGAGTTATGTTTGATTTTTCAAGGAAACAAGGAGGAACTTGCAGATTTCGAAAAGAACAATCCACTTGCAATGTAGACTCCTTCCACAGGCAAATGGTAGTATTGAGTGTGCAGTTGTCTTTCGTCCGAGCGAATGGGATTGACAGCGCTAGCAGTAGACATACTTTGAAATCCAACTACAAGTAGCAAAAACTATGTGTTAAAAGAGAATAAGTATGAAATGGAATACATGTATAGCATACTGTAGATTTAGTATATTTTGCGGACTGGTATAAAATCGTCAAATTAGTAATCATCATAACAATGTTGATTATAAGACTCTCTTATGAGTAGCCATGAAATATAAGGCGATTGCACCCGAGGGTTGCAAAAAAGCTGTGAAACCCGAGGCTATTGTACCTTGTGCCTACCTGGTTCAAATCCCGCTCGCGCCGGTAAGTGAGAAAGTTTCCCAGTTTACTTTCGGGAGGTCGGTGGTCTCTTCCCAGGTACATTGTATCTGGGTTCTCCTCTCTTCCACCAATAAAAACTGGGCACCACCATATAACTGAAAAATTGTTGAGTGTGGCAGAAAACAAACAAAGAAACATAAGAGAGTATTTTTCTCTCATATTTCTAGAATTTTCCGTTTTTCTTGTGCCTAGCGACGCCATTTTGAGAATTTTCCAATTAATTAATTTTTCGCTGTACATTAAAAATAACACCAGAATCGAATTGTACGACCTTCACTTTGGCAACTACGTTGCCGACAAAAAATCGGCCGACGAGTGTATAAGTGAATTGTATTAGAGTTATTCCTCTTTGAATAAATCAATAATCAGGGTGATGCGTGACGTAACTCGACAGTCCATCAGCGCGAAACATTTTGACAGACCTAATCAGAATATTAATCCACAACTGCACGTTTTTTTCTTAGTGGAGCATTGATATTGATATTAATTGAGCAGTTATTTAATGACGAGTGTGTGAAGAGAGATTCCAAGTGGTTTTTGTTGGTGAATATGGGCATGGCTAGACTTTCGTTTTCCACGCGTGCAAGGGCTCGAGTCTCATGGACATTGAAGACACTTATTTAACCTGAGACACAGACAGTAGACGTTGACAGAGTGAATGTGGAGGTAGGCCTAGAAGTAATAGACCGTGTGGGCTGGGTTTCTGTGAACTGACTGGCAAAATGCACAGGATGACATAGGTGTATGAGGAATTTGTGACTGTTGTTGAGTGTGCGGTAATTGTTCAAAGAATGTGTATTTTTGTGTCCGGTCACATACACCTGGAGATTATCAGGGACATTACAATCTGTCATTTTTTGTACAAGAGCTTTGCAGACGCTAGTGTTCGTCAATCGAGGCGAGGTAAGTTGCAAGCTAGTTGTGTATTGATTATGACGTCACGGGATATGTAAGATAAACGTCACGTGATATGAAAGATAGAAATATCTTACATACCTTTCTTTCATAGAATATCTGTATCTTACATACGTAGATATGAGGGAAAAGTTATCATTGGCTTTTCTCAACTTCGCTTTTAGTCTTGAAATGCTTTGACACACGTTTATCTCTACAAATTATCATATTTTACACGCACCTAAACTACCATGTGTACGGTATCATAGGAATCTGTTTGATGTTTTATGATATGTAATCAGTTTTGCCCCGATAAAGATCTGATGAGTCCATACAATCTAATTGAAATCAGACTACTTAGATCCGTGCCGTATACTCTGCGTAAGTACTTACGCAGAGTATACGGCGCGGATCTAAGTAGTCTGATTTTGATTAGATTGCAAGTCCATATTACTGGATTTATTTGGCATATCACTTATAGTTAGTGATATTTCAATATAAAACAAAAAACAGCACAAACACGAAATTTATTGGCCAGAAGGGTTTTGGGAAGTGAAAGATGCGCGTGTCAACTGAACTTATTTCCTCACGGAAAAGAAACGTGTTTGGAAGAAATACTTTGTTTACAAACGCTCGAAAATTACAATGCGAAAGCTGGTAAATTTCAGAAGATGAACGTATGAAGTGAAAATAACTGTTAATAATAATAATATATATATATATATATATATATATATATATATATATATATATACATACATACATACATGTATCTATCTATCTATCTATCTATTTATCTATCTATATATATATACAAAGCACTAAAATGACCAACGACACGAACAACCAGATTGTCAAATTTTCGGGACGACCCGTCCCTTCTTCAGGACAAACGAAAAGAATTACATAATGTGGCCAATATCAACAGAGCATAATAACAAAAACTACATATAAATACATCTAACACTACAACTACACTAATCCACAAACGTATTTACAACGCAGACTACATGTTTTTGGTTATTAGGCTTGTCAATCAATGTTAAAAGTGGAGCGAATTAGGACATGCCTTATTCGTCCAAAGAGCCGTCAACATTACCATGAGGGGCGAAGATAACGAACAATGATCAATCTCATAACTCCTATAAGCAATACAAAATAGATAGTTGGGCAAACACGAATCCCTGGACACATCATGGGCGGGATCAGGTGCAGAGGAGGAGTAAGCATCCCTTGTCGACCGGTCACACCCTATATCCGGATCTGGTAAACGGATTTATCCGTAGTCAAATTCAGTGCGGCAAGAACGACCTAACAATCAGTATGAAACACGTCAGACAGATTTGACCCAATGATAGGTTGTATTGACGAACTAGATCGTTATAATGACCACAGAATTTGCGAAATGCTGACTTCAATCGAGACTGTTGAAACCCCTGTACCATCAACTTGTTGGTCAATAGCTTGCCTCGATTTAAAAACGGACTATACGCAGAACAAGCTCTTGTGTATCGAATCAGTTGAGATATATAAACACCATATGTATGTGGTAATGGAATATATAGGCCCGTCGGACTATGAAATTGATCCTGGAAGCATGTAGTGCACTCTGTATTGACACAATACACATTCTGAATACAAAAGTCTTGAAGTGGGTCATGATGCGCCAATCCATTTGACATATAAATTGATTATGTATTTCTCTGAGAGGGTGGTTGTCAGAAAATGTTACTGCAATATCTGTATCAATGACGAGAAAAGTCCAGGAAACCATTTGATCTACTTACATCCCTAAAGTAGATCATGATGCACAGAATAAGATGAAATGTTTGAAATATTAACCGATGATGTAGTTCTCTATGAGGGAAGTAGTGAGAAAATTTCAGGGCAATAGCTGTGACTATACCGAAAAATATCTGGAAAACTATTTGACCTACTTCTAGCTCTGAAGTAGGTCATGGTGCACCAATCCAGTTGAAATGCTAACTGCACTTTTATTCCTCCAACGGGAAGCATTTGACTTAATTTCAGGACAATATCTGTATCCGTAGCGAAAATGAGTCCGAAAAACTGTTTGACCTACTTTTAGATCGAAAGTAAGTCACAGTACACTAATCCAGCTGAAATGCAAACTCACTCGTAAGCTTGTTGAGGAAGAAATTGCGACCAAATTTCAATGTCATACATGCTACTGTATGCTACTGTTACGAAGAAAGTCTGGAAAACATTACCTTGGACTGACACACCTGCCTGGTCTAAGCCAGTTGAAATGCAAACTGAACTTGCATTCCTTCGAGAGGAAGCATATGACTAAATTTCAGGGGAATATCTGTATCCGTGATGCAAGAAGCCCTTACTGTTTGACCTGATTTTATTCCGAAAGAAGGTCAAGGACGGACCGATCCAGCTGAAATGCAAACTGAACTTGTCTTCCTCCTAGAGGAAAGAAATGCCAAATTTTCATATCAATATTTGTATCTGTAACGAAAGACAGTCTGGAAAACTTTGTGACCTACTTATAACCCTAAAGTAGGTCAAGAACACCAATCCAGCTGAAATGCAAAGTCACTCTTGTGTTTCTTAAGGGAGAAATTGTGACCAAATTTTCAAAGTCGTACATGCATCCGTTACGGAAACAGTCCGGAAAACATGACCAGCCAGCCAGATATACATACACACCCATAACATAATACGCCCCGTGTAATGCCGGGTATATAAAAATAACAAGAGACACATCGCTCACCCGAGTCACCTTAAAGATTTTTCCTATGTAATTTTATGTAAAACTTTGATCCCCTGTTGTGGCCCCATCTTACCCCCGGGGATCATGGTTTGGACACACTTGAATCTACACTATGTCAGAAAGCTTTGATGTAAATTTGTACCTTCCTGGCGCAGTGGTTCTTGAGAAGATTTTAAAATAGTTTCCCTAATATATTTGTATATAAAAATTTGATCCCCTCTAATGGCCCCATCCCACTCCGGTAATGATAAGGTGAGAGTCAGTTTAGAGATCATCTTTAACGCAGAAAATTAAGAGTGACGGTAGATAAAGTCACCGATATGTATATGAACTTCAATCAAGGAACAGTGTTGTGAACATAATAAGATTGATTGAATATTGTTTATCGTCCCTCTCGAAAACATTTCACTCATATGGAGACGTTACCATTGCCGGTGAAGGACTGCAAAATTTAGGCCTCTGCTCGGCGCTTACGGCCTTTGAGCAGGGAGGGATCCCTATCGTGCCACACCTGCTGTGACACGGGACCTCGGGTTTTGGCGGTTTCATCCGAAGGATTTCTAACCCAGATCTCCACGGGACTGGCTCATATAATATCTCTATTATGCCAGACGATGGGCTAAATATGAAAAAGAAGAACTTGGTATATTGTCAGAATGGATTAAACGTATTAGAGGAATATCCCGCATTAGACATATTAATACAAAAGTACGTACCATCTACCCTTCTGTGATTAGTAATTAAACATTAATCAAAGAATCAGATAGGTTACACGAGGAATATATTTTGGTTCAGCTGAGAAAGTTTGTAACAACATCGTCTTTGTAAAGCTCATTATTACAACTATTTTTCCACTGCCCTTTCAAAGGACGAAATTCTTCAAAATCAGGCTTCACTTTTAGACACATTTGATATCCTAGTCAAATAAATATCAATTACTATTCTTTTTTCTACCTACATGTATACTGGATTCCCAAACTTCACAAAAACCCTTACAAAGAAAGATATTTGCTGGATTGAGTCAATGTTCTACCAAGTCCCTATATCAACAACTGTAACAAAACCTTCACATTTTTTTAGCACACTGTTTTTGCCTATAATAGCTCTAAAACTTCATTGTTATTTCGGATTTCAAACTTTTCGGTTGAGCATCACTAAAGAGACATAATTTGTCGAAATGCGCATCTGGTGCATCAAAATTGGTACCGTATCAGTTTTACATCATGACCTCTGGGTCGAGGCCTCTGCTGGTGGACTGTTAGTCCCCGAGGGTTTCTACAGCCCAGTAGTTAAGTACTTCGTAGTAATATAGACGGCTGTATGGGGTGGATAAACAATAGACCTATTGTTCTCGAGAACAATAGAAGGGGTCATATTACAACCTTGACCTACTTAAGGACAATAGATGGATGACGTCATAGGCTAAAAATAGCTGGAAAACCCCATGTCTATTGTTATCGAGAACAATAGAAAGGGAGTGGGATCGAAGATCAAAGGGGTAGTATAGGGTGGGTAAACAATAGAGCTATTATTCTCAAATAACAAAGGACCCGAGTCTGGAAATTCCGAGTGAATAAGGGGATACGAGCGAGATCGAAGATCAAAGGGATTGTATAGGGGGTAAACAATAAAGCTATTATTCTCAAATAACAAAGGACCCGAGTCTGGAAATTCCGAGTGAATAAGGGATACGGAAAAACCTGACACGGTCTTTGTAAAATTCCGGTAACGTTAAACCAGAGTGGCGTATATGCATTGGTAAAGATATGGTAAAACGATGAACGGAGTTACGATAAAGTGCATGCCATTGTTCACGGGATGACAAAAGCTTTCAATCCCGTAAAACGAATGCGTACAGTGACACCGAGAAAATAATTTTATTTCTCGTTAGATCATCGATGGAGCGGATCGCATCAGATAATCCAAGTGACTCCGAGTGAAGAAACTTGACACTTATTGTACTTTAATGCATCGATGGATATACCTGTATCTATCAGAGAGTATTCTCATTCCGATGAACATAAGAAATAAAAAAAAAAACAAGTACATTTTTTCATCAATTTTATATTCAGGTCAAGATATAAAAAAATAGTCCCATGTCTATTGCACTCATGATCTGGATCTGAAAAGAAAAAGGTTTTATTTTCAAAATAATATTACTATGGAGTGACAAGTTTTTTTTTTTATTTGCATCTAATCAACGAAGAGATTCCATAATAATTAATTTTACTATTACTTTACAATCATCAACATTCAAATTTGATACGAAATACACGAAAGAAAAAAAAAAAGAAAAAATTACACCGTGTTTTAATTTGACACGTGAAAAACTCTAGCCACATGATATTTTCGACATTGAAGTCGTATTCATGTAACGAAGCATCTACCTTGAGTGTTTCTTTTCAATCAAAGTAAAACCACATAGATATGGATCACGAGCTGATACATCTGTCGTTTACGGTATATCAAAAGTTTTCAATTCTGATATTTGATACGAATTAAACACAAATGCGAGTAGTGTCCCCGAGAGAGGCATCTTGAGGTGACATTTTAAATGAACTTCACGTGGCAATCAATTCACCTTGTGTATTTGACAGAGAGATTATCCAGTCAATAAACGAAAACAAAACAAGTAGTCATTGTTATCTATGTCTGTGAATTTTAATGATTGATTTAAAAACTAACAAAATGAAACTCTGTAAACTCGATCTGGAAAAAAAAAAACTTTAACAAAATTATTTTAAAGAAAAAAACACTTTGAAACATATACATAAATATTTTATTAAAATCATCTATTCAGCAAAAAATCCTCTCCAACAGCAAGTCACATACATATTATCATATAATACTTAAAGTTGCATCCTTTTACACCATATAAACATTGGCTGGTCTATATATTAAAATTTGAATTAAAGCACATGCATTTAGGTATGACTACAAGGCGATCTTGCTTGTCTGTAAACATGGGTTTGCAGAGTATGGTGGAACAATCTGCATTGCAACCAGAAAAGGAGTGATCTGCCCTGCTATGAAGTTTGCGAACAAAACCTTTGCACCCATGACATCTGAAATAATTACCAGGAAAAAACCCCAATCAAGATATACGTTTTTACTAGTACATTAAGGCTACTTTGTAATATAAAATTCAGTACAGCCTTGTGCGAAATACGCATCACAAAGTCTATTGAATACTGCACTATATAGACTACATAATGCATCGCTATAGAGAGATAGATTCGGATAGCCTATATTATCATAGTTGGAAAAAATATATATTTGACGTACCTTATTGCATATTGGATGCTGTCCGCGAGAGGCAAAAATCGGTAATGTCCGATTGTTTGGTCTTGTTCGTCAATAAAAATGTTACTTAGAGAGCCACTACTTAAACTGTACGTATTTGATGAGAAGCACGCATTCAAAGCTTCCATTTTGTCAATATCAGAATACATTGTTATCATCAATTTGTATTGGATATATTTCATTTGATAATTTCTTATCAAATGAGTTTTTCATCAACCTTCAATATAACTCACTGTTGCCTTCCTTTGCTTGAATTCGTCTAAGTAGGTTTCAATGCTATCGAAATAATTGAATATCGCATGATATTTCCATATTATTAAGCGAAATGCGAAATTTTCTATAAGCGGACCAATCAGAGTCGTCTTTCGTTTATAATGAAAAGGTGAAGATAACGAACAGTGATCGATTTCATAATTTCCATAAGGAATACAAAATTAAGAGTTGGGTACGCACGCACGACCCCCATCCCCTGGACACACCAGTGGATGGGATCAGGTGCCGAGGAGGAGTAAATATCTCTCTTCAACCGGTTACGGCCCACCGTGAACTCTATATCTTGATCAGGTAAACAGAGTAACCCGTAATCCAAATCAGTAATAATGCTTTGTTGCAAAGTCGATTTCTCATTCTGATGAGTTTTTTTTCACATGTATCATCGAGTCATGCCATGGATTTTCTCGCGGACAAACTGTTATGGCTTGCTTAGGTATTCAGTCACGAACACAAGAAAGATTTTCGGATCTGAAATTTTCTGTTGCCAATTCTAAAGTATCTGCTCCGTTGGTGATACTCACCCAGTCACAATTTTCGATTGATAAAGTCATTGATTTTCATAAACACATACTGTACGAGTGTATGCGCGATTGTAATTTATATTCGAAATAAGCGAGATGATCGCTAATCGAGGATTCTATTCTCAACCGCTTCACACGATTGAATGTCTGTAGAGTTCAGTATTGGGTCAAGCAGTACTCGATTCCGTGTAGCGTCAGTTATATTGTTTACTAAATTGTGTATGGAAACAATTTCACGGACATTGTGTGATAGTGGAGCATTAAGGAAATGTACATCTAAATCGTCTTCTATGTTTATTTTGTCAGATTATATGTAAACTTTATCTAAACTCCATGAGAGTTTGGTCCAAAAAGGGCTGTCGAAATGCGGAGGTCTCTAGACACAGCAAAAATCATAATTACAGGTGCAGTTTTCTATTTCAATCCATATGCATTCAAGATCGGCGGACTCAAATTATGGGCGTCTTATAGCGCGTATTTCATTTGACATATACATCAAGACATAGGGCTCACGGTGGGTGTGACCGGTCGACAGGGGATGCTTACTCCTAGACACCTGATCACACCGCTGGTATGTCCAGGGGTCCGTGTTTGCCCGACTCTTTATTATGTATTCCTTGCGGGAGTTACGATTTCCATCACTGATCGTTATCTTTGCCTATCATAACACCGCCTACAAAACAATTTCTGTATTTACGGATTATATCATTAAAGTCATCAATAAGTAAGCCATCGTTGCTCACGGAATTATCTAGATGGGTTTCAGTAAAACATAAACTATCGAAGTCATGAACAAGAAAATTTAAATGACCTGATTGGTGATTGATGCTTATGATATTCATATGGAAAATGTCAAGGACATTTTCAATAGTAGGACCCGGATTCATTTCTATATCGCTGCCAACTAACAAAAGGAAATGTGAAACAAAAAATGAAAGTAAGACTTGATAAACACAGATCTAAGCTTAATGCATTTCACACAGTGAGTGAGTAGTTTTAAAATATGTGTGAGGAAATGCACAAGACATGTAAATGGCAACACAAACGATGCTGGTTTTTCGTAAATACCCCGCCTGATGAGTAGAAAAGACCGATTGAATCCCAGTATTGTCCACTTGAGTCACCCATTATTTAGTTTGTGGTACACATATAATTTGAAAATAAATGGATTCAGTCATTAAAAATGTCTACTGCTAAGGGTTTAACTACTAGTACATGCATTTCTAAAGATTTGAAATATATTAATTTGGTCGCATGACAAAATGCACATGAGGTTTGAATATAAGTATTAAGCGAAAGGGTATGGAAGAAAAGAGAGAGACAAAAACACAAATAGTACAAGAGATCAAATGAGTACGTCCTGTACTACCATGGTAGTAATACAATTTAAGAATATAAAGTAAATGAATACATCCAAATAACTGGAAAACAATTGCAAATAGTCATATAATAACGCGAGTGAGTATGCACACAACACTTAAAGAAATAATATTTGAATGATGCAAGTAAATTTGAACGGAGGATAATTGTTCCTCAAATAGATAAAGGGGAGTAGGACAGTGCGTACAAGGGAGTTGAGTTTCCTCATTCATTAAATGAGTTCAGCTTCTCCATCGTCAACTTCCCATATTTGTGTAGCAATGTTCCATTATCACCTGCATATGGTGTTTTATATATCTCAACTGATTCGATATGCAAGAGCTTGTTCTGGGTATAGTCAGTTTTTAAATCGAGGTAAGCTACTGACAAACAAGTCGGTGGTACAGGGATTTCAACAGTCTCGATTGAAGTCAGCATTTCGCAAATTCTATGGTCGTTATAACGATCTAGTTCGTCAATACAACTTCGCATTGGGTCAAATGCTGTCTGACGTGTTTCATACCGATTGTTAAGCCGTTCTTGGTACACTGATTTTGACTGCGGATAACTCCGTTTACCTGATCAGGATATAGGGCTCACGGCGGGTGTGACCGGTCAACAGGGGATGCTTACTCCTCCTAGGCACCTGATCCCACCTCTGGTGTGCCCAGGGGTCCGTGTTTCCCCAACTATCTATTTTGTATTGCTTGTAGGAGTTATGAGATTGATCACTGTTCGTTATCTTCACCTTGCATTGAGGAAAACATATGCATGGTGATGAAAAGAAAAAGAAGCATATATACAGAATAAAGAATTGCATGCATGTAAATGATTGTATACAGGCGGTTGAAGTGAACAAGAAACTGCATGTGGGATATAATCAAATTAAAAAAATTGACATAATAAACTTCAAAGTAAGTAGTGTTCAGAACAGTTGAAATGATGGCATCTTAAGGAATATTTCCAAAAAATGGCAGGTAAAATGCACTTTGTCAGATTTGTCACGTACACGGATTTTATCGTTAGTTGATCAGGTGGGAATGTTTAGTAAGGTCCTCGTTAAAGAAGACAGTCCTCGTTTCGCGATTGTTTTTCAACTTGCGGTAACTTTTCACCAAGCGGAAATTTTACGTCGACACTTTGAAGCCTGGTTATGAACTGACGTAGACCTGCATTACGCTTGTTCGGATTATCGACTTTGTGTGAGTTTATGATTTCGTCTGAGTGCGACTCTTCTTTCCTGTTATGTCCAGGATAAGTGAGGCAGTATCCTCGCCCTGCTCTTCAGCTACTACCGTGGCGCAAACTCCGACCACACTGTTCCATCTCGTCAATTTGTTGGAACAGTTTATAGTTTTCCGTTTCTAAATGTTGATGAATCTTCTCCTTCAAGGGTTGAAACACCAAAGTTTACTTCGATCGACACAAGTGCCGTCGTGCAGCGAATGCTTTACAGATGTCGCTATTCTAAAGACGTCCTCATCCGATATACATGTAACTACCTGGCGAGAAGTAAATATGTATTTAGTGTTGCTTGCTGGCCAAAGGTTGGGTTTTTCATACGATATACTCGCGAAACGGGATAGATTCATCAGCAGGAATGATAGGGAGTTGCACGACAACGTTATCATTATTTTTATCCATTGTTGGACAGTGTGGGCTTGATTTGTTTTCTCTGTGTTCTGTAGGGGTCCGTACAACGTCTGAGAATGATGGCAATAAATCACTCAAAATCCTTTTGTTTTTGTTGTTATCACCCATGATGTTAGTACATGTTGAAGTTAGATTAAAATCTTTCTTCAAGTTTACAAATATTTTAGGTACCTCTACTGGAGAATCGAAGGACCTGTATCTGTCAGCATCGTTTCATCTCCTGAGCCCCACGATAAAAATGAATAAATGTATGGACAAGACAAAGAAATTGTGTTTTCATGGATACCCGGTTCATCGAAGGACCCCGGAGGGCCCACGCGGAGTCTAAAGGTTTCCGGAACCCTGACATCCGGTGTTCGAAGGTTTCCGGTGACCTTTGATTCCGGAGTCGGAAGGTTCCGGAAACTTCATAGAGCCGATCGATTGATTTGCGTTGTGTTGATAATCTTTCTACTGGGACGTTATTGGTTGCCCAACTTTAGACCTATGCGTATTTGACGTATAAACACAATGATCCATGATTTTCACTTCAAATCGTTCGAATTTTGGAAGGAGATACTCAAGTAAAGTAGCAACGACGTGGTCATTCTTCGGCAAGACTGTGGGAAGCCAGGTCCGGAAACGGCGGTCAGGGCGTGAATACCTTTCAGTCCTGTACCATCGCGTCACTGTGTATGAACATAAACATTTTAAAACATGACACTGGTTTGATCACGAGTATGAAAATGTTAATGTGATAAGGAGAATCACATATCAACCCCTCTCATCACTTTACTGTCTGAATGTGTATTTGATTAACAGTCCTAGCAGATATTAAATCTGACTTTATAATGAATGATTCGTCATTGAGATGAATGTGAGTCTACAAAAAATCCACTAAAATGTATTTGTTATGAAAATAAACTAAAATCTGAAATTTTGAAATACGCATTACTTTCATCATAATGGCTTGTACAAAATTTCCTGGTCTCGTGTAAAGTTTCATATGTAGTTCAATATTTAGTTGAAATATGACACTGGGTTTGATCATGCGTAAGTAAATGTGAATTTGATACACAGGATCACATCCCTCATATTATCCTTCTCATTTCTTTACCAACTTAAATGTTTTCACAGTGGTACCAGGTATTAGGTATGACTTTATAAAGAATAATTCATAATTGAAATACGTGTGAGTTGAAGAAGAAAAAATCACACAGAAAAGTAACTTCTGTAATTATCACATTGTCTTGTTCACAGAGTTTTCAACGTGTAGAAATTCCCCAAATATTTAGGTATAAGAAATAATGTCATGATTCATTTTGAAGCAGTTTTGGTGTTTTCAATATTCGTATGAACATGACACAATTTTGAATAAAAAAACAATATAATGATGTCATTGTTCGTTGGGTGAAATGCTGTTTTGTTATCCTCATTTTTATTTGTTCTGGATTACCCTAGCCCGTATCAATCGAAGAGGTGATATTTGTTTTTCACGGTCTTGATTCTCTTTTGTTGAAGGGATGAAAATATGAAGAATAAAAAGTTGAAAAAAGAGATTTATTCTCATAATGACAACATAGTTGCAACATATACATGCAATTTTGGATGTTTTCTTTTACAAGGATTAAATTATTACACTTGGAGAAAAAACAAAATTCCTAAAAGGACGACCTTCCATTTTATTGTAGAGTTATAATTTAATTGCCAAAATTGGAAGAACAAATGGAATCTGATAAAATGGTAAAACTTTCTCTGCTTCCACACGTGAAAGACTTGGATGAACAACACTCCGGATGAAGTTGACCCACAATATAGATTTTCTAATGACTTCATTGGATTTTCCCAGTATTTTTTTTCTCTACGAACAAAACCCACACGCAATCTTTCAAAATGTTTTCCCAATGCATGTTTATCAAAAATACCTGATTTTTTTTAAACCAATCGATCGGCTCTATGAAGTTTCCGGAACCTTCCGACTCCGGAATCAAAGGTCACCGGAAACCTTCGAACACCGGATGTCAGGGATCCGGAAACATTTAGACTCCAGATGGCAGGGGTTCCGGAAACCTTTAGACTCCGCGTGGGCCCTCCGGGGTCCTTCGATGAACCGGGTATCCATGAAAACACAATTTCTTTGTCTTGTCCATACATTTATTCATTTTTATCGTGGGGCTCAGGAGATGAAACGATGCTGACAGATACAGGTCCTTCGATTCTCCAGTAGAAGTACCTAAAATATTTGTAAACTTGAAGAAAGATTTTAATCTAACTTCAACATGTACTAACATCATGGGTGATAACAACAAAAACAAAAGGATTTTGAGTGATTTATTGCCATCATTCTCAGACGTTGTACGGACCCCTACAGAACACAGAGAAAACAAATCAAGCCCACACTGTCCAACAATGGATAAAAATGATGATAACGTTGTCGTGCAACTCCCTATCATTCCTGCTGATGAATCTATCCCGTTTCGCGAGTATATCGTATGAAAAACCCAACCTTTGGCCAGCAAGCAACACTAAATACATATTTACTTCTCGCCAGGTAGTTATATCGGATGAGGACGTCTTTAGAATAGCGACATCTGTAAAGCAGTCGTTGCACGACGGCACTTGTGTCGATCGAAGTAAACTTTGGTGTTTCAACCCTTGAAGGAGAAGATTCATCAACATTTAGAAACGGAAAACTATAAACTGTTCCAACAAATTGACGAGATGGAACAGTGTGGTCGGAGTTTGCGCCACGGTAGTAGCTGAAGAGCAGGGCGAGGATACTGCCTCACTTATCCTGGACATAACAGGAAAGAAGAGTCGCACTCAGACGAAATCATAAACTCACACAAAGTCGATAATCCGAACAAGCGTAATGCAGGTCTACGTCAGTTCATAACCAGGCTTCAAAGTGTCGACGTAAAATTTCCGCTTGGTGAAAAGTTACCGCAAGTTGAAAAACAATCGCGAAACGAGGACTGTCTTCTTTAACGAGGACCTTACTAAACATTCCCACCTGATCAACTAACGATAAAATCCGTGTACGTGACAAATCTGACAAAGTGCATTTTACCTGCCATTTTTTGGAAATATTCCTTAAGATGCCATCATTTCAACTGTTCTGAACACTACTTACTTTGAAGTTTATTATGTCAATTTTTTTAATTTGATTATATCCCACATGCAGTTTCTTGTTCACTTCAACCGCCTGTATACAATCATTTACATGCATGCAATTCTTTATTCTGTATATATGCTTCTTTTTCTTTTCATCACCATGCATATGTTTTCCTCAATGCAAGGTGAAGATAACGAACAGTGATCAATCTCATAACTCCTACAAGCAATACAAAATAGATAGTTGGGGAAACACGGACCCCTGGGCACACCAGAGGTGGGATCAGGTGCCTAGGAGGAGTAAGCATCCCCTGTTGACCGGTCACACCCGCCGTGAGCCCTATATCCTGATCAGGTAAACGGAGTTATCCGCAGTCAAAATCAGTGTACCAAGAACGGCTTAACAATCGGTATGAAACACGTCAGACAGCATTTGACCCAATGCGAAGTTGTATTGACGAACTAGATCGTTATAACGACCATAGAATTTGCGAAATGCTGACTTCAATCGAGACTGTTGAAATCCATGTACCATCGACTTGTTTGTCAGTAGCTTACCTCGATTTAAATACTGACTATACCCAGAACAAGCTCTTGCATATCGAATCAGTTGAGATATATAAAACACCATATGCAGGTGATAATGGAACATTGCTACACAAATATGGGAAGTTGACGATGGAGAAGCTGAACTCATTTAATGAATGAGGAAACTCAACTCCCTTGTACGCACTGTCCTACTCCCCTTTATCTATTTGAGGAACAATTATCCTCCGTTCAAATTTACTTGCATCATTCAAATATTATTTCTTTAAGTGTTGTGTGCATACTCACTCGCGTTATTATATGACTATTTGCAATTGTTTTCCAGTTATTTGGATGTATTCATTTACTTTATAATCTTAAATTCTTAAATTGTATTACTACCATGGTAGTACAGGACGTACTCATTTGATCTCTTGTACTATTTGTGTTTTTGTCTCTCTCTTTTCTTCCATACCCTTTCGCTTAATACTTATATTCAAACCTCATGTGCATTTTGTCATGCGACCAAATTAATATATTTCAAATCTTTAGAAATGCATGTACTAGTAGTTAAACCCTTAGCAGTAGACATTTTTAATGACTGCAGCCATTTATTTTCAAATTATATGTGTACCACAAACTAAATAATGGGTGACTCAAGTGGACAATACTGGGATTCAATCGGTCTTTTCTACTCATCAGGCGGGGTATTTACGAAAAACCAGCATCGTTTGTGTTGCCATTTACATGTCTTGTGCATTTCCTCACACATATTTTAAAACTACTCACTCACTGTGTGAAATGCATTAAGCTTAGATCTGTGTTTATCAAGTCTTACTTTCATTTTTTGTTTCACATTTCCTTTTGTTAGTTGGCAGCGATATAGAAATGAATCCGGGTCCTACTATTGAAAATGTCCTTGACATTTTCCATATGAATATCATAAGCATCAATCACCAATCAGGTCATTTAAATTTTCTTGTTCATGACTTCGATAGTTTATGTTTTACTGAAACCCATCTAGATAATTCCATGAGCAACGATGGCTTACTTATTGATGACTTTAATGATATAATCCGTAAATACAGAAATTGTTTTGTAGGCGGTGTTATGATAGGCAAAGATAACGATCAGTGATGGAAATCGTAACTCCCGCAAGGAATACATAATAAAGAGTCGGGCAAACACGGACCCCTGGACATACCAGCGGTGTGATCAGGTGTCTAGGAGTAAGCATCCCCTGTCGACCGGTCACACCCACCGTGAGCCCTATGTCTTGATGTATATGTCAAATGAAATACGCGCTATAAGACGCCCATAATTTGAGTCCGCCGATCTTGAATGCATATGGATTGAAATAGAAAACTGCACCTGTAATTATGATTTTTGCTGTGTCTAGAGACCTCCGCATTTCGACAGCCCTTTTTGGACCAAACTCTCATGGAGTTTAGATAAAGTTTACATATAATCTGACAAAATAAACATAGAAGACGATTTAGATGTACATTTCCTTAATGCTCCACTATCACACAATGTCCGTGAAATTGTTTCCATACACAATTTAGTAAACAATATAACTGACGCTACACGGAATCGAGTACTGCTTGACCCAATACTGAACTCTACAGACATTCAATCGTGTGAAGCGGTTGAGAATAGAATCCTCGATTAGCGATCATCTCGCTTATTTCGAATATAAATTACAATCGCGCATACACTCGTACAGTATGTGTTTATGAAAATCAATGACTTTATCAATCGAAAATTGTGACTGGGTGAGTATCACCAACGGAGCAGATACTTTAGAATTGGCAACAGAAAATTTCAGATCCGAAAATCTTTCTTGTGTTCGTGACTGAATACCTAAGCAAGCCATAACAGTTTGTCCGCGAGAAAATCCATGGCATGACTCGATGATACATGTGAAAAAAAACTCATCAGAATGAGAAATCGACTTTGCAACAAAGCATTATTACTGATTTGGATTACGGGTTACTCTGTTTACCTGATCAAGATATAGAGTTCACGGTGGGCCGTAACCGGTTGAAGAGAGATATTTACTCCTCCTCGGCACCTGATCCCATCCACTGGTGTGTCCAGGGGATGGGGGTCGTGCGTGCGTACCCAACTCTTAATTTTGTATTCCTTATGGAAATTATGAAATCGATCACTGTTCGTTATCTTCACCTTTTCATTATAAACGAAAGACGACTCTGATTGGTCCGCTTATAGAAAATTTCGCATTTCGCTTAATAATATGGAAATATCATGCGATATTCAATTATTTCGATAGCATTGAAACCTACTTAGACGAATTCAAGCAAAGGAAGGCAACAGTGAGTTATATTGAAGGTTGATGAAAAACTCATTTGATAAGAAATTATCAAATGAAATATATCCAATACAAATTGATGATAACAATGTATTCTGATATTGACAAAATGGAAGCTTTGAATGCGTGCTTCTCATCAAATACGTACAGTTTAAGTAGTGGCTCTCTAAGTAACATTTTTATTGACGAACAAGAAGTAGTAGATATCATCACAATACTTGTAGTCAACAAAGCTATTGACCCAGATTGTAATAGTCACGAGATGTTGAAATCAACTGAATGCACCGTTCCTTCCATGCTATTCAATAGGTCATTGTCAGAAGATATGTTCTTATCTTTTAGGAATATTGCACATGTCATTGCTCTTTTTGTAATGGAAGACCCATTGATAGTATCTAATTATAGAGGCATGTCTTGTTGTTATCATGCATTAGTAAAATCATGGTGATAATCGTTTTCAAAACATTTACATAATTATTTCCATAGTAATGATTTATTTCATCGATATGAAGCCGAATTCCGACCAGGATATTTTACCGTTTATGAATTATTAGAAACGTATCATGCGAGTCGTAGTATCGTACACGGTATTGACGAAGAACAAAAATCATGGTATGATATTCGGTGACCTTTCAAAGGCACTTGAGAGAATATGACGCAATGGTGTCATTTTTAAATTACAAACTTATTTTCGAAATTGTAAATAACTGTATCAGTACTCCCACTTTACAAATGTTTTATCATATATAGTAAATTATACTTTTTGAGTAATTAAAGAAAATCCATTCGTATAATTTCAAACAATAATATAGAAGTGATTTCGGTAAAAGAGATTTCCACTGTTCAGACTACTAGAATAGGAAATATGTTTCAAAATATTTACTGAAGTTGAAAAACAATTTCAGAATAAAAACATTTACATAAAAGTTCACAGGTTATTTTTAAATCCATCACTTAGGTATTTTACATACTTGTCAAAGTCTCAAAGACTATTGTGATGTGATAATTTTTTTAAATAAATTTTCTTAAAGCAAAAGACGATTTTATTTAGCCTAAAAAATTGCATCCGAGGGAAAACATGATTTTGTTTTGGTGCTCCATAGAACATGACATTGATAAATGTCATTTAATTGTACAAGTAAAGACTTGCAAGATTCGAATGAGTAAACCTAAAATACGATAGGTAAATTTAAAGGACCTTTCACGCATTTTCTATACAGTAAATGGTATTGAATTGAGTTTAACAATGAGCAACATGCGAAAACAGACCTTTAAATTCTGCTCGACCCAGTAAATAATCAAACAAAAACAAGTTGAAACACGTCTTTAAAAAATGAATACGGGTATTTAAATATATCCATGCACCGTGAATTTTGACTCTTTCAGTCAAGTAATACATATGCGAGATATTCAATCATCTTTTTATTGTACCTGTACTGATGCAATTGAAACGTAACTGTTCTCCCACTTAACCAAAATTTTAAATAGTAAATTTACCGTAATTTTATAAAGACCGTGTCAAGTGTTTCCGTATACCCTTATTCACTCGGAATTTCCAGACTCGGGTCCTTTGTTATTTGAGAATAATATCTCTATTGTTTATCCCCCCTCCCCTATACAATCCCTTTGATCTTCGATCCCATTCGTATACCCTTATTCACTCGGAATTTCCAGACTCAGGTCCTTTATTATTTGCAAACAATAGCTCTATTGTTTAGCCCCCCTATATGACCCCTTTGATCTTCGATCCATCGATCCTTTAAGTAGGTCAAGGATGCAATATGACCCTTTCTATTGTTCTCGAGAACAATAGAATATCTAAAAATAGATAGAAAAACCCAGGTAAACAATAGACCCGTAAAGTAGGTCACCGAGAACAATGGATGACGTCATCATTCTTTTGTTTATCCCCCCTATACAGATGCCTATACTATGGAGACTACAACATTACATGCTGTAACTACAGACACTACTACATTACAAACACCACATGTTACTGACCCCAGTACAATACACACCATAACAACAGACACAATATAAAACTATACTAGGACTTCTGATAGATCTTACACCACTAGACAGTCTATAAATATTACCAAAAAAATTAGTAACATCATTAACGCTACATCGCTAACCAACAACAATATCACTGATATACCAATCGTGACCAACATCATCACCAGCGAAAACCCATCCTCATCGATCCGAGCCACCCCGGTCAACGAAAGTGACAGGACCACCATTTCCCACATAAACAGTGATAAAAGTACACAGTTCGGTTTTTATTTCTTAAGCTTGTTGGCTATTCCTCTATTTATTTTAACATGCATATGTTTTTATAAAAAGAAAGTCTTGGAAAATAGAAAAAAAGTTAGGGAAATGTTAGATGACATCAGCTTGAATAGGTTTCAGATGAATAATTCCGTAGCGGAGATTTATGCATAACATTTTTTCTTCATCTATTGTTTATAACAACTTTAATTATATTAATTCTTTTCTAAAATATATGTGATATTCAACGTAATTGAAATGATAATAATAATAAAATGAAGAGCTTCATTATTTGGCTCCTGACGTGAGAGATATTCTGATGTTTCCATTCAACTCAGATCTTATCAATCATATCGCATGGTTTTTATTTACTTAAAATTTATTTTATTTATTTGTCTTCATAATCTGTATTTTCTTTTCTTTATAAAAGCTGTATATCCATGAGATGCTGTTGCATTATTTCATGTTCATGTGCGTAAATGTGTGTTCTATACACTTGTAATGAAAGAGGGAATCTCATTGATGATGAAGGATAAAAATAGAGAACATATCAATGATGAATAATTTAAGGTATATTTTTAATATTAAGTATCTGACATTCATTCATAATCGAGTAGGGAAGGGGGGGGGGGGGTTACAGTATTGCGTGTCCTTCGTATCAAGAATACTTTTTTGATGAAATTTAAAACTTTTCATTCATAATTACTTTCTATTTCTTTAGTAACCGATGCATATGGTATGGGTGTTGTGGTACCTCATTCATCGTTTGGGTGGGCATGCATGCCAACTTTCCCGATTTGTGCGGGATTCTCCCGATTTGAAGCAGTTGAAAAGGGAAATCCCGATATCCCGATCGGGATGGCAAACACCCCGAAATCCCGATTTTCTAAACATATCCCCCATTTTATGACAACAAACCCCCATTTCCAACCGGAATGAAATCCCGCGTCATTTCTGAACTGGCCAATCAGAAATCGGAACAATAGTCAGCTATGGCTGTTTACCTGTGTCGCATGGTTTTGGGGTGGTGTAATTTACCTGGTCTGCCTGTGTCGGGGTGCTTATCGGACAGTGCGAAGCATGTTTTGATAGTAATTAATCGGGAAGACGGATTTCAAATTGACATATCCTTTTCACAAACGTGAATCACAACGATGATAGTGTCATCACCAAACAATCGGACATTACCGATTTTTGCCTCTCGCGGACAGCATCCAATATGCAATAAGGTACGTCAAATATATATTTTTTCCAACTATGATAATATAGGCTATCCGAATCTATCTCTCTATAGCGATGCATTATGTAGTCTATATAGTGCAGTATTCAATAGACTTTGTGATGCGTATTTCGCACAAGGCTGTACTGAATTTTATATTACAAAGTAGCCTTAATGTACTAGTAAAAACGTATATCTTGATTGGGGTTTTTTCCTGGTAATTATTTCAGATGTCATGGGTGCAAAGGTTTTGTTCGCAAACTTCATAGCAGGGCAGATCACTCCTTTTCTGGTTGCAATGCAGATTGTTCCACCATACTCTGCAAACCCATGTTTACAGACAAGCAAGATCGCCTTGTAGTCATACCTAAATGCATGTGCTTTAATTCAAATTTTAATATATAGACCAGCCAATGTTTATATGGTGTAAAAGGATGCAACTTTAAGTATTATATGATAATATGTATGTGACTTGCTGTTGGAGAGGATTTTTTGCTGAATAGATGATTTTAATAAAATATTTATGTATATGTTTCAAAGTGTTTTTTTCTTTAAAATAATTTTGTTAAAGTTTTTTTTTTTCCAGATCGAGTTTACAGAGTTTCATTTTGTTAGTTTTTAAATCAATCATTAAAATTCACAGACATAGATAACAATGACTACTTGTTTTGTTTTCGTTTATTGACTGGATAATCTCTCTGTCAAATACACAAGGTGAATTGATTGCCACGTGAAGTTCATTTAAAATGTCACCTCAAGATGCCTCTCTCGGGGACACTACTCGCATTTGTGTTTAATTCGTATCAAATATCAGAATTGAAAACTTTTGATATACCGTAAACGACAGATGTATCAGCTCGTGATCCATATCTATGTGGTTTTACTTTGATTGAAAAGAAACACTCAAGGTAGATGCTTCGTTACATGAATACGACTTCAATGTCGAAAATATCATGTGGCTAGAGTTTTTCACGTGTCAAATTAAAACACGGTGTAATTTTTTCTTTTTTTTTTTCTTTCGTGTATTTCGTATCAAATTTGAATGTTGATGATTGTAAAGTAATAGTAAAATTAATTATTATGGAATCTCTTCGTTGATTAGATGCAAATAAAAAAAAAACTTGTCACTCCATAGTAATATTATTTTGAAAATAAAAACTTTTTCTTTTCAGATCCAGATCATAAGTGCAATAGACCTGGGACTATTTTTTTTATATCTTGACCTGAATATAAAATTGATGAAAAAATGTACTTGTTTTTTTTTTATTTCTTATGTTCATCGGAATGAGAATACTCTCTGATAGATACAGGTATATCCATCGATGCATTAAAGTACAATAAGTGTCAAGTTTCTTCACTCGGAGTCACTTGGATTATCTGATGCGATCCGCTCCATCGATGATCTAACGAGAAATAAAATTATTTTCTCGGTGTCACTGTACGCATTCGATCGTTTTACGGGATTGAAAGCTTTTGTCATCCCGTGAACAATGGCATGCACTTTATCGTAACTCCGTTCATCGTTTTACCATATCTTTACCAATGCATATACGCCACTCTGGTTTAACGTTACCGGAATTTTACAAAGACCGTGTCAGGTTTTTCCGTATCCCTTATTCACTCGGAATTTCCAGACTCGGGTCCTTTGTTATTTGAGAATAATAGCTTTATTGTTTACCCCCCCCCCCTATACAATCCCTTTGATCTTCGATCTCGCTCGTATACCCTTATTCACTCGGAATTTCCAGACTCGGGTCCTTTGTTATTTGAGAATAGTAGCTCTATTGTTTACCCACCCTATACTACCCCTTTGATCTTCGATCCCACTCCCTTTCTATTGTTCTCGATAACAATAGACATGGGGTTTTCCAGCTATTTTTAGCCTATGACGTCATCCATCTATTGTCCTTAAGTAGGTCAAGGTTGTAATATGACCCCTTCTATTGTTCTCGAGAACAATAGGTCTATTGTTTACCCACCCCATACAGCCGTCTATACTACTCTTCGTTACTAGCTTGAAAATACGGATGTATATTTAATTGCTGTTATAAAATTTAGAAATTCATTTCAAAATAAAGGAATATCTCCCTCACGCATAGCACTTATCCTTAAACGAATTTGACTCCACTTTTTTGGCACACTGTTTTTTCCTATAATAGCTCTAAAACTTCATTGTTATTTCGGATTTCAAACTTTTCGGTTGAGCATCACTGAAGAGACATAATCTGTCGAAATGTGCATCTGGTGCATCAAAACTGGTACCGTATCAGTTTTACATGAATTAAAAACGATGTTAACAATATGAATAATGTAGCGATAATAAACTGTTTTAACAAAATATCACCAGTTTTATTGACTAAAAGCTCTAAAATATATTGGAAAGTTTTGAAAGATGCATTCAAAACTAAAACACGAACCGAAATACCTCCGCTCCACGAAGTTCGCCATTAATAAAGTTGAAGCCTTGAACTATTGTATCTATTTCATCTCTACTTCACAATCAACCTACTCTGAATGATTTCTTTTCATTTCTGCAATGGCACATTAAGTGATTAAAACTACACTGTACTATACTTAGCTTACCTGAACCATGGATTTACACGAAATTTTCTGGACAAAGTTCGTCCTCTCCATGTTGTTCTTGTTGGGTTTCCAAAACCAATGACCCTTCCACTGGGGAATATAATTGAAGATCAGTTTACATTTTAAAAGATATTATCCAATACCGGTATCCTGTATTCTGTATTCAATTGCTCCAAGTCTTATGTATGCATGAGCAACGTTTTTTATTTTTTTGTATTTAAATTTTCGCAATTTACACTGCGCTTATTCATAAATGAATGAACAGAATGGAACATAAAGGTTTTTAGCAGACAATTCTGCAACTCGCAAAGCAATTTCAACACCGAGTGGTTCGTTGCTCTAAAAATGACGGATCAAATGCTATTCAGACATACTTTCTAGAATGCTGATAGAAATTTTGGCAAAATACAAACACCAACATCAAAAAAGTAGAATACTTTAATTTCAACTTGCACAAATCGTCCCTAGAGTGGTCAACTTATTTCGACTGGTTAGCTTTTTGAGCCAATATTGACCCCGACAATCAAGAATCGTGAGAAATATTCAAAATTTAACCCCCTTTTTCCTCTCGGAAAATCATCTCGTGTCGTCTTGCCGCTTTAGATATGGGTAATTATGGTTATTTCGTGTACTTTAATCATTTCTACAGTTGACTACATTCCCCGATTTTTGTCAACAGTGGTTAAATTATTAAAAGCAAGAAAAACTCAGATCTACCTACCTGTCAAAGCGGCGTGTTCTCTTTTAACTCATAACCGGAAACACTCCAAACGAATTTTCTTGCATAACCGATACATTATGATTTAGGACATGGGTAGCCGTGTAAGAGCTATGCATGAGAGAGATAATCCTTAATTTTGAAATGAATTTCTAAATTGTATAACAGCAATTAAATATACATTCGTATTTTCAAGCTAGTAACGAAGTACTTTGCTACTGGGCTGTAGAGACCCTTGGGGACTAACAGTCCACCAGCAGTATAGGACTATATTTTATAAGTACAATATCAAGGGAGTTAACAAAAAATCTTAATGTGTGTCTGGAGAAAAAGCATTGCTTATTGTCTGAAGATTTATGAAGCTGTATAGTGTGTAAATTGAACAAATATTTTGTATTTTTGATGTACCCATATTACCTTATGGGTATTCGAAACATCTAAATGTATTGAATATGTGCATACTTTTGTAGAAGGGCGTAAAAACTTAAAAAATAATACCCCTGAACCAGCTGTTTTGGGGGCACTAGGTAGACAACAACTCATGGTACAATATCCTAAGAAACTTAAAGATACAAGATACTCTAAGAGATATTACTTATTACTCCATTTAAACAATATAGGTAGCTACAAAGGCAGCTGGGCAACAGAGGTAAAATCAATTCTATATGGATATGGTTTTCGCTATGTATTGTTGTATTGAGGTGTAGGAAAGAATGTTTTATTTTTAAAGTTTGTCTAAAGAGTAAAGGGTAACTACACGGTATATGCAGGAATGACGCTCCTCACGTCATCATACAGCAAACTTGATTTTTATTGTAAATTCAAAATGAATTTTGAATTAGAAAGGTATATAGAAGTAATAAAGAATAAACAACATAATGCAATCAACAAATAATTCATTTGTTTATCTTGATGAACTTGTTTGTATGTGTGTTTTTTAATATCTTATGCTTTTGTTGTTGTCCTACTAATTTTTTTTATTGGTGGACAGAAAAGAAGGGGGGGACCTACATATAATGATAATATTTATTTATTTAGCGCCTTATATGATTATCAATAATCACTCTAACGTGCTGCACGCAATGAAAATTATATGACTCGTTAAAAGTAATAAAAGTAAATTATGACGGCTATATGACAGATAGTACTAAAACTGTAATAGCAAAAAATTAATAAAAAATGTAAATTAAAATGATTAAGATTGATTCAGTCTGTGCTTGTAGGAAAGTTCATACTGATAACCGATTTGAAAGACAATAGTTGAAATAAATATTTCATGCATAAGAAGTCCTATAAAATTGTTCATGAAATCATAAAAATTTAACCACCGACATATCAATAATATATAATTTATAAATCCGCCACTGTAATAATATAATTGATTTGAATATTTGACCAGGAGGCTTTTCTTCTATCTATTTGTTAGATTTTCAGTGGAATAACGAACATGCTTTTAATGCAACACATTAGTACGTAGCGTATTTCCGCTTTGCAGTACTTATTCAAATGTGATGTGAAATACTTATGACTCGTGATTATATAGTAAATACTGAAAATAAGAATTTACTAGTTTCACATTTAGTTCAAAATACAATTTTGATACATCTTATTTATTTGAGATTTCTTATATATCTGTTAAAGAAGTAGGCCTTCTAGGATTGTTTATCAATCAGTACATATATGAACATGCATCTCTAAAATCCGTTGCTCATATTCAAATGTAGTACGATCGTTGTATTTCAGTAAAGGCTAAAGACCATACAAAGCTGGTAAATCCGATAGAAATGTGTCAATACTACACGAAGATCGCAGTACCCTGGAAATACAAATATATCAAACTGAAATAAAACGAAAATTACATTCGTGTTTCTATAGAAGAATATTTAAGCCAGCCCAAGATAATTTCCATAAACGTACTATCCTTTATCGGATTGCATGTTTCAATTTAGAAACAAGATATGCATCTGCAATATTAAATTTAATCTCATGTAAGGACATTTCAATATTCAGTTCAGTTATATGTGCACAATTATGCAATAAGTCGACAAGATTATCAAAAAATTATGTAACCGTCATGTATTTAAATCAAAACACACTGGTGGTTCGGGTTCTAAAGTTCTTTATTGTGATATCCTAATTCTGGAGGATGATCTAAAAATATGTAAAATACATGTAATTAAGTTCTCTCTCACTCTATCATTCACACTTTTAGTTATATTAAAATAATGATTACAAAATATTTATAAATTAATGTAATAGATAAATATTTACCATAGAGTAAATTCAAACTCTTACCGTAAACTCGGAAGAACAGAAACTGCAGTAAAACTTAGTTTCTTTGATGTGACAATATGTGAATAATAAGTCACTCAGTCCGGGTATGGAGTGTTGCTGGGTTAGTTTCTGGAATTGGCGCGAATCTTGCTTATATAGCACCAAACCAGTAAAACAACTCACAAGATACTCACAACTACACTCAAACCATACTGACCTTTCACACTTCTCTCTCTACCAATCAGCGTTCATCCCCATGAATATGAATGAAATGAAACGACTTACGATGAAATCAGTAACGTAATGAAATTATATTAGTATGTTAAATATGAATTATTTCATCCTGTGACATTCTCCCCCTCTTAGAGAAAATGTCTCCTGACATTTCTAAGATCAGAACTCAGGACTGTAATAAAATTCAATTAAATATTAATATTAATAATAATACTAATGCAACTGATCTGGAAAGGAATCCTCTTCTGTAAATAAGAAGATCAAATAACAGAAGCTGCAACATGTAAATACTCATGGCCGCAACATGCAAGATAATCAGTTTTAGTGCACATTGTAATGTCATAAATAAAATTGGATCAGATACTGCTCTGAAAAATTATATGATTAATCTACTTAAAATAAATTAAGCTAAATTCCTAACTAATCATATGAATAAGTACGAAATATCCTAGAACTATCTAGACTGTTTCATCCTGTGACATTCTCCCCTAAACATACCATACTTGCGCAGTTTGTTCACCTACAACCCACTCTCCATATCTATCTGGAGGTTTTCGTACGCGATCTGAGCGACGGATTTGTGGACTGAATGTAGACCGGCTCGATTCACTATCTCTTGACGGATTATTTATATTTACGTTCGAATAATCTGCAAAAGAATTTGTGTTAGAGCTATTCTGAAGTTCAACAGAAGAAAATGTTTCTTGCTGTAGTGAGGGTCTACTATCATCAACACTAAAAGTATAGATTGTCCCTAAATCACCCGATCCCATATGTTCACTTGAACTATTGAGACAAGTATTGTGATTAACACCTGAAGTGTTTAAGACATTTCTATCCGTATATGATACGGGTTTGGAAACAAATACAATTTGATCCCTCTCCGAATCGCTTGATTCTGAGTCGCTATCGGTACTGATACTCTCGCTTTCTTGTTTCTTCTCTGTTGTATTCCTAGTGTACTTACTTCGCTTGGAAACAGTTTGGGGAATTTCTGAAGCGCAATCATCATCTGAAAGATACATAAAGGGTAATAATAAATTTCTATGTAAATATCTAGATTGACCCTTGCCAGATGATCTTTGAACTCTGTACACAGGAATATCGTCATTTGGAATGTCCAAGACGACATAAGGATCCTTTTCCCATTTCTCTGATAGTTTACTTTTCCCTTTCTTTGCTAAAAGTCTGACTAAGACACGATCACCAATCTCTAATTTGGAATAACGTACTTTGTTGTCATAGTAATGCTTATGCCTGGAATTATTTTTCTCTATGTTTTTCTTGGCAACATTATATGCAAACTTTAGTCTTTTCTTACGTTTTTCTGCATAATTTGCACGACTAGTTGGTTTTGATGTATCTGAGTCATCTAAATTTAAAAATGCGTCAACAGCAAGTCTAGGATGCCACCCAAACATTAAATAATGAGGTGAAAATCCTGTGGTGTCTTGTCTTGTTGCATTATATGCATGTACCAAAGGAAGTATATATGATTTCCAGTCTTCCTTCTTGTAATTTTCTAAAGTTCCCAACATTTTTATCAAGGTTTGATTGAATCGTTCCACAAGACCATTACCCATTGGATGATAAGGTGTAGTTCGACTCTTACTGACACCAGCAATTTTACATAATTCTCTGACGACTTTACTTTCAAAATTTCTACCTTGATCGGAATGTAGTCTCTCAGGAAAACTATAATGATAAATGAAATTTTCGAATAGAGCTTTTGCTGTTGTCTTAGTAAGTTGGTTGCGTGTAGGAACTGCCATAGCAAATCTAGTAAAATGGTCACTAATGACTAAAACATTTTCAAAATCACCTTTTGACGTTTCTAGAGTCAAAAAATCAATACATAATATCTCTAATGGTTTTGTGCTTTGAATGTTTACCAGATTAGCTCTAGATATCTCTGATGTTTTTCTCCTCACACATCTACCACATGTTTCAACTCTATCCTTGATTTCCTTATCCATTCCACTCCAATAAAATCGCTGTTTCGCTAACCATAAAGTTTTATCCTTACCTTGATGACCTGCATCATTGTGTATTCCCTTGAAAGCTGTTTCTCTGAACTGGAAAGGTAAGACTAACTGCCTAACATTTGAGCTTTCTACTGAAGTGTTTCTGTATAGAATACCTTTTCTTATTTCAAAATCCTTCCAATTTTTCAAATAATCTCTAACTTCATAAGTTTCTTTCTGTAATTCTTTACCACTAGGTCTTAAACCTGATTTAAGTAAATCTAAAACTCTGTTGATGGAATAGTCCTTCCTTTGCTCCTCTATCCAGTCTATGTTTCGAAAATCATCTTGTGATATATCATCCTTGAAATTTTCAAGTTCTGCACTCTGGGATAAAACAATACATTCTGCGAGTGGTAGTTCCTCCTTCTCAACCAAAACAGCAGAAGTAAAAGCTTTAATAACATCAGGAAAGACTTCAGTAGATCTGCGAGACAACCCATCAGCATCTCTATTAGATTTACCAGTTTTGTAAATCAATTTGAAATTGTAGTTGGAAAGGGATGCCAACCACCTATGCGACATTGCATCTAGTTTGGCTGTGGTTGTAACATACGTTAATGGGTTATTATCTGTATAGACTTGGAAAGTATTTCCATACAGATAATCATGAAATTTATCACACAATGCCCATTTTAAACACAAAAATTCTAAATTGTGGGCAGGGTAATTACATTCGCTTGGTCGCAAACTTCTACTGGCATACGCAATTACTCTGTCTTTACCGCCTTGATTTTGGTATAAAACTGCACCAAGACCATCTTTGGATGCATCTATATTGACAATAAAAGGTTTGGTAAAGTCCGCAAACGCTAATATTGGGGGTGAAGTAAGTTTTTCTATCAAACTATTGAATGCTTGTTGTTCTTCCTTACCCCATATCCATGGTACTTTCTTTCTCTTAGACGATTTCGCCTTTTTATTTGTTGGATGTCCTACCAAGAGATTGTTCAAGGGTTTTACTAACCTTGCATAGTCTTTGACAAAGCTCCTGTAGTACCCAGTAAATCCTAGAAAGGAACGTAATGATTTAATATTTTTAGGGACTGGCCAGGTTTTCAAAGCCGATATCTTTTCAGGATCCGTTTGAATACCATTTTCTGAGACAACATGTCCCAAATATTTTACTTCCGATTTGAAAAACTCGCACTTGGAAGGTTTTAATTTCAAATTGTGTTTTTCTAATCTAGTGAATACACCCTCTAATCTCTCTAAATGTTCTTCAAATGTAGATGAAAAGACAAGAATGCAAGGTGAAGACAACGAACAGCGATCAATCTCACAACTCCTACAAGCAATACAAAATAGATAGTATTAAACACTCTTTAAGATTCATTTCACCCATACAAGTCTCCATTAATCGCTGAAACGTAGCGGGTGCATTGGTTAATCCAAAAGCCATGCGATTACATTCATAAAATCCTAAAGGACCTAATGAAAAAGCTGTTTTATGCTTATCTTCCTCTTTGATCTCAACTTGCCAATAACCAGATCGAAAATCTAAATTTGAAAAATACTTACTTCCCAAAAGAGTATCTATTGTCTCATCCACTCTAGGAAGATTGTAAGCATCTTTAATGGTTCTGTTATTTAGTTTTCGCAAGTCTATACAAAACCTAAGAGAACCGTCAGCTTTTCTAGCAAGTACCACATTCGAACAATATGGACTTTTAGATTCTCTAATTGCTCCGGCCTCTAGCATTTCTTTAAGATGTTGCCTTACCTCTTCATACATTGCAGGTGGTATTCTCCTGTATGGTTCTTTGAACGGTGTATGATCTGACAACCTTATTTCGTGTTCTACTAGATCGGTTCTTCCAATGTCAATAAAGGACGTCGAAAAAATATGTTTCCACCTATTCAAGAAATCATAACTCTTTTCTACCTGATCCTCAGACAAATTAGTTTCATTAACCTTGACTCCTAATTCTACTAAATTGACATTTGAGATATCTTGACTTGCATTTGTCTTTGATGGTTCCCAAGAATCAACAACTTTGGCGGTACTCAACTTGCATATTACAGACTTTGGTTGAATCTTAATAGCCTGAGCCGACATATTGCATACCCGCACGGGAACTTTTGAGGTTTTACCATTTTTAATAGATACAACCCTAGGACAGACTAAAAGACTTTGGTTTGGAAATGTATCTGTTTGCTCTGTAATAGCTGTATCTACATTATTGGCATTCACTGATTTCACTATCCCGGCAGGGTTTTAACCTCATGTGGTCCAATCGTAATAGAATATCTGTTAGTTGTTTTGACAGGAATCCCACTAGCACTTAAGTTTGAAAAAGCTAATTCCCACTCATCTGGTACCTCTAAATCCTCATATTGTGAGAACTCTTTGCATATTTTGATAATATTAGTGCCCACAATTATAGGAACCTTACTACTATATTCCGTTCCTTTTGTGACCAAAACGGGTGCATAAATTGGTTTAGAAGATAGAAAAGGGATCTTAAGCTCTACCTCTACATAACATGAAAATGGTAATGCGCTACCCTCAGCACTATAGACCTTCAATTCAAAATCTTCAATATCACGCAAAACAGGCTTATTTTCAAACAAATTATAAAATTGCTCTGACATGCAAGTGATCATTGAACCGGTATCAATCAAGGCTTCCGTTTCAACTCCGTTAATATATATTTTGCTCTCATTCGGTTCACCTACCATCCTTGATAATAAATTTGAATTTTGATTAGGGCTTTTACTATTCTCTCGTTCCCCCTCCATTCGCCCTGTAATAGAAGAGGTTACTCTTTTAACTGAGAGTCTGCTTGTTCTGTTTTGATAGCATAATTTTGACCTCGACCTTTGCCTCTATTATGACCTCTACTCCTATTGTTATAACTTTGGCCTCGTCCTTGGTTCATTTTCTGATGACTTTGTACAGGTGCATTGTTTTCTAACTGGTGAACCCTTTTATTCAGTTGTTGAAAACTTTTTGAATTGTCATCTATTTTCTGTTCTAACCTTCATCTTAAACTATCATCTTCTGTAGGTCATTATGCAAATCTGTAGATGTCTCTGCTCTCTCCGCATGTAAAACCGTTGGTCTGGATCTAATTCCTCTTGTAGAGCCTTGCAATGATATCTCCTCCTACTGAACCTTCCTGATCTCCCTAAGAAGAGTTTCAAAGTTTTTAATAGTGTCAAACAAATGTCTAGTACTCTGTTTTAATTGTTGACTATTCAAACCAGTCCAAAATTTACTCCTAAGCATTCCATCTTTCGCTACTGCATCAATGTGACCAAAAGTTATAGCTTTTGACAAGGTATCTTCTAACCTTGAAGAATATACTATGATAGACTCATTGTCCTTTTGACAATCATTATAAAATGACTGCATCAATGTCTCACCTGATGCAACATTTCCAAAAAACCATCAAGTTTTTTCAGAATGTCCCTGACAGAAGCTTTTTCACCTATTGATACCAGCATACTTCTAGCTAAACCTTCTAGTGAATTCCGCACTACTTGATGTAAAACATGTTCAGGATACTGTCCTGAATTCTGAAGACATTTCACCTCAAAATTCCATACTTCGTAGTTAACCTCACCTTTCTGTGGTTCGTCGGTTCCACTAAATGTAGGTAACTTTGGATTCTGAAATTGGTTTGTAGACATTGTAACATTACCTTGTAACCTTGACTCTTCCCTGGTTTTATTCATCGCATTGACTAGCCTAGTCAAAGGGGGAGGTGTACCCTTAGCGATGGGAGTACTGGTTACTTGCTCTCTTTTGAGACTAGCATTTAATAATACTTCATATTCCTCTTTTGTAAGGACTTTATAATTTGGACATTGATTTATTTTTTCAATATGCTGCTTTAAATCCTCTAGTTCAGTCTCCTTACTTGTTTCCCTATCAGTGGCCATGTTTACCTAAATAATGGGGCTACTGACTGACTGCATATACAAGTAAATAATATCTTATAAATGAAATAGTATGTAAATAATTTACAACTGCATGAATAAGATGGAACAACAGTATGACTGGGTGAATCCCTACCTACACTGACTCAGCAGAGCAAAATCTAAACATACTATATACATATTAGATAATATCTATGGCACTATCTACTAGAAACAGGTATAGACTCTGTGATTGGGTCTGTCCCTACCTACAGAGACCTGCCTCACATGTGAAGTCCCAATACAACATAATGTTAAAACGAACAAGACATAGAATCAACAATGAATAAAAATATTCTCTATGAGTCTCTTCAACCAGACACGGGATAACGTATAATCTGGGTGAACACCATCCAAATACAGACTGAAATTGTAAGAAATTCTTTGTGATTTACCTTTTTCTTTTCTGTATCTCAATGTGTCTAGTTTATATTTTGGGCCAAACACTGAGCGAAGACCGTTGATATATCTGATGTAATCGTTTAAAATGCCAATGATCTCACTCAGAACTTTGTCCTTCTCTCTAAATATTTCAGGATCACTGTGACCCTTGGATTTATTCCATTCTACAATCGAGTATGGTGGAATTTCCAAAAATATAGGAATTACCTCTGGAAAGTTTTGGATGTATGCCCTAAACAAATCTATGTAGTAGGTTATATTCCTAACACAGGAGGAATGGTCTACATACCTGAAATTTATGAACTTCCCATTCTTCCTGGTAACGTCACAGGTCCCAAGCCAGATGTAAAGCGTAACGCGTCCGTGTCGCTTGATAAGTTCAGGCAAATTCCGTTTTATCCACGGCAAGAAATCAGGAAATCGAGCACCTGGTCTACATTCAAATTGTATATGAAGTTTTACCTGCTTCAACAAATCAAAATGTTTTCTTAATTCCCTATGCTAGTAGAAATAAGTACAGGCTGACTTGTTATAGGTTTCGATACTAAAGGTCTCTCTAAATACTTAAGTAATTTACTATTACTCATGTAATTTAAATAAACATACACTAAGCAATCTAACAACGTACTGCTACAACACCTGTAATAGATATATGTTAAATAAAAAAGTCACTGCTAGGGTCTCATCTGAAAGGAAAATACTAAGTTAATATCATAGCATGTATATTTACATTTGAAAACTGCAGCTCAATTTATGAAAATCTATTCGATCACCTGTAAAATGAAAATATACTCTAGAAATTTCTGTTTTAGTAATTTGTTATTTCATGATGAATGATTGACGATGATATTTAAGATTGTACGTTCAAATCATACCACGAACCGATTACAGCTCACGTTTTCCGAACTCGCACTTGCTGTCACACTTCAATGCTTTCGCTTCAAGTTAAATAGTGCAAAATATTAGTAACATGCAAGGGAATTAGAAAATGTCGGTACTTAGTTTTTTTTTTCTTTAACCTGAATTTACCTCCGTTCACACAAGAAATGATTTAGATTTAGTTAAACTTTCACTCCAAAATCTCTCATACTACATAGTACAAAATATATAACTAGTGCGTATATGATCAATGTAAAAATGAAATTTTCACAATATAAAACCATTAATAATCATAAAGAAAGAGTCAAAGGATTGAAAACATGATCCAACGTTGATTTATGAATCCTGAGAGTCCGGGCACTGCATATATTACGTACGTATAGACGAATTACGGAATCGGCATGAATATACTCAGCCTTAGTCACGTGACTGAACGAATCGTGGGGTATAACGGTTAATGTTCACAAACAGTTCATCACCGGCCGGGCTGAAGAATTCTTGTTGAAATCTGCTCAGAACGGAATTAATAGATCTAGATCTGTAGTACTGAATGGCCTATTTGTTCGAATAGAGATCTTATTAGCGAGCGTAGTTGCAACTTGAAGATGTTTTAAATATAAAAGTACTCATCACAGAGAATAGAAACCATGACAAACTCCAACGTAGATACGGATCATCCTGTATTGGTTAGGAACTCAAACATCAACGTGGGCGCCATTGTAACCGTCATGTATTTAAATCAAAACACACTGGTGGTTCGAGTTCTAAAGTTCTTTATTGTGATATCCTAATTCTGGAGGATGATCTAAAAATATGTAAAATACATGTAATTAAGTTCTCTCTCACTCTATCATTCACACTTTTAGTTATATTAAAATAATGATTACAAAATATTTATAAATTAATGTAATAGATAAATATTTACCATAGAGTAAATTCAAACTCTTACCGTAAACTCGGAAGAACAGAAACTGCAGTAAAACTTAGTTTCTTTGATGTGACAATATGTGAATAATAAGTCACTCAGTCCGGGTATGGAGTGTTGCTGGGTTAGTTTCTGGAATTGGCGCGAATCTTGCTTATATAGCACCAAACCAGTAAAACAACTCACAAGATACTCACAACTACACTCAAACCATACTGACCTTTCACACTTCTCTCTCTACCAATCAGCGTTCATCCCCATGAATATGAATGAAATGAAACGACTTACGATGAAATCAGTAACGTAATGTGACAGGGTGATATTTTTCTAAAGTAAATATATTATTTCATTATTTAGATTATGAAGATTAGTACATGACAAAAGTTGTCTTTACTTTTAATTTATTTTTATGATGTACAACTTAATAGTATATGCAAATATCTCTAAAGTTATTTATAGATTATGAGATCATAATGGTCAGTAATAGCACCATGTAAATATTTATAGAATATAGAACTCTCCAATTTCATTGGTTGTCTAAGTTCCCTCTCTTTACTATTGTTCACATTTTGAATTGTCTTCTAAGAGTATAGAAGTGTTTTCTAGAAGATTTTCCAGAAGATTTTCCAAGTACAATTCGACTGTAACTAAATATGACTTTCTTTTGAGTTTTCATGATCATATATTATTCAAAGTACATGTGCTTACTTTGAATTAATACATTTGCAGAATAGTTAGATTTTATGCATTTTCTATGATGGTAATTGAGTAAGAGTGATCATATGCATTCTACATTATCTTTAAGTTATCAATTACAACTAAAGAGTAAAATGTATATCAGTATGAATGTATATTAAAACTATAAATCATGATTGAATCAAATGTAGTAGTTTAAATATGTTATGTGTGAATGTCAGAGTGTTCGAGTAGTATTCAGCTATTTTTACTTTTTATGATTTCCTTGTGTGAATAAGTAATGTAACATTAGTTTCACACAAGTATTTGATATTTCATTATTTCTATATAGATTTATTACCAGCATATAGAATATTCTGGACCTGACCAGAAATTTGGCTCTGTGTCACACATAGGTATGACACTGCATTTTTTGTATATTCTTTGCATTATGATAAGTTCTGAATATTCTTATCAAGTTGATTATTTAGTCTATGATTAATTAAGTGCAATAGTCAAGTAAGATAAATCTATTTATTATTTATACCATATAGTAATCAATAGTTAAATATATCCTTATAAGCACTATTAAAGGAAATAACTCTTGGTTATAAACTGTGCTGAGCAAATGAGTTTTCTTTGTTGATATTTTTATACTATATGTTTTAATTCATGATATATATTATATGTGATATTCTTGTTATATATTTCAGAGTTAATTAGAAAAGAATACAAACTCTGATAGAACCCTACCATTGGTGTTGAGTTGTTTATATACCTATACAATCCACACTATTACAGTAATGAAATTATATTAGTATGTTAAATATGAATTATTTCATCCTGTGACAATTATATTTTCTTTGTATAAATTTATGAAAAGCAATCTATATATCTTAAAAATATACTATTATCGGAAAACTTATAACTAAGGTCAATGCAACTAAATATAAGATTATATTGTTTATCAAAATTTATTTGTGTTGAGCCCCTTTCATTGTCAAGGGGAAGTAATTCGCTTACATCTCTCAGCCATAGTGATTTTATGTTGTACAAACAATCATAAAAGTGTAGAAACATACCCAATAGTGGCATTGATAAACAAGCATTTAAGATTTAAATTTTTGTGAATATTTTCTTTGGGGTCCATAAAACAATTAGATAACACGCCACAGTAAAAGCCCGGGTGAAATAAACGCCAGACTACTGTCAGATGGTATGGGATTTCGATATGCAAGAGCTTGTTCTGGGTATAGTCAGTTTTTAAATCGAGGTAAGCTACTGACAAACAAGTTGATGGTACAGGGATTTCAACAGTTTCGATTGAAGTCAGCATTTCGCAAATTCTATGGTCGTTATAACGATCTAGTTCGTCAATACAACCTCGCATTGGGTCAAATGCTGTCTGACGTGTTTCATACCGATTGTTAAGCCGTTCTTGGCACACTGATTTTGACTGCGGATAACTCCGTTTACCTGATCAGGATATGGGGCTCACGGCGGGTGTGACCGGTCAACAGGGCATGCTTACTCCTCCTAGGCACCTGATCCCACCTCTGGTGTGTCCAGGGGTCCGTGTTTGCCCAACTATCTATTTTGTATTGCTTGTAGGAGTTATGAGATTGATCACTGTTCGTTATCTTCACCTTGCATAAAGGACACATGTACAAATATATTAATCTGACGGGATATTCGCAAACTTCGGTTAAGTTTTTTGTACCTCTTGAATCGTCCCGTTCACATTAACCGGTAACATGTCGGGACACATAAACTGACTCATTCAGAACGTTTAATTCAATCATGGAGGTAATCGGTGAGGAATCACATATTTTGAAGCAATTATTGGTTCTGTATTTGATTTTTCATTGGGTAGAGATGTACATAAGATCTAGACCAGTTATTCACACTTCAGATCGCGTTATGTTGTGTACGTATCTAAGGCGAGCGACACATTACAAGGTCCTACAGTAGGCCTATATTTTGTAGATTTATCTTGAAAAATCTCACAAAAGTACTTTCTCTTTATTCTAACGTAATAAAGACAACTATTTTGCTTTGTAAAATATCTGCATACTTTACCTGTAGCTGTTGTTTTGGATGTGACCCGGTGTCGTCTGCTGTTGGAGAAATAGATCGGACTCGGCATTCGTGACGCAACTGCTTACATCGGACCATATGGTTATAAAAAATCTTAAAGGGCTCTATGAGAGAATTTTTTTTTTAAAAAGATGATGTTAAAAATCATCTTAATGATTATTCCGCGTAAAAAAAGCTTTTTTGTTGACATCTGTAGCAGTTTTACTACCCAAAGAAAACAAAAACACGTGTAGAAAAATTATCGGGAAATGTTTCTTATGCAAGGTGAAGATAACGAACAGTGATCAATCTCATAACTCCTAGAAGCAATACAAATTAGATAGTTGGGCAAACACGGACCCCTGGACACACCAGAGGTGGGATCAGGTGCCTAGGAGGAGTAAGCACCCCCTGTTGACCGGTCACACCCGCCGTGAGCCCCATATCCTGATCAGGTAAACGGAGTTATCCGCAGTCAAAATCGGTGTGCCAAGAATGGCTTAACAATCGGTATGAAACACGTCAGACAGCATTAATGTTTCCTTTTTAGATTTCACAGACTTTTCTGCAACCACGGATTATTTTTTCAGAAACTTACTGTGCGACTACATATGCCAGAAGTGGTGTTAATCAAATGTGGATTCTAAAAAAATTCTAAAGAACTTTTAGTATTAAACTTGAAATCGCAAAACTTTTCCGAAATCAATAATCAGTGATCAGTCATCCAAAAGATCACTGTTAAACACCACTCTTATTTCACGCGCAAGAACTCTGAAGTTGAAATAAAAAAATATGCTAGAGTTCCTCATTAACAATATCTTTGTGGTCTAGTGATCAGGTCTTCCAACAGTCTATTGGAACTCCTATGGGCACAAATTGTGCTCCATTGTTAGCTGACCTGTTTTTAGATTCATATGAAGCAGAATTTATTCAAAACTTCTACATGAGAAGAGGAAATATCTTACTGTGATCTTCAATTGGACATTTAGATATATTGACACCGTTTTTTGGTTTTTTTTTTATAAACAATAACTTTCATTCATATGTCGATGCAATATATCCCTGTGACCTCAAAGTAAAAGACACCAGAGTCGTCCACTTCTGTTTCATACTAAGATATTTTATTAAAAGTAGACATTAACGGCAAACTGACAACGCAACTGGTTGACAAACGAGATGATTTCAGCTTCTCAATTTTAAACTTCCCAGGTCTATATAGAAATATTCCATTATCACCTGCATATGGTGTTTATATCTCACAACTGATTCGATACGCAGGAGCTTCTTCTGTGTATGGACAGTTTTTAAATCGAGGCAAGCTTCTGACAAACACGAGTGATCTTTTTTGAATAATTTTTTGGGGGGTTGATGGGGCTTCCGGGTCTAGTATGAGCTGAACAGCCCTTCAGGGACGCGACCCCAACCAGTCTGGGGCCAGTGAGCTCCTTTTTTTGAAAAGTCGGAATTTTGTCCCTTCCCAGTCATCACCTCAATTTCATTTTTGTGAGGGTCCGGAACCGATGGGGCTAGAGATCTCAAATTACCGGCGACCCTTAATATGGATCGGAATGGCCCCTCATGGGGTCTGTTGGCCCCATGGGTCGACGGGCCCATGTGGTGACCTTCGAATTTTGTGTCATTTTTAGGGGCCATAACTCTGAAACTGAGCGCGTGAAGAGACTGAGTTTTGGCCCCTTTTGAGCCCCATCTTTGCTTTTCCGAATCCTAGAAGGGCATTGTCTATTCTTGAAGGGTTTGGTGACAACAACTCCCCAATTGACCCCATGTTTTCCATTTTCGACCTTTCTTCTAATAGTCGTTGCCCTAAGGTCGAGGGGGTTGTAGGATCCCAATTTTCGCGAGTGTCCTCTTAAGGGACCACCCTCGACTCCCATGGGGAAAATTTGGCCCCTTGAAATCAGGGGCGAAGTGGGGCCCAAGTCGAATTTTTCACTTTTCCCCACTTTTTGAAGGGCCGGAAGTCCTAGAAGCCTTAGTGCTAGGGAATCGAAATTCACGTGAGATGGGACCCAAAACCTCCCCTTTCAGATCCTAAAAGGACAAGCTTCAAGTCGTATATGGTAACGGAGATATGGGATCAGGACTGGAGTCCCCCAATGGCCAAAATGGGCCATTTTTGAAAGACGCTATCTCCAAGATCCTTTAAGGGATCTTGTTGCCCTTTACAGGGACTACTTAGAAATTCGGGCTCTAAAATTCAGGGGCCTGAGTTAAGGGCAAAGGGTCCGTCTGACCTTAACCCTAGCCCCACCCTTTTGGGGCGAGTCGACGACTTTGACTCTTCACTGAGCCCAAGTCTCCTTTGCACTAAAACATGGCCTGGCCCCACTCTATTGCCCCATGGTTGAAAATAAGGGATAAGGGCCAAGACCACCCCACAAGACCTCCGGGAAGTGACTTGAGTGTCACCCGTCGCCCTTTACTTCTTCTCTGATATCCTTCTAGGAGCCGACCTGAAATGTTGGGGGCCCTTTGGGGTCGAGACGAGGGGTCTAACCCCCTTTTCTAAAGAGGTACAACCCTGAAAAAACCCTTTTCGGCAAGTCCGCGACTTTAAGGGCAAGTGGCTCCTTTAGTAAAACGTCATCCTATCCCTGCTTAGGATGATGCAAACCCTACGGCCCTCTGCCCTTTCTCAAAAAGAAGCAATTCCCGTGGGTAAAGAAATTGGGTTGTGGGGAGGTGTTGGCAGTTAGATCCTCCGAATTGCGCCAATTATTAACGTCCCCCGACCCCCGGGGCGCTAGGGGCATTTTTGACAAAGTTATGGCAAAATCCAAAAAAGGTGAAAAATGCCCTATCCCCTAGGGTTCCCATAAAGGATTAGAAAAAACTCCTTCGGGGTTGAATGGAGGGTCAAAATTAATGCCTAACCCTAAAGGAAGGGTTAGCCCAGCCCCCCCCCCCCCCTAGAAATATGGCTCCAAACGACTCAGGAATGAGGATGGTCTAAGTGGTATACCCAACTTACCCCATTATAATGTGTAGGTATGAAAGTACTTCATTTTTTGGGGTTAGGGGTAGGTTTTTTTTATCCTTGGATTTTTAGGGGGATTTTTCCCCTTGTCTGAAGGGAAATGGTCGAAAACCTACCCTTCCAAAATTGCAGCCCGATCCTCCATCTTGGGGGGTGGGGAGGGACTTTGAATTTTTTTGGAGTAGTCAAAATTGCCCAAGTCTCATATCGGCGTTTAGTTCGAGCCTTTTATTCAACCCCCACCCCGGGTGCTAAGCGCCCCCCTCAGAGACTAGTTATGGGTGGGGTTCTAAAGAGCGAGCCCTGCCCTACAGATCTGGCAAGTTTCGCGCCTGAAATCAGCCTGGAAAGGGGTTAGCATTGGTCTCGCTGGGTGTCAAAGCTTATCTGGTATCCCTCAAAAGTAAGTGAATTTAGTGCCCGGGAACCCGGGCTAGTTGATCCTTGATAATTAACTTGGTATCCCTGAAAGGCAGGTCTGGCATAGGTCTCGCTGGGTGGTAAAGCTTATCTGGTATCCCTCAAAAGTAGGTGTTTAGATCGCCCGGGAATCCGGGCTAGTTGAGCCCTATTAATGAACTTGGTATCCCTGAAAGGCAGGTTTGGCATAGGGCTCGCTGGGTGGTAAAGCTTATCTGGTATCCCTCAAAAGTAGGTGACTTTAGGGCCCGGGAACCCGGGCTAGTTGAGCCTTGATAATTAACTCGGTATCCCTGAAAAGCGGGGCTGGCATAGGTCCCGCTGGGTGGTAAAGCTTATCTGGTATCCCTCAAAAGTAGGTGACTTTAGGGCCCGGGAACCCGGGCTAGTTGAGCCTTGATAATTAACTCGGTATCCCTGAAAGGCGGGGCTGGCATAGGTCTCGCTGGGTGGTAAAGCTTATCTGGTATCCCTCAAAAGTAGGTGACTTTAGGGCCCGGGAACCCGGGCTAGTTGAGACTTGATAATTAACTCGGTATCCCTGAAAGGCAGGTCTAGCATAGGGCTCGCTGGGTGGTAAAGCTTATCTGGTATCCCTCAAAAGTAGGTGTTTAGATCGCCCGGGAACCCGGGCTAGTTGAGCCCTATTAATGAACTTGGTATCCTTGAAAGACAGGTCTGGCATAGGGCTCGCTGGGTGGTAAAGCTTATCTGGTATCCCTCAAAAGTAGGTGACTTTAGGGCCCGGGAACCCGGGCTAGTTGAGACTTGATAATTAACTCGGTATCCCTGAAAGGCGGGTCTGCAATAGGTCTCGCTGGGTGGTAAAGCTTATCTGGTATCCCTCAAAAGTAGGTGATTTTAAGGCCCAGGAACCCGGGCTAGTTGAGCCCTATAAATCAACTTGGTATCCCTGAAAGGCAGGTCTGGCATAGGTCTCGCTGGGTGGTAAAGCTTATCTGGTATCCCTCAAAAGTAGGTGTTTATATCGCCCTGGATCTTGAGTTAGTTTGGTCTTAATAATTAACTCGATATCCAAAAGCAGGTTTTGAGGAATGGTATTTTTAGTGAGTTATAATGTTGAATGAAAGTTTTGAGTTGGGGGGGGGGGGGTTAATTAAAATAATTTCTATGATTAAGTTTTGATCAAAAATACCCTTCTGTACTTTTAAAAATAATTTCTAAAGATATGTTACTTTGACTACCGCTAGATATCATCAGTTTTGCTTTTAATAAGACTTCTTATTAAATATTATTTTTTCCATGTTGCATTCGCTGTTTTATCTACTTCCTAAGGGCGAGATCGAAAGTTCAATGTCTGACAAAAAAACTAAATTCACATAGTTTTTAAGCCCCCCCCCCCCCTCCGCCCCACAACGACCCCCTCAACTAGATATGATGAGTGTTTAAACTATAATCGATTAACAAGTTAGAACAAACGAGTATAAATAACTCTGTATACCCTATCATCTGTTTATTCACAAATGAAAGTGTAGATTAAAACTATCAAATGTTCATTAAAATGTAATATCGTCATGTGGTTTTAACAGTCACTTGTCTTTCTCCTTTTTCGACTAATGTGTAATCGATGTCGGATGAGAGAAACTTACAGAAGTTTTAACACCCCCCCTCCTCCCCCTAACTATTTGAATTTAGATTTTTATCCGAAATCAATCTTTTGATCTCGCCCCTTACAGCTTTTTATATCAAATTTCTTACTGTTTTTAACATCTGAGAGAATTAGGGTTTGATTAATTATGTTAATTAAATAATACTCTGTACACTTTCTATCAAATCGTATTTCTCTCCATATTGCGTTCATTGCTTTATTTATTTCTTACATTTTTAATAGTTCAGCTAATTAGGGTTTAATTAGTAATCTTAATTAGTAAAAAATCCCAACAATTTTCTTTGCCTTCTTCATCGTAAACACATTTCTCTACGAAATATTATTCGACGTACGACTTATCTTTCCATCTATGATCAGGGGCAAGTAACTCGTGGGTCACCTGCTTTTGAGGGATACCATCTAGTCATCACCAGTACGTTACCTCAGCCGGTAGAGTGTAGTGGAAACGACCAATATGAAGATTTTTTAAAAATTTAAAGTAGAGCTATTTCAATGTAATTCTTATCTACTTTTTATTTAACATTACAGTGCATATGCCGTCATGCTATACGACCACAGGCACCTGAAGTATGGATATTACTACCACCACCCCCCCTTTTTTCATAATTTTTTTTGGTGGCAATAATTTCTCTGAAATGTATGAATTCCCAGTCTATCTCATCCCTCTTTCGATTCATGTAATCGTTTCACGCTTTTTGTAAGCTTTAGAGATTGGCCTTCTACCGGTATAATAAAATACACAAGGTAAGAAACAAAAATTTGTAAACAAACAGGGGGTCCCCGTTTCGGGGCACATGTTCCAAGTAATTACAGCGTTACCTAAGGAATTTTGGCGAGCGGCAGGTCGGGGAGATGTCATACTACAAGTCTCTTCAACTCAAAACCCATCTCATCTCTTTTATTTGACAAAATCTTGCGTGCATTGATCGCACAGGGCTTCATCTCTTCCACTGGCAGCCAAAAAGGAGGTCACAGAGTACGAATTTGTTGTACACGCCGTGTGATTGGTTCGCAAAGACATTGCTTAGTCTCGGGATCATCCGAAGGGTCTCGGGATTATTCGTGGACCAATCACACGACACGTTATAAATTCGTACTCTGTGACCTCCTTTTTGGCTGCCAGTGGAAGAGATGAAGCCCTGTCCGATCAATGCACGCAAGATTTTGTCAAATAAAAGAGATGAGATGGGTTTTGAGTTGAAGAGACTTGTAGTATGACATCTCCCCGACCTGCCGCTCGCCAAAATTCCTTAGGTAACGCTGTAATTACTTGGAACATGTGCCCCGAAACGGGGACCCCCTGTTTGTTTACAAATTTTTGTTTCTTACCTTGTGTATTTTATTATACCGGTAGAAGGCCAATCTCTAAAGCTTACAAAAAGCGTGAAACGATTACATGAATCGAAAGAGGGATGAGATAGACTGGGAATTCATACATTTCAGAGAAATTATTGCCACCAAAAAAAATTATGAAAAGGGGGGGGGGGGTAGTAATATCCATACTTCAGGTGCCTGTGATACGACTATATTTAGGCCTAGGCCTATATCTGCGGCATTTGTATTGTTATAATTTTTTAATTATCCCATAATTCGTAACGTGTTACCCTTTTCGTGAATATTTAGTATATTACCTATTTTATTACAGACATGTAGGATCGTTTTTTCAAGGGGGAACGGGGAGCCGGAGAAGTTGACTTCACTATGTCTAAAAATAATACTCGTAAAATTCAGTGAAACAGAAAGCCAATATGTTCTTCAAAATCCTAATTTGTGGGGTGGGGGGTGGGGGGGGGGGTTAGGGTTGACATACATCAAATATATTTTCGTTAAATATAATATCGATTAAAGTTTACGCTTTCCCTAACTTTTAGTTCTTCATTCGGGGGGGGGGGGGGTAACTTATATTAGTACTATTTCGAAACTGCATTCTTACCATTCACTATTACTTTTTAAAAAGTGGCATAGGGAAGTCACCCAATATATTTTTACTACAAAAATATACGTTGTTAAGAAAGCACCCCCTATTCTATGTGCCTGTATCATACATCGCTTTGTGTTATACACGGATACATATTATAAAGTTATTTTCTGTCATATATGTGCATTCGTGACAAATTAATTTTGTATACATGCACATGATTACTAATGCAATATTTTTCAAATAGCACATTCAAGTAGGCAGCATAAATGTTTACGTTTTGTTAAACGGTTGATTCATCAGGACATGGATTTCAAGGTTTTATTTCATTCCCACAAGCATCACTACTACCATAAAGGGGAGGGGGGTTAAATCAAACTTCGTATGTTAGAATTATGGAAAAGCTATAGATTGTCAAAATAAAGAGGGGGCAAGTTCTCCTGTTGCTAAGTTCCTGTAATATTTTTTGTTGAATCTAATGTGGTAATATACTGGGATATGTGTTCTATGTCATGGTCCTTTTGAAAGATACATAATACCACTGGTTAATATTTTCATCGTCAAAACGTGGAACAGTTGTTCAAGTAGTACGTAGAGCACGATTTTCACGTACAGGGAGACCATCCATCCGACGTAACATTTATATTGGCGTGTGCAATCTAAATCATGCGCGGATCTAAAGTGGGGTCACCGGAACACCACCCCAGCCTGAAATTGAAGTTATTACATCTGTGCGCTAAGCAATAAGGACAGAACTAGATCACAATATTAATATCATGAAATCATCTGTACAAAACTGGAACATTGGTTTAATATCCTTCTTCCATTTTCAATTTACATTATTACCGGTGATTAATTTTCTTTATAGTAATTTTTTTTAATATATATATACTGCCGTAAAATGGCTGAAATAATACCAATACGATGTAAAACCATAAACAATACTCTACATGTAGGATTAAAAGTATGTTTAAACCTTTCACTAGTTAATGACATCAAAACTGCTGGATAATACAAACCTTTGACTGACGGTATTATATATGGTAGTGAATTGTAATAAAAGAGAATTTACTTTTGTACAATTTAAACTGTCACTACTTCATTCATCATTAGAAACTGACCAAACAGGACTAAATCAGACATGTAGCAAGAGGGGGGGGGGACTGACTTAAGGTACGATCCTCTCCCACGCGGATTTTGGACGCGGTTTGAGACGATAATACTGATTTATAATTCAAACTGTTACAATTGCGTAAATACCAATGCATTGAAAGATGTGTTGTATATAAAGAAGTATTTATCATATATTTTTGAAATAGATACACGTGCATATGCTAAAATCTTGAATCTTAAAATCCCGCAAGATTATTTTTAGTTATTCTTTTCATTGTGATAGTGTTGAATACGTGTGCAGTACATTCTCAATCCCAATGTAATGTTTTTGGGTGGTTTTTTTTCAAGACATTTTAATATTTCTTCTCACATTACTTTGAATGAATTTCATGTTATTTTCACTATATCCAATGTAGCATTGCTTAGTGTCTTCGCTGAATTTACCTTTAGTGTTCTTGCGGGGAATTTGAACATGGTGTATATATACACATAAGTATAGTTTCATGTACCCAATCACCATGTATACAATTGATATTCATTTAATTCTTATTTAAACTGGAAAGACACAAGCATGTGACGGAATGATAAAATTAATTGAATATGGGTTACTCTACAATTACTAAATACCGTTACACAAATCGTCATTCAAATCGTAGCATACGCCATATTGAATCACATAGGCGTAGCTTGGGTTCGAATATTACCGAGGCAGGGGGACTGGGGGACGCAGCCCCCCCAGAAGCTATCGACATTTTAACAACGTAAAAGGTGTTTTTTTTCTTACCGAGGCAGCTGCCTCGGTTGCCTCAATGGAAGCTACGCCACTGAATCATATTCATAAAAACTTTCGGAGTGAGTCATCCCGTGGGGATCCGGGTTAGAATAGGTCCTCAGTACCCCATGCTTGTCGTAAGAGGCGACTAAATGAGACGGTCCTTCGGATGAGACCGCAAAAACAGAGGTCTCGTGTCACAGCAGGTGTGGCACGATAAAGATCCCCTCTGCTCAATGGCCATAAGCGACGAGCATAGGCCTTAATTTTGCAACCCTTCACCGGTAGTGGTGACGTATCCATATGAGTGAAATATTCTCGAGAGGGACGTTAAACAAAATTCAATCAATCAATCAGAGTGAGTCAATTAAACTTTTCAAATAATAATCACAGTACACTGATACGGCACGCTATGTAATAACGAAACGGTCCCGGAATTAGCCTAAAAAGGTGCAGTCCCCGCACGCGGTTGCAAAGCGTTGCGCGAATGACGACGCCATGTACCAAAAATTATTGTTACACTGTGCATACCTTCGCCATTTCTGCCACTGTATGTAACATACCCTCTCGTTATTATATACCGTGCCGTATCAGTGCACTTTTATTTTTGCCAACAATAATAATAATATGACACAGCCTTTTTGTTCATGCCGTCGCATAAAGTAACGTCAAAATGGCACAACGTTATCGTAAACTATACTGTATTTACGTATGTATTATATGAAAATAAAGCCTCTAACGGGCATATGATAGTCATTTAATAAAAACATATACCTTATTAAAGAAATTTGAGGGATATCTTTTAATTTGAACACGGGGCCAACTTTGGCCCCAAACGCACTGAGTCATTAAACATTTTATTATTCTGGACGGGTAAGGATGCTCTACCATACTAGCATCTCAGATCTTTGTTTTGTTTCCTTTCGGTAGAACATCTTGAGGCATATTTTTACTTTTGCAGTATACGCGTAATTACTTTTCTTCATGATACACGTAAACAAGTCGTCTTTTGCACGTGACGTATATTGTTGGCGAAGACAAAGAATGACAACTCTGGGTCAACTTACTCCAGAGATTTCATTTTCTAGGCGTATTAGAAATTTCATATATATATATATATATTTGTATTAGATATCTGACAACTATCTACGTGAAGAAGTATGGTATTAGGTATCTTGATATGCCAACATGGATAGTTGTAAACTAGTCAGATATCTAATACAAACACAGAGTTCTGTAAGATATTTATGAAAAACTTAAAATTTCAGGATACCAGAAATCAAAAGGTATAAGTAGCTGACTTCCTTAAGCGTGATATCTGGAAACTTATGGCATGTCAAGATACCTAATATCAGTCTTCTTCACTTTGATAATTATAAATTAGTCAGATATCTAATACAAACAAGGAGCTCGTTAAAATATTGGTAGAAAACTTGAAATTTCATGTTACTTGCAATCAAAAGGTATAAGTAGCTGACTTCCTTAAGGGTGATATCTGAAAATTGATGGCATATTAAGATACCTAATACCACTCCACTTCACATGGATAGTTGTAAATTAGTCATATATCTAATACAAACAAGGAGATCTTTAAGATATTTATGAAAAACTTGAAATTTCAGGTTAGCTGCAATCAAAATGTATAAGTAGCGGACTTCCTTAAGGGTGATATCTGAAAATTGATGGCATATCAAGATACCTAGTACCACTCCACTTCACATGGATAGTTGTAAACTAGTCAGATATCTAATACAAATGCAGAGTTCTTTAAGATATTTATGAAAAACTTGAAATTTCAGCTTTCCAGGAATCAAAAGGTATAAGTAGCTGACTTCCTTAAGCGTAATATCTGGAAATTTATGGCATGTCAAACGACCTAATATCACTCTTCTTCACTTTGATAATTGTAAATTAGTCAGATATCTAATACAAACTCAGAGTTCCTTAAGATATTTGCGAAAAACTTGAAATTTCAGTTTACCTGCCATCAAAAGGTATATGTAGCTGACTTCCTTAAGCGTGATATCTGAAAATTGATGACATGTCACGATACCCAATATCACTACTCGCCATACGTATCGTAGTAAGTTAGTTAAATATATGATATAAACACGGAGTTCCTTATGGTATTCACACAGATCTTGAAATTTCATTTTACCGATAATCAAAATGTATAAGTAACTGATTTCCTAAAGAGCGATATCTGAAAATTCGTGGCGTACCAAAACACCATCTATCACTTCTTGCCATATGTATAGTCGTAAATTCGTCAGATATCTAATACAAACATAAAGTCAAACATAAAGTTTCAGGGTAACTCGAATCAAATTGTAAAAGTAGAAGATATCTCAAAATGGATGGTATATCAAATGATTGAAGGTCTGAATTCAATCCGTATCACTTTTAAAGTAAACACTCAGTTGAAAAAGTTTATTCGTATTTTGCATTGCAACGTTATGTAACTGGGGACAATTGAGTACGAAATATCATACGACTCCTCGTCCTCTTTAGAAATAAATCTGATAGCTAATAATTTTCAAACTCATTAACCTTTATCTGGTAGCGAGCTATCAGTAATTATAACTTTTATATTTTGTAGTAGCTGGCTACGAGTATCTAACTTTTCTTACTTTTAGTAGCTGGCTACTAGTAACTGGCTACTAGTAGCTAACTTTTCCTGGTTCAAGTAGCTGGCTACTAGTAGCCAACTTTTCTCTTTTTAAGTAGCCAGTTACTAGTAGCTGGTTACTAGTAGCCAACTTTACCGATCTATTTCAAGGTATGTTTAGACACAAATATAGTGTTGCGCGCATGAAATGAATTGATGATATCTTCAAATAAAATATGTTCAATTATTTGAACTTGTTAATTTGGCGCTTCATACGGATATGTGCAAGAAAATGATAACCAACAAAAAATGGCAATCCTTGGGTATGATCACAGGGACAATGCACATGTTCTAAATAGCCGTATAATTTCATGAAACAATATTGATGTTTGAAAAACCTGTAAACTACATGTGTTACTCAATCAGCACTGTACTGCCATCCAATCACAATTGTAATTTAATTAGCCAATCACTGTTGATCAACCAGAGTCCAGAGGGTATGAATAAAGCCCTACTACCACCCTCAGTTAGTCTGTTGGTGCTCTAACTCGACTGAGGTAATTTGATCTTGAGTTGGTATGCTGAACAAGCTTAGAGGTTGTGTCGACAAAATTGTAATACAAATGCAGAGTTCTTTAAAAAAATTTGAAAAACTTGAAATTTCAGGATACCAGGAATCAAAAGGTATAAATAGCTGACTTACTTAAGCGTGATATCTGGAAATTTATGGCATGTCAAGATACCTAATATCACTCTTCTTCACTTTGATAATTGTATATTAGTCAGATATCTAATACAAACAAGAAGTTCTTTAAGATATTTATGAAAATTGGAAATTTCAGGTTACCTGGAATCAAAAGGTATAAGTAGCTGACTTCCTTAAGGGTGATATCTGAAAATTGTTGGCATATCAAGATACCTAATACCATACTTCTTCACGTAGATAGTTGTCAGATATCTAATACAAATGCAGAGTTCTTTAAGATTTTTTGAAAAACTTGAAATTTCAGGATACCAGGAATCAAAAGGTATAAGTAGCTGACTTCCTTAAGCGTGATATCTGGAAATTTATGGCATGTCAAGATACCTAATATCACTCTTCTTCAATTTGATAATTGTATATTAGTCAGATATCTAATATGAACTCAGAGTTCCTTAAGATATTTGCGAAAAACTTGAAATTTCAGTTTACCTGCCATCAAAAGGTATATGTAGCTGACTTCCTTAAACGTGATATCTGAAAATGGATGACATATCACGATACCCCAAATATCACTACTCGCCATACGTATCGTTGTAAGTTAGTTAAATATATGATATAAACACGGAGTTCCTTATGGTATTCACACAGATCTTGAAATTTCATTTTACCGATAATCAAAATGTATAAGTAACTGATTTCCTAAAGAGCGATATCTGAAAATTCGTGGCGTACCAAAACACCATCTATCACTTCTTGTCATATGTATAGTCGTAAATTCGTCAGATATCTAATACAAACATAAAGTTTCTTACGGTATTCACGCTTATGTTGAAATTTCAGGGTAACTCGAATCAAATTGTAAAAGTAGAAGATATCTCAAAATGGATGGTATATCAAATGATTGAAGGTCTGAATTCAATCCGTATCACTTTTAAAGTAAACACTCAGTTGAAAAAGTTTATTCGTATTTTGCATTGCAACGTTATGTAATTGGGGATAATTGATCATGAAATTTCATACGACTCCTCGTCCTCTTTAGAAATAAATCTGATAGCTAATAATTTTCAAACTCATTAACCTTTATCTGGTAGCGAGCTATCAGTAATTATAACTTTTATATTTTGTAGTAGCTGGCTACGAGTATCTAACTTTTCTTACCTTTAGTAGCTGGCTACTAGTAACTGGCTATTAGTAGCTAACTTTTCCTGGTTCAAGTAGCTGGCTACTAGTAGCCAACTTTTCTCTTTTTAAGTAGCCAGTTACTAGTACCTGGTTACTAGTAGCCAACTTTACCGATCGCCTTGAAATATTCATTAAAGTCCTTCGCGACCAGAAAACTCGCAGCGTCAAATGGTTTCGTTTGTTGACAAAGCAGCGATGTTGGGTAGCCAGTAAAATCGAACCCCGTAGATTTTTGGATCTATAATGATATTCGATTCGAGGTATGTTTTCGGTCTTCATTCATCATAAACACGAATAATTAATGTTAAGACAAAAAAATGTATAATACCTCTAGATGTAAGAGTAGCTCTTGAGCTTTGAAAAGTAATCCTGGTTAAGTATGGTCCAGGCACCCACCACTAATAGAAACGTGCAAGATTGATTGATTGATTGTATATTGTATAACTCCCTATCGAGAATTTTCCACTCATATGGAGATGTCACCATTGTCTGCAAAATTTAGGCCTATTCTCGGCGCTTATGGCCTTTGAGCAGGAAGTGATCTTTATCGAGCCACATCTAATGTGACAAGGGGCCTGGGTTTTGCGGTATCATCCTAAGGACCGCCCCATTTAATTACCTTTTACGATAAGCTAGGAGTACTGAGGACCTATACTAACCCGGATACCCACGGGGCCGTGACTTTAATTCAATATTCAAACCTATTCACCTAATTAATTTTAAGCGTACTGGATTGATTTCATCCAGAATATTTAATTAAAAATATTTGAGGGGATATTTGATCACTTTTGGTATTATTGTTTTAAAAATAGTTCGAGTCTGGAAATGAACAGCGTTCGATTTGACTGAATACCTAAGAGGACTACGTTAACAAACGAAATCATTTGAAGCTGTGAGAATTCAGGACGGGTGAAATCATTTGAAGCTGTGAGTTTTCGGGTCGGGTGGGACTTTGATGAATGTTTGAAGTTATATTTGGACACAAGTATAGTTGGAAAATTTGAAAGGAATTTTTCGATTTTGAATTTTTGAGACGGCGATGCAAGAATACAATGATTACAAGGCCTCAACTGTACATTTTTTTCTGGAAATTTTTATAAGGGGTGGATCTGTAGCTCTCTGGTCTGTCCGAATATTTTCCATTCAGATCTGCAGCTAAACTATGACGAGTACCAGCACCTGGAATGCAAATTCCAAAGCAAAAGAATGATCTAAGATTATAGAAGCTGATGTCACAATGTATTGATTACGTAGGAAAAGGACGGTATCTAATTTTAAAACCCGGCCAAAAATGTCGCACACATTCCTTTCAACCGAGGGAAAGTAATACACGTCAGTGCACAATGATAAAAAACAAGAGGCCCACAATTATCGGTCACCTGAGTATTAGTTAAAAGTATCACCAGTGCCAAGGGCTATGAAATCCTGTTCTGCATAACTAAGATAAATTCTAATACAGGCGCGGATCCAGAAATCGAACCCGTGATATAATGTTCTTTATTTTCAACTCTCGAAGGAGACGCTCTATATAACCACTGCACAACGCGGGCGACCTTTTTGTCGTGTATTGATGTTTTCTGGTAGGAAGTGTTATTTAGCTAAAGAGACTTGACTGAAATAATCTTCGTTTTCCTTGCCTGATAAATGATTGTACAATTTCCTTTTGGTCAATTTCTAATGAATGGTGAAGATGCATTAGTGCAAGCCCAGTCAATCTGTCCTCTTGCATAGTATTGCGCATGTAACTCTTGATGCGTCTTAATCCAGAAAAGGATCTTTCGGCCTCACATGTTGTGATAGGTAAAACACATCCAATGTGAAGAAGAATTTTCACGTTCAAGAAAACGTCCCCATCTACAAAGTTGAAAAGATTGAGTAGATTGCAGAGCTTGTCTGAAGTTTCTTTGCTACACAATAACGTCTCCAATCTCTGAGTTCTTTCTCCAAGTCCTTTACAGAAAGACAAGGCAGGTCGCTCCCCCAAAAATATTAGTTATGAGGCAAGTTTGGACAATTCCTCGTGTGAAATATTTGTCACATTGACAGGCAACAAAGAGCATATTGAATATGCCACCAGATCTTTCTGAAACCTCGTATTTAATTCACTGAGGAAAAAGTCCAGAAATGGAATGGCCACGACATATCTATAATAATCTCTTGGATTACTTATGGAGACATTGTATCTGTGTTGCTGCTTGGAGGAAACCCTTGGGGTTTTAATCACTATATCAAGGTCGTCTGCAATTTGTTTTGCATCTTCAAAGCAAGACTCCAATTCGGTATCTACCGCTCTTACGAATTTCTTTGATCCTATCCACGTGTTCCTCAATTAACTTACTTGCTGGGAAAATGTCAATATCTCTTTTCTGAAGTTTGAGAGTCAAAGGCTTTATTGTATCTAGGACATACCTTACAAACACAAATGTTATCAACACAGAGAAGGACTTCATCGAAGCCAAAAGCCCCTGTGCGGTCACTTTAATTTGTCTATCCCAAGACCAGTCTTCACTGGTACTTTCATCAAGGTTTTGATTGAGAATGTGCTGCAGACATTTCATGACGAACTTGTACATAGTGTAGAACACATCAAAGCAGATATGACGCTCAACCCACCTAGTCTTACAGAGTCGAACTAGTTTCTTTCTGGAAAAATCTACAGACCCATCATTTTCTATAATAGTCTTAAAAAAACCCTTGTCGCTTAGGGGAACTGTCAAAGAAAATAAACACTGAATTAAGGACATCTATTATATTCCTCACAAGGGGTAATTTGCAGGCTGAAGCGATGCTCAGATTCAATACATGACTCCGACAGTGTGTGTACAAAGCTAATTGGTTTAGAGACTTGATTCGTCCTTGACACCCCCGTTTTTCCGATGCCATTGCTGCTACACCATCGTATGCTTGCCCTCGCATGTTCTCAATCGGAATTGCAAGCAAGCGGAGGATTTCAATAAGTTTATCAGCAATAGCTTCCCCAGTAGTTCTGCCTATATTTACAAAATCAAGAAATTCCTCCTTAATGATGGCAGAGTGTTCTCTAGTATCTAGAAATCTGAGACACAAGACTAAAACTTCTTTGTTAGCGTACTTGTCAGTTACCTCATCGGCTATGATGGAATAAAACCCCTCCCTTGTAAACCCTTCAAAATTTTACCTGTGATGTAATTTCCAATGAGTTGGATGACCTCATTCTGAATGGTTTTGCTGGTATATAAGGCATTCTTTTTTGCTTTTTGTAGATGAGACCAGAGCTGCTCATCATGCTTTGCCAACAGATGTAATATTGCCAGGAAATTACCTTTATTTGGGGAATCACTTGTGGTATCATCTCTGTGTCCTCGGTGAGGAATATCTTGTTTCCCACAAAGAATGATCGCATCTACTATTTTCTCAAGCAACTTTATGTTGTTCTGTGCCTGACTTTGCTTATTGAGTTTATACGGAAGAGACGAAGATGGCACTTCGGATGTCATCTTGGTTGTGTGATTAACAGATTTGGCACTCTTGTGGTGTTATGAATTTTGATGCTTTAAAAGGGCAGATGTTTTTCCAAGGGCTTTCTTGTACACAGTAAAAGGTTGCGTAACAAATGTATTTTGATGTTGGACATCTGACTGAGGGAACATGACACAAAACTTACACAGACCGCCATTTAACAGTTTGCTGAAGGTCAACCATGAAAACTGATTCATCCAAGAAGATTGAAATGATAAAGTCTTTTTGAGTTCACCCGTATTCGTTGTTTGAGCATGACCTGTTTTTAACTTGGCGACATCGTCTGGCAAGGGTTGATTCTGAATATAACTTATCTTTTCAGCTGAGGACATTGTGTTCAACTTTATTGCACCTGTTACAATTTTACCAAGATCAGAAAAATCCGAATCGTCAAAAGATGTTTTATCTTTATCATGTTGTGTTGTCTTGATAAATTCATTGTCATCAGATTTATTATCCGTCTTTTCATTTTGTGAGTCCATGGTGATTTCCGGGGTATCATCTGAATCAATACAAAATTTTGACTTTTTATGGGCAGGCTCATTCATTTCATTGGATTCAGTAGGTAAAACCGGGAAACAAACCACAAAATGATTTGGTGACCAATTGTTTGGGTTGCTATTTTCATTGTGTGACCACATGATGTAGATGGGGAACCCTGACGTACCTTTTCATCTGAAAAAGGCTTTATTTCTTGATGAGGAAAATGTCTGTTTACAGCAACATTTTGTATTGTCGGATAAATGCTATATATTGGATGATTAAGGGTATTTGCCGCTGCGAAAAATGAATCAAAGAACAATATTCCCCTGATTTGATTGAATTTAGAGTTTCATTCTGAATCGACTTGAGAAAATTCTCCGGTACAAGTGATCTGTCCGATACAGACGTCTCCACAACATATTGTACACTTGTGGGATGAGAACACATCTTGTCGTAAGTTGCCTATGATGCATACTTTCTAGAATTTTTTACAAGTTCTAATACGGTCATGATACGAAGTTCGATATGTCTCTCTTCATGACCAAAAATGGCTTTGGAAATAGCGTCTCGGCAATTTTGTCCAGATTACCATCTCTGGGCAATATATCGGACCTCATTGCACTCAATTATGCGCATGTAATATTTAGAAACAGTATAAAACAAGGTGTGTTCTTAAAATTAAATATCCTAGAAAGTGCCTATACTGATGAAAGGCTTAACATACCGTAATATGATATTTGTAACATTAACACGATATGACTAATTTGGACCTGTCCTAGAGTCAAAACCCTAAGGTTGCAAAATTCATAATTTGGTACATCCTTTCCTGCTTTTCCTAAATATGCAGTTAGTTTTATACCGTAACAGCAAACATAAAGAAATCTTTCAAATGATAAAGACAATAATCATTATAATAATTTTGGCCCCACCCTGAAACCAAAATCGTTTCCCCCTGGGATATTTTGGAAGGGGTGACCTACTCTTTCTAAATATCTATTTAGTTTCAATTTAGTATCAAAAGCATTAAAGAAGAAATTATTTAAATGTTTTATACACATACACCATATAATACTGGGGTCAGAACCTCTACCCCGCGGATCATGAAATTTACAACTTTGGTAGAGGCCTTTCTGCTCTACATCATTGTGTATTTAGGTTTTTTTTTTTTTTTTTTTTTTACACATGTGTGGTTGTAGAGAGGAAGATCTTTGAAAATTGGTCAATGTTTGGCAGTTTTTCCTCCATATCTACTATCCCAGGGGTACAAGAGTCCTGAAATTTACAATCTCTGTCCCCCTTTGTCCCAAATATGTTTCATACCAAAATTGAAAGGAATTTAATGGTACTCATCAAAAAGAAGTTTAAAATGTTGAATTGTTCACACATTTGATAACTGACCATTTTGCCCCACCCTGACACCAAAACCTCGACCCTTTGGATCATCAAATTACAATTTTGGTAAAGGACTACCTACATATATATCTATTTAGTTTCAATTTAGTATCAATACGTTGTATCACTAAAGAAGATGTTATTTAAGTGTTTCACACATAGACACTACATACCAAGTTTGGCCCCACCCTGGGGTTAGAACCTCTACCCCGGGTATCATGAAATGTATAATTTTGGTAAAGGCCTTTCTGCTCTACCTCATTGTGCATTTAGTTTTTCTTACACATGTGCGGTTGTTTTTAAAATTGGTTAATTGTTGGCAGTTTTTGCCCCGCTCCTAAGGACCCAGGGGTGCAGGAGTCTTGAAATTAAGAATTTATGTCCCCTTTGTCCCAAAGATGCTTCACACCAACTTTGGAAAGAAAAGAATTAGAATGGTAGTTATCAAGAAGATGTTAAAAGTGTTGAATTGTTAACGCACGACGACGGACAACCAATTCTCCAATTATAGGTCACCTGACTTTACTTTTACCTAGGAAATTAAAATAATAAAAACAATAATTTCATAACCTCCTGCAACCACCTGTAAATGACAAAATAAAACTACAAAACTATGGAAAACGTTGCGCAGTAAAACTTACTGATAAATAACAACAAAGGAAAATGGCACAATATAAAAACAAAACAAAACAAACCAAAAAACAAACAAACAAAAAACAAACTACCCACCCCCCACAAAAAACAACAACACGAAAACCAAAAAAAAAAAAACAACAACAAAAAACTCAACCCCCCCCCCAAAGACCAAACAAACCATGAGATATAATGTTAAAACATCGATTTATTTAATTAATATATAAGTATATGAGATATAATGTTAAAACATCGATTTATTTAATTAGGATGTAAGTACATGAGATATAAAGTTAAAACATCGATTTATTTAATTAGTATATAAGTACTTGGTACCTCCTTTAAACTTATTAAGAATTTCCTGAAAGATAACAAACAAAAGTTGTCAAAACTAACGTAATACATATACATAAAGTAAACATGGGGACGAAGTCAATGCACAATTTGATTCAATAAGCAAATGAATATTACAATACTCAAAATTTTGCAATGTAAGATTTTTTTCAATGAAACATTTCTACAGAAACCCTCTCTCAATGGGTAAGCTTTAAGTGGTGTAAGATAAATTGCATAAATAATTTGAAATTCAGTTTCGTTCTTGATATTGTTCCAAATGTTCTTTAGCATATCAAAAATCCTATCTAATACACATATTCAATAATCAAGCCTTCTCATTGGTTAATAAGCTAGCCTTCTCATTGGTTAATAAGCTAGCCTTCTCATTGGTTAATAAGCTAGCCTTCTCATTGGTTAATAAGCTAGCAAGAGCTTACACTTCGATGAACTTTGTTTACCTTGGCTCTAGTTCTGATGGGATCTACCACTACGACCTCGCCGTCTCAACACCCAACAATAACAAATACACTGCATCCAATATGCAGTCAATTAGCAACCTTATTCTTCTAACATTAGACGTGAGTATAGCAACTTGACGGGATTCAGGGCTCGTTCAGTTTTCTAAGTCTGCACTTTTACTATAACTAGATTATCTAATGTGAAGGTCATCATTGCACCCAACTTGTTTTGTTATCAATTATTTATTATTCAAATCGTACGGCTAAATCTGAATATGTTAATACATGTATTAATGTTTGCTTATTAAATTTCAGAAACGTTTTTGCTATCACGGATTATTTTTTGAGATGATGTATTCCTACGCATTTTAAGTTTGAAAATAAGAGCCCTCCGAGACGAAAATGGAATTATAAGGATTTAACATTCTTTTTGAAGAATGTATCGATGTGAAAACTCTGGACATTGTATTTAGAAACTTTACTTATAAGTGCAGTTTGTGAATAAAATAATAAGAGTTTGCATATCGATAAATTCTTTAAAAGGAATAAATTTTAAATTGAAAATTGTCTTTAATAGGGACACAGCTGGTGATATTTCGTAATAAAAGCAAAACCCTTCTTTGGCAAAGGGTTAAAAACAATGACTTTATAAAAGGTACATCGATAACAAATTCAAAACAATGACACACACTCGCACGCTTTCTCTCTTTCTCACTATTACATTTCTATAATTGATAGAATATTGTTCTAACTAGTTTCTTTTGATAGCGTCTTTTAGATTTTTCCGAAATATTTCCATACACTGGGAAATCCCTTCATCCGGGAACTCTAGGTACGACTCGTTTTCAATAACGTGCAGAGGAGACATCGGCATTTCCCGGACAATATTTTTTTCCAACAGAATTAACAAAAGAATATTTTCTCCCCCACGGGAGTAAATACTTTCCATTCGCGCCATATTGAATTCAAACATACACCAATGTGACTTCAAAAAGTGTGACGTCATTACAAAAACAATTCGTCTGCTGTTATGTATAGCGTTTGTTATATTTTCAGCAATATCTATTCCTGGAAGGAAATCCCTGTCATGAATGCAGACTTTTAGTTCATAGTTCTCCATCCTTCTCTGAATCTCATTTAACACAAAACTTCTGTCCTCCTCCGCGTATGAAATAAACGCGTCATATTCATAATTAACCCTTTTCTTAGTTTTCTCTAATTCTGGAAACAGAACACGTTTAGTGAGATAGTAAATGTAGAGGATTTTCCATCGGTAACGATAGATGATTCGATAAACTATCAAGCTGAAAATAAGGCATATAACGGAAGACGTCACGATTATCAGTAAACTGTATGAGGAGCAATCCTTCTGCAAAATTTGTACAATATTTGGCAAGTCTTGAAGCGATAAAAGGGATCCATTCTTGTATGCACATGTTATGTTTTCCAAATGCGTAAACCTTGAGTGATGGTATCGGCTCATCCATTCAAAAAAGAATGTGTTCTCACAAGAACACGATAACGGATTTCCTAGAAAGTTAATTGTGAAAGTTTCATGTAGTGGTAATAAATTAATGGCCTGTTCATCAAGTTCTGTTAAAAGATTGTAAGACATGTCAAGATGTTCAAGCAGATACATATGGCTGATATCAACTGTCCATTTCTCCATTCTATTGTACGAAATATTCAGAAGCTTTATTCTGAAGTTGTTTCTGAAAACTCTTCGAGGCAAGAAAGTGATTTTATTATCATGTAAATTTAAGACAGTTAGATTTCCGTTTTTCCTTAGGATTTCCCCATTACTGTCTCTTTCGAAACTATGACTTAAAAGATTTTGAGAAAAGTTTAATATTTCTAATCTTGGAAAGCCATTCAATGCTTGAGTTGAAATATCAGCGCATAAGTTGTTTGAGGCATCAATATATGTAATGTTATGGGATCCAAAAATCGGACCATTGAACTTAAAAATAAAATTGTTCTGAAAGTGAATATGCTTCAGATTACATTGTCCAAAGTGTAGTTCATAAACAGGGTACGTTAATTTCATGTCGTTGGCATAGAGTGTGTGAATATTTTTTGGCAGGTAAAACGTGAATATTGGTGGCTTTCGAAGTTTTAACACGCCATCAGATTCCATTTCTTTAACAATACTTTCGGTTGGAGCTGTAACCTCTGGACGGTTGTGACACGATTCAGTATAGTCGCTGCAACCATCGAAGTAATCATTATGAGAATGTATTTGGAAACTAACGTTAAGAGTCTGCAGGTTGTGTAAAGAACGTGTTTCTAATACGTACATTCCATTATCCATCTTATTGTCGCCTACAGACAAATGTTTAAGAGACTTTGGTAGATTGTAGGTAATCAATCCTGTTTCGATCATCCCCAGCCTGTTACTGTCCAAGTATAGTTCTTCCAGCGATGTCTTGTTAAGATATTTCGTATGATTGCGTAATAGGATCGTTCCTAATCCAAATGTACAATGTATTTTCACAAGTCTTAGAACTTTTATGGTACTATCCTGGAGGTCGTACGAAATATTTCCAAACCCTCTGAAGCCTAATCGACTATTGTACGACATGTTCAAATACTGCAAGTGTGTCTGAGATGCCAGTGACCCAATTTCGATATTTGTAATATCACACAAGGATAAATCCAAATGAGTTAGGTTGAATTTATCAAACACGTGCGATGTTAGGGATTTGACACGACACACACCATCTGATCCAGATACATCCAAGATTTTTAATGTTTCGACTTTCTGATATGAAAACATGTCTCCGAAATTTCCGTTTTCACAACCATCTATTCGTAGATGGAATAATGACATGAAGCCGTCAAAAATACCATAAGGATAATCTTTTTGTGTACAATTATTATGTTTCAGAGACAAATATCTTACATTTGACATGCCTTTCATATTAGACAGGAAAGAGACATTTATTTGAGTTTTGTCTATATTGAGATGATTCAGTTTTGTATATTTATTTAGATTTATCAATTGATGTAATTTGTTGAATGACAAATCTAGCCATGTCAAATTCTGTGGTAAATTATCTGGGACGTGATCAAACCTATTATGTGCTAGGTTTAAGTGAGTTATGTTTGATTTTTCAAGGAAACAAGGAGGAACTTGTAGATTTCGAAAAGAACAATCCACTTGCAATGTAGACTCCTTCCACAGGCAAATGGTGGTATTGAGTGTGCAGTTGTCTTTCGTCCGAGCGAATGGGATTGACAGCGCTAGCAGTAGACATACTTTGAAATCCAACTACAAGTAGCAAAAACTATGTGTTAAAAGAGAATAAGTATGAAATGGAATACATGTATAGGAGACTGTAGATTTAGTATATTTTGCGGATTGGTATAAAATCGTCAAATTAGTAATCATCATAACAATGTTGATTATAAGACTCTCTTATGAGTAGCCATGAAATATAAGGCGATTGCACCCGAGGGTTGCAAAAAAGCTGTGAAACCCGAGGCTATTGTACCTTGTGCCTACCTGGTTCAAATCCCGCTCGCGCCGGTAAGTGAGAAAGTTTCCCAGTTTACTTTCGGGAGGTCGGTGGTCTCTTCCCAGGTACATTGTACCTGAGTTCTCCTCTCTTCCACCAATAAAAACTGGGCACCACCATATAACTGAAAAATTGTTGAGTGTGGCAGAAAACAAACAAAGAAACATAAGAGAGTATTTTTCTCTCATATTTCTAGAATTTTCCGCTTTTCTTGTGCCTAGCGACGCCATTTTGAGAATTTTCCAATTAATTAATTTTTCGCTGTACATTAAAAATAACACCAGAATCGAATTGTACGACCTTCACTTTGGCAACTACGTTGCCGACAAAAAATCGGCCGACGAGTGTATAAGTGAATTGCATTAGAGTTATTCCTCTTTGAATAAATCAATAATCAGGGTGATGCGTGACGTAACTCGACAGTCCATCAGCGCGAAACATTTTGACAGACCTAATCAGAATATGAATCCACAACTGCACGTTTTTTTCTTAGTGGAGCATTGATATTGATATTAATTGAGCAGTTATTTAATGACGAGTGTGTGAAGAGAGATTCCAAGTGGTTTTTGTTGGTGAATATGGGCATGGCTAGACTTTCGTTTTCCATGCGTGCAAGGGCTCGAGTCTCATGGACATTGAAGACACTTATTTAACCTGAGACACAGACAGTAGACGTTGACAGAGTGAATGTGGAGGTAGGCCTAGAAGTAATAGACCGTGTGGGCTGGGTTTCTGTGAACTGACTGGCAAAATGCACAGGATGACATAGGTGTATGAGGAATTTGTGACTGTTGTTGAGTGTGCGGTAATTGTTCAAAGAATGTGTATTTTTGTGTCCGGTCACATACACCTGGAGATTATCAGGGACATTACAATCTGTCATTTTTTGTACAAGATCTTTGCAGACGCTAGTGTTCGTCAATCGAGGCGAGGTAAGTTGCAAGCTAGTTGTGTATTGATTATGACGTCACGGGATATGTAAGATAAACGTCACGTGATATGAAAGATAGAAATATCTTACATACCTTTCTTTCATAGAATATCTGTATCTTACATACGTAGATATGAGGGAAAAGTTATCATTGGCTTTTCTCAACTTCGCTTTTAGTCTTGAAATGCTTTGACACACGTTTATCTCTACAAATTATCATATTTTACACGCACCTAAACTACCATGTGTACGGTATCATAGGAATCTGTTTGATGTTTTATGATATGTAATCAGTTTTGCCCCGATAAAGATCTGATGAGTTCATACAATCTAATTGAAATCAGACTACTTAGATCCGTGCCGTATACTCTGCGTAAGTACTTACGCAGAGTATACGGCGCGGATCTAAGTAGTCTGATTTTGATTAGATTGCAAGTCCATATTACTGGATTTATTTGGCATATCACTTATAGTTAGTGATATTTCAATATAAAACAAAAAACAGCACAAACACGAAATTTATTGGCCAGAAGGGTTTTGGGAAGTGAAAGATGCGCGTGTCAACTGAACTTATTTCCTCACGGAAAAGAAACGTGTTTGGAAGAAATACTTTGTTTACAAACGCTCGAAAATTACAATGGGAAAGCTGGTAAATTTCAGAAGATGAACGTATGAAGTGAAAATAACTGTTAATAATAATAATAATAATAATAATATATATATATATATATATATATATATATATATATATATATATATATATACATGTATCTATCTATCTATCTATATATATATATATATACAAAACACGAAAATGACCAACAACACGAACAACCAGATTGTCAAATTTTCGGGACGACCCGTCCCTTCTTCAGGACAAACGAAAAGAATTACATAATGTGGCCAATATCAACAGAGCATAATAACAAAAACTACATATAAATACATCTAACACTACAACTACACTAATCCACAAACGTATTTACAACGCAGACTACATGTTTTTGGTCTTTAGGCTTGTCAATCAATGTTAAAAGTGGAGCGAATTAGGACATGCCTTATTCGTCCAAAGAGCCGTCAACATTACCATGAGGGGCGAAGATAACGAACAATGATCAATCTCATAACTCCTATAAGCAATACAAAATAGATAGTTGGGCAAACACGAATCCCTGGACACACCAGGGGCGGGATCAGGTGCAGAGGAGGAGTAAGCATCCCTTGTCGACCGGTCACACCCTATATCCGGATCTGGTAAACGGATTTATCCGTAGTCAAATTCAGTGCGGCAAGAACGACCTAACAATCAGTATGAAACACGTCAGACAGATTTGACCCAATGATAGGTTGTATTGACGAACTAGATCGTTATAATGACCACAGAATTTGCGAAATGCTGACTTCAATCGAGACTGTTGAAACCCCTGTACCATCAACTTGTTGGTCAATAGCTTGCCTCGATTTAAAAACGGACTATACGCAGAACAAGCTCTTGTGTATCGAATCAGTTGAGATATATAAAGACCATATGCATGTGGTAATGGAATATATAGGCCCGTCGGACTATGAAATTGATCCTGGAAGCATGTAGTGCACTCTGTATTGACACAATACACATTCTGAATACAAAAGTCTTGAAGTGGGTCATGATGCGCCAATCCATTTGACATATAAATTGATTATGTATTTCTCTGAGAGGGTGGTTGTCAGAAAATGTTGCTGCAATATCTGTATCAATGACGAGAAAAGTCCAGGAAACCATTTGATCTACTTACATCCCTAAAGTAGATCATGATGCACCGAATAAGATGAAATGTTTGAAATATTAACCGATGATGTAGTTCTGTATGAGGGAAGTAGTGAGAAAATTTCAGGGCAATAGCTGTGACTATACCGAAAAATATCTGGAAAACTATTTGACCTACTTCTAGCTCTGAAGTAGGTCATGGTGCACCAATCCAGTTGAAATGCTAACTGCACTTTTATTCCTCCAACGGGAAGCATTTGACTTAATTTCAGGACAATATCTGTATCCGTAGCGAAAATGAGTCCGAAAAACTGTTTGACCTACTTTTAGATCGAAAGTAAGTCACAGTACACTAATCCAGCTGAAATGCAAACTCACTCGTAAGCTTGTTGAGGAAGAAATTGCGACCAAATTTCAATGTCATACATGCTACTGTATGCTACTGTTACGAAGAAAGTCTGGAAAACATTACCTTGGACTGACACACCTGCCTGGTCTAAGCCAGTTGAAATGCAAACTGAACTTGCATTCCTTCGAGAGGAAGCATATGACTAAATTTCAGGGGAATATCTGTATCCGTGATGCAAGAAGCCCTTACTGTTTGACCTGATTTTATTCCGAAAGAAGGTCAAGGACGGACCGATCCAGCTGAAATGCAAACTGAACTTGTCTTCCTCCTAGAGGAAAGAAATGCCAAATTTTCATATCAATATTTGTATCTGTAACGAAAGACAGCCCGGAAAACTTTGTGACCTACTTATAACCCTAAAGTAGGTCAAGAACACCAATCCAGCTGAAATGCAAAGTCACTCTTGTGTTTCTTAAGGGAGAAATTGTGACCAAATTTTCAAAGTCGTACATGCATCCGTTACGGAAACAGTCCGGAAAACATGACCAGCCAGCCAGATATACATACACACCCATAACATAATACGCCCCGTGTAATGCCGGGTGTATAAAAATAACAAGAGACACATCGCTCACCCGAGTCACCTTAAAGATTTTTCCTATGTAATTTTATGTAAAACTTTGATCCCCTGTTGTGGCCCCATCTTACCCCCGGGGACCATGGTTTTGACACACTTGAATCTACACTATGTCAGAAAGCTTTGATGTAAATTTGTACCTTCCTGGCGCAGTGGTTCTTGAGAAGATTTTAAAATAGTTTCCCTAATATATTTGTATATAAAAATTTGATCCCCTCTAATGGCCCCATCCCACTCCGGTAATCATAAGGTGAGAGTCAGTTTAGAGATCATCTTTAACGCAGAAAATTAAGAGTGACGGTAGATAAAGTCACCGATATGTATCTGAACTTCAACCAAGGAACAGTGTTGTGAACATAATAAGATTGATTGAATATTGTTTATCGTCCCTCTCGAAAACATTTCAGTCATATGGAGACGTTACCATTGCCGGTGAAGGACTGCAAAATTTAGGCCTGTGCTCGGCGCTTACGGCCTTTGAACAGGGAGGGATCCCTATCGTGCCACACCTGCTGTGACACGGGACCTCGGGTTTTGGCGGTTTCATCCGAAGGATTTCTAACCCAGATCTCCACGGGACTGGCTCATATAATATCTCTATTATGCCAGACGATGGGCTAAATATGAAAAAGAAGAACTTGGTATATTGTCAGAATGGATTAAACGTATTAGAGGAATATCCCGCATTAGACATATTAATACAAAAATACGTACCATCTACCCTTCTGTGATTAGTAATTAAACATTAATCAAAGAATCAGATAGGTTACACGAGGAATATATTTTGGTTCAGCTGAGAAAGTTTGTAACAACATCGTCTTTGTAAAGCTCATTATTACAACTATTTTCCCACTGCCCTTTCAAAGGACGAAATTCTTCAAAATCAGGCTTCACTTTTAGACACATTTGATATCCTAGTCAAATAAATATCAATTACTATTCTTTTTTCTACCTACATGTATACTGGATTCCCAAACTTCACAAAAACCCTTACAAAGAAAGATATTTGCTGGATTGAGTCAATGTTTTACCAAGTCCCTATATCAACAACTGTAACAAAACCTTCACATTTTTTTGGCACACTGTTTTTGCCTATAATAGCTCTAAAACTTCATTGTTATTTCGGATTTCAAACTTTTCGGTTGAGCATCACTAAAGAGACATAATTTGTCGAAATGCGCATCTGGTGCATCAAAATTGGTACCGTATCAGTTTTACATCATGACCTCTGGGTCGAGGCCTCTGCTGGTGGACTGTTAGTCCCCGAGGGTCTCTACAGCCCAGTAGCTAAGTACTTCGTAGTAATATAGACGGCTGTATGGGGTGGGTAAACAATAGACCTATTGTTCTCGAGAACAATAGAAGGGGTCATATTACAACCTTGACCTACTTAAGGACAATAGATGGATGACGTCATAGGCTAAAAATAGCTGGAAAAACCCATGTCTATTGTTATCGAGAACAATAGAAAGGGAGTGGGATCGAAGATCAAAGGGGTAGTATAGGGTGGGTAAACAATAGAGCTATTATTCTCAAATAACAAAGGACCCGAGTCTGGAAATTCCGAGTGAATAAGGGATACGGAAAAACCTGACACGGTCTTTGTAAAATTCCTGTAACGTTAAACCAGAGTGGCGTATATGCATTGGTAAAGATATGGTAAAACGATGAACGGAGTTACGATAAAGTGCATGCCATTGTTCACGGGATGACAAAAGCTTTCAATCCCGTAAAACGAATGCGTACAGTGACACCGAGAAAATAATTTTATTTCTCGTTAGATCATCGATGGAGCGGATCGCATCAGATAATCCAAGTGACTCCGAGTGAAGAAACTTGACACTTATTGTACTTTAATGCATCGATGGATATACCTGTATCTATCAGAGACTATTCTCATTCCGATGAACATAAGAAAAAAAAAACAAAAAAAAACAAGTACATTCTGAAAAGAAAAAGTTTTTATTTTCAAAATAATATTACTATGGAGTGACAAGTTTTTTTTGATTTGCATCTAATCAACGAAGAGATTCCATAATAATTAATTTTACTATTACTTTACAATCATCAACATTCAAATTTGATACGAAATACACGAAAGAAAAAAAAAAGAAAAAATTACACCGTGTTTTAATTTGACACGTAAAAAACTCTAGCCACATGATATTTTCGACATTGAAGTCGTATTCATGTAACGAAGCATCTACCTTGAGTGTTTCTTTTCAATCAAAGTAAAACCACATAGATATGGATCACGAGCTGATACATCTGTCGTTTACGGTATATCAAAAGTTTTCAATTCTGATATTTGATACGAATTAAACACAAATGCGAGTAGTGTCCCCGAGAGAGGCATCTTGAGGTGACATTTTAAATGAACTTCACGTGGCAATCAATTCACCTTGTGTATTTGACAGAGAGATTACCCAGTCAATAAACGAAAACAAAACAAGTAGTCATTGTTATCTATGTCTGTGAATTTTAATGATTGATTTAAAAACTAACAAAATGAAAATCTGTAAACTCGATCTGAAAAAAAACAAACTTTAACAAAATTATTTTAAAGAAAAAAACACTTTGAAAGATATACATAAATATTTTATTAAAATCATCTATTCAGCAAAAAATCCTCTCCAACAACAAGTCACATACATATTATCATATAATACTTAAAGTTGCATCCTTTTACACCATATAAACATTGGCTGGTCTATATATTAAAATTTGAATTAAAGCACATGCATTTAGGTACATGTATGACTACAAGGCGATCTTGCTTGTCTGTAAACATGGGTTTGCAGAGTATGGTGGAACAATCTGCATTGCAACCAGAAAAGGAGTGATCTGCCCTGCTATGAAGTTTGCGAACAAAACCTTTGCACCCATGACATCTGAAATAATTACCAGGAAAAAACCCCAATCAAGATATACGTTTTTACTAGTACATTAAGGCTACTTTGTAATATAAAATTCAGTACAGCCTTGTGCGAAATACGCATCACAAAGTCTATTGAATACTGCACTATATAGACTACATAATGCATCGCTATAGAGAGATAGATTCGGATAGCCTATATTATCATAGTTGGAAAAAATATATATTTGACGTACCTTATTGCATATTGGATGCTGTCCGCGAGAGGCAAAAATCGGTAATGTCCGATTGTTTGGTGATGACACTATCATCGTTGTGATTCACGTTTGTGAAAAGGATATGTCAATTTGAAATCCGTCTTCCCGATTAATTACTATCAAAACATGCTTCGCACTGTCCGATAAGCACCCCGACACAGGCAGACCAGGTAAATTACACCACCCCAAACCATGCGACACAGGTAAACAGCCATGGCTGACTATTGTTCCGATTTCTGATTGGCCAGTTCAGAAATGACGCGGGATTTCATTCCGGTTGGAAATGGGGGTTTGTTGTCATAAAATGGGGGATATGTTTAGAAAATCGGGATTTCGGGGTGTTTGCCATCCCGATCGGAATATCGGGATTTCCCTTTTCAACTGCTTCAAATCGGGAGAATCCCGCACAAATCGGGAAAGTTGGCATGCATGCCCACCCAAACGATGAATGAGGTACCGCAACACCCATACCATATGCATCGGTTACTAAAGAAATAGAAAGTAATTATGAATGAAAAGTTTTAAATTTCATCAAAAAAGTATTCTTGATATGAAGGACACGCAATACTGTAACCCCCCCCCCCCCTTCCCTACTCAATTATGAATGAATGTCAGATACTTAATATTAAAAATATACCTTAAATTATTCATCATTGATATGTTCTCTATTTTTATCCTTCATCATCAATGAGATTCCCTCTTTCATTACTAGTGTATAGAACACACATTTACGCACATGAACATGAAATAATGCAACAGCATCTCATGGATATACAGCTTTTATAAAGAAAATAAAATACAGATTATGAAGACAAATAAATAAAATAAATTTTAAGTAAATAAAAACCATGCGATATGATTGATAAGATCTGAGTTGAATGGAAACATCAGAATATCTCTCACGTCAGGAGCCAAATAATGAAACTCTTCATTTTATTATTATTATCATTTCAATTACGTTGAATATCACATATATTTTAGAAAAGAATTAATATAATTAAAGTTGTTATAAACAATAGATGAAGAAAAAATGTTATGCATAAATCTCCGCTACGGAATTATTCATCTGAAACCTATTCAAGCTGATGTCATCTAACATTTCTCTTTTTTTCTATTTTCCAAGACTTTCTTTTTATAAAAACATATGCATGTTAAAATAAATAGAGGAATAGCCAACAAGCTTAAGAAATAAAAACCGAACTGTGTACTTTTATCACTGTTTATGTGGGAAATGGTGGTCCTGTCACTTTCGTTGACCGGGGTGGCTCGGATCGATGAGGATGGGTTTTCGCTGGTGATGATGTTGGTCACGATTGGTATATCAGTGATATTGTTGTTGGTTAGCGATGTAGCGTTAATGATGTTACTAAATTTTTTGGTAATATTTATAGACTGTCTAGTGGTGTAAGATCTATCAGAAGTCCTAGTATAGTTTTATATTGTGTCTGTTGTTATGGTGTGTATTGTACTGGGGTCAGTAACATGTGGTGTTTGAATGTAGTAGTGTCTGTAGTTACAGCATGTAATGTTGTAGTCTCCATAGTATAGGCATCTGTATAGGGGGGATAAACAAAAGAATGATGACGTCATCCATTGTTCTCGGTGACCTACTTTACGGGTCTATTGTTTACCTGGGTTTTTCCATCTATTTTTAGATATTCTATTGTTCTCGAGAACAATAGAAAGGGTCATATTGCATCCTTGACCTACTTAAAGGATCGATGGATCGAAGATCAAAGGGGTCATATAGGGGGGCTAAACAATAGAGCTATTGTTTGCAAATAATAAAGGACCTGAGTCTGGAAATTCCGAGTGAATAAGGGTATACGAATGGGATCGAAGATCAAAGGGATTGTATAGGGGAGGGGGGATAAACAATAGAGATATTATTCTCAAATAACAAAGGACCCGAGTCTGGAAATTCCGAGTGAATAAGGGTATACGGAAACACTTGACACGGTCTTTATAAAATTACGGTAAATTTACTATTTAAAATTTTGGTTAAGTGGGAGAACAGTTACGTTTCAATTGCATCAGTACAGGTACAATAAAAAGATGATTGAATATCTCGCATATGTATTACTTGACTGAAAGAGTCAAAATTCACGGTGCATGGATATATTTAAATACCCGTATTCATTTTTTAAAGACGTGTTTCAACTTGTTTTTGTTTGATTATTTACTGGGTCGAGCAGAATTTTAAGGTCTGTTTTCGCATGTTGCTCATTGTTAAACTCAATTCAATACCATTTACGGTATAGAAAATGCGTGAAAGGTCCTTTAAATTTACCTATCGTATTTTAGGTTTACTCATTCGAATCTTGCAAGTCTTTACTTGTACAATTAAATGACATTTATCAATGTCATGTTCTATGGAGCACCAAAACAAAATCATGTTTTCCCTCGGATGCAATTTTTTAGGCTAAATAAAATCGTCTTTTGCTTTAAGAAAATTTATTTTAAAAAATTATCACATCACAATAGTCTTCGAGACTTTGACAAGTATGTAAAATACCTAAGTGATGGATTTAAAAATAACCTGTGAACTTTTATGTAAATGTTTTTATTCTTAAATTGTTTTTCAACTTCAGTAAATATTTTGAAACATATTTCCTATTCTAGTAGTCTGAACAGTGGAAATCTCTTTTACCGAAATCACTTCTATATTATTGTTTGAAATTATACGAATGGATTTTCTTTAATTACTCAAAAAGTATAATTTACTATATATGATAAAACATTTGTAAAGTGGGAGTACTGATACAGTTATTTACAATTTCGAAAATAAGTTTGTAATTTAAAAATGAGACCATTGTGTCATATTCTATCAAGTGCCTTTGAAAGGTCACCGAATATCATACCATGATTTTTGTTCTTCGTCAATACCGTGTACGATACTACGACTCGCATGATACGTTTCTAATAATTCATAAACGGTAAAATATCCTGGTCGGAATTCGGCTTCATATCGATGAAATAAATCATTACTATGGAAATAATTATGTAAATGTTTTGAAAACGATTATCACCATGATTTTACTAATGCATGATAACAGCAAGACATGCCTCTATAATTAGATACTATCGATGGGTCTTCCATTACAAAAAGAGCAATGACATGTGCAATATTCCTAAAAGATAAGAACATATCTTCTGACAATGACCTATTGAATAGCATGGAAGGAACGGTGCATTCAGTTGATTTCAACATCTCGTGACTATTACAATCTGGGTCAATAGCTTTGTTGACTACAAGTATTGTGATGATATCTACTACTTCTTGTTCGTCAATAAAAATGTTACTTAGAGAGCCACTACTTAAACTGTACGTATTTGATGAGAAGCACGCATTCAAAGCTTCCATTTTGTCAATATCAGAATACATTGTTATCATCAATTTGTATTGGATATATTTCATTTGATAATTTCTTATCAAATGAGTTTTTCATCAACCTTCAATATAACTCACTGTTGCCTTCCTTTGCTTGAATTCGTCTAAGTAGGTTTCAATGCTATCGTAATAATTGAATATCGCATGATATTTCCATATTATTAAGCGAAATGCGAAATTTTCTATAAGCGGACCAATCAGAGTCGTCTTTCGTTTATAATGAAAAGGTGAAGATAACGAACAGTGATCAATTTCATAATTTCCATAAGGAATACAAAATTAAGAGTTGGGTACGCACGCACGACCCCCATCCCCTGGACACACCAGTGGATGGGATCAGGTGCCGAGGAGGAGTAAATATCTCTCTTCAACCGGTTACGGCCCACCGTGAACTCTATATCTTGATCAGGTAAACAGAGTAACCCGTAATCCAAATCAGTAATAATGCTTTGTTGCAAAGTCGATTTCTCATTCTGATGAGTTTTTTTTCACATGTATCATCGAGTCATGCCATGGATTTTCTCGCGGACAAACTGTTATGGCTTGCTTAGGTATTCATTCACGAACACAAGAAAGATTTTCGGATCTGAAATTTTCTGTTGCCAATTCTAAAGTATCTGCTCCGTTGGTGATACTCACCCAGTCACAATTTTCGATTGATAAAGTCATTGATTTTCATAAACACATACTGTACGAGTGTATGCGCGATTGTAATTTATATTCGAAATAAGCGAGATGATCGCTAATCGAGGATTCTATTCTCAACCGCTTCACACGATTGAATGTCTGTAGAGTTCAGTATTGGGTCAAGCAGTACTCGATTCCGTGTAGCGTCAGTTATATTGTTTACTAAATTGTGTATGGAAACAATTTCACGGACATTGTGTGATAGTGGAGCATTAAGGAAATGTACATCTAAATCGTCTTCTATGTTTATTTTGTCAGATTATATGTAAACTTTATCTAAACTCCATGAGAGTTTGGTCCAAAAAGGGCTGTCGAAATGCGGAGGTCTCTAGACACAGCAAAAATCATAATTACAGGTGCAGTTTTCTATTTCAATCCATATGCATTCAAGATCGGCGGACTCAAATTATGGGCGTCTTATAGCGCGTATTTCATTTGACATATACATCAAGACATAGGGCTCACGGTGGGTGTGACCGGTCGACAGGGGATGCTTACTCCTAGACACCTGATCACACCGCTGGTATGTCCAGGGGTCCGTGTTTGCCCGACTCTTTATTATGTATTCCTTGCGGGAGTTACGATTTCCATCACTGATCGTTATCTTTGCCTATCATAACACCGCCTACAAAACAATTTCTGTATTTACGGATTATATCATTAAAGTCATCAATAAGTAAGCCATCGTTGCTCACGGAATTATCTAGATGGGTTTCAGTAAAACATAAACTATCGAAGTCATGAACAAGAAAATTTAAATGACCTGATTGGTGATTGATGCTTATGATATTCATATGGAAAATGTCAAGGACATTTTCAATAGTAGGACCCGGATTCATTTCTATATCGCTGCCAACTAACAAAAGGAAATGTGAAACAAAAAATGAAAGTAAGACTTGATAAACACAGATCTAAGCTTAATGCATTTCACACAGTGAGTGAGTAGTTTTAAAATATGTGTGAGGAAATGCACAAGACATGTAAATGGCAACACAAACGATGCTGGTTTTTCGTAAATACCCCGCCTGATGAGTAGAAAAGACCGATTGAATCCCAGTATTGTCCACTTGAGTCACCCATTATTTAGTTTGTGGTACACATATAATTTGAAAATAAATGGCTGCAGTCATTAAAAATGTCTACTGCTAAGGGTTTAACTACTATTACATGCATTTCTAAAGATTTGAAATATATTAATTTGGTCGCATGACAAAATGCACATGAGGTTTGAATATAAGTATTAAGCGAAAGGGTATGGAAGAAAAGAGAGAGACAAAAACACAAATAGTACAAGAGATCAAATGAGTACGTCCTGTACTACCATGGTAGTAATACAATTTAAGAATTTAAGATTATAAAGTAAATGAATACATCCAAATAACTGGAAAACAATTGCAAATAGTCATATAATAACGCGAGTGAGTATGCACACAACACTTAAAGAAATAATATTTGAATGATGCAAGTAAATTTGAACGGAGGATAATTGTTCCTCAAATAGATAAAGGGGAGTAGGACAGTGCGTACAAGGGAGTTGAGTTTCCTCATTCATTAAATGATTTCAGCTTCTCCATCGTCAACTTCCCATATTTGTGTAGCAATGTTCCATTATCACCTGCATATGGTGTTTTATATATCTCAACTGATTCGATATGCAAGAGCTTGTTCTGGGTATAGTCAGTTTTTAAATCGAGGTAAGCTACTGACAAACAAGTCGATGGTACAGGGATTTCAACAGTCTCGATTGAAGTCAGCATTTCGCAAATTCTATGGTCGTTATAACGATCTAGTTCGTCAATACAACTTCGCATTGGGTCAAATGCTGTCTGACGTGTTTCATACCGATTGTTAAGCCGTTCTTGGTACACTGATTTTGACTGCGGATAACTCCGTTTACCTGATCAGGATATAGGGCTCACGGCGGGTGTGACCGGTCAACAGGGGATGCTTACTCCTCCTAGGCACCTGATCCCACCTCTGGTGTGCCCAGGGGTCCGTGTTTCCCCAACTATCTATTTTGTATTGCTTGTAGGAGTTATGAGATTGATCACTGTTCGTTATCTTCACCTTGCATTGAGGAAAACATATGCATGGTGATGAAAAGAAAAAGAAGCATATATACAGAATAAAGAATTGCATGCATGTAAATGATTGTATACAGGCGGTTGAAGTGAACAAGAAACTGCATGTGGGATATAATCAAATTTAAAAAAATTGACATAATAAACTTCAAAGTAAGTAGTGTTCAGAACAGTTGAAATGATGGCATCTTAAGGAATATTTCCAAAAAATGGCAGATAAAATGCACTTTGTCAGATTTGTCACGTACACGGATTTTATCGTTAGTTGATCAGGTGGGAATGTTTAGTAAGGTCCTCGTTAAAGAAGACAGTCCTCGTTTCGCGATTGTTTTTCAACTTGCGGTAACTTTTCACCAAGCGGAAATTTTACGTCGACACTTTGAAGCCTGGTTATGAACTGACGTAGACCTGCATTACGCTTGTTCGGATTATCGACTTTGTGTGAGTTTATGATTTCGTCTGAGTGCGACTCTTCTTTCCTGTTATGTCCAGGATAAGTGAGGCAGTATCCTCGCCCTGCTCTTCAGCTACTACCGTGGCGCAAACTCCGACCACACTGTTCCATCTCGTCAATTTGTTGGAACAGTTTATAGTTTTCCGTTTCTAAATGTTGATGAATCTTCTCCTTCAAGGGTTGAAACACCAAAGTTTACTTCGATCGACACAAGTGTCGTCGTGCAGCGACTGCTTTACAGATGTCGCTATTCTAAAGACGTCCTCATCCGATATAACTACCTGGCGAGAAGTAAATATGTATTTAGTGTTGCTTGCTGGCCAAAGGTTGGGTTTTTCATACGATATACTCGCGAAACGGGATAGATTCATCAGCAGGAATGATAGGGAGTTGCACGACAACGTTATCATCATTTTTATCCATTGTTGGACAGTGTGGGCTTGATTTGTTTTCTCTGTGTTCTGTAGGGGTCCGTACAACGTCTGAGAATGATGGCAATAAATCATTCAAAATCCTTTTGTTTTTGTTGTTATCACCCATGATGTTAGTACATGTTGAAGTTAGATTAAAATCTTTCTTCAAGTTTACAAATATTTTAGGTACCTCTACTGGAGAATCGAAGGACCTGTATCTGTCAGCATCGTTTCATCTCCTGAGCCCCACGATAAAAATTAATAAATGTATGGACAAGACAAAGAAATTGTGTTTTCATGGATACCCGGTTCATCGAAGGACCCCGGAGGGCCCACGCGGAGTCTAAAGGTTTCCGGAACCCTGACATCCGGTGTTCGAAGGTTTCCGGTGACCTTTGATTCCGGAGTCGGAAGGTTCCGGAAACTTCATAGAGCCGATCGATTGATTTGCGTTGTGTTGATAATCTTTCTACTGGGACGTTATTGGTTGCCCAACTTTAGACCTATGCGTATTTGACGTATAAACACAATGATCCATGATTTTCACTTCAAATCGTTCGAATTTTGGAAGGAGATACTCAAGTAAAGTAGCAACGACGTGGTCATTCTTCGGCAAGACTGTGGGAAGCCAGGTCCGGAAACGGCGGTCAGGGCGTGAATACCTTTCAGTCCTGTACCATCGCGTCACTGTGTATGAACATAAACATTTTAAAACATGACACTGGTTTGATCACGAGTATGAAAATGTTAATGTGATAAGGAGAATCACATATCAACCCCTCTCATCACTTTACTGTCTGAATGTGTATTTGATTAACAGTCCTAGCAGATATTAAATCTGACTTTATAATGAATGATTCGTCATTGAGATGAATGTGAGTCTACAAAAAAACCACTAAAATGTATTTATTATGAAAATAAACTAAAATCTGAAATTTTGAAATACGCATTACTTTCATCATAATGGCTTGTACAAAATTTCTTGGTCTCGTGTAAAGTTTCATATGTAGTTCAATATTTAGTTGAAATATGACACTGGGTTTGATCATGCGTAAGTAAATGTGAATTTGATACACAGGATCACATCCCTCATATTATCCTTCTCATTTCTTTACCAACTTAAATGTTTTCACAGTGGTACCAGGTATTAGGTATGACTTTATAAAGAATAATTCATAATTGAAATACGTGTGAGTTGAAGAAGAAAAAATCACACAGAAAAGTAACTTCTGTAATTATCACATTGTCTTGTTCACAGAGTTTTCAACGTGTAGAAATTCCCCAAATATTTAGGTATAAGAAATAATGTCATGATTCATTTTGAAGCAGTTTTGGTGTTTTCAATATTCGTATGAACATGACACAATTTTGAATAAAAAAACAATATAATGATGTCATTGTTCGTTGGGTGAAATGCTGTTTTGTTATCCTCATTTTTATTTGTTCTGGATTGCCCTAGCCCGTATCAATCGAAGAGGTGATATTTGTTTTTCACGGTCTTGATTCTCTTTTGTTGAAGGGATGAAAATATGAAGAATAAAAAGTTGAAAAAAGAGATTTATTCTCATAATGACAACATAGTTGCAACATATACATGCAATTTTGGATGTTTTCTTTTACAAGGATTAAATTATTACACTTGGAGAAAAAACAAAATTCCTAAAAGGACGACCTTCCATTTTATTGTAGAGTTATAATTTAATTGCCAAAATTGGAAGAACAAATGGAATCTGATAAAATGGTAAAACTTTCTCTGCTTCCACACGTGAAAGACTTGGATGAACAACACTCCGGATGAAGTTGACCCACAATATAGATTTTCTAATGACTTCATTGGATTTTCCCAGTATTTTTTTTCTCTACGAACAAAACCCACACGCAATCTTTCAAAATGTTTTCCCAATGCATGTTTATCAAAAATACCTGATTTTTTTTTAAACCAATCGATCGGCTCTATGAAGTTTCCGGAACCTTCCGACTCCGGAATCAAAGGTCACCGGAAACCTTCGAACACCGGATGTCAGGGATCCGGAAACATTTAGACTCCAGATGGCAGGGGTTCCGGAAACCTTTAGACTCCGCGTGGGCCCTCCGGGGTCCTTCGATGAACCGGGTATCCATGAAAACACAATTTCTTTGTCTTGTCCATACATTTATTAATTTTTATCGTGGGGCTCAGGAGATGAAACGATGCTGACAGATACAGGTCCTTCGATTCTCCAGTAGAGGTACCTAAAATATTTGTAAACTTGAAGAAAGATTTTAATCTAACTTCAACATGTACTAACATCATGGGTGATAACAACAAAAACAAAAGGATTTTGAATGATTTATTGCCATCATTCTCAGACGTTGTACGGACCCCTACAGAACACAGAGAAAACAAATCAAGCCCACACTGTCCAACAATGGATAAAAATGATGATAACGTTGTCGTGCAACTCCCTATCATTCCTGCTGATGAATCTATCCCGTTTCGCGAGTATATCGTATGAAAAACCCAACCTTTGGCCAGCAAGCAACACTAAATACATATTTACTTCTCGCCAGGTAGTTATATCGGATGAGGACGTCTTTAGAATAGCGACATCTGTAAAGCAGTCGCTGCACGACGACACTTGTGTCGATCGAAGTAAACTTTGGTGTTTCAACCCTTGAAGGAGAAGATTCATCAACATTTAGAAACGGAAAACTATAAACTGTTCCAACAAATTGACGAGATGGAACAGTGTGGTCGGAGTTTGCGCCACGGTAGTAGCTGAAGAGCAGGGCGAGGATACTGCCTCACTTATCCTGGACATAACAGGAAAGAAGAGTCGCACTCAGACGAAATCATAAACTCACACAAAGTCGATAATCCGAACAAGCGTAATGCAGGTCTACGTCAGTTCATAACCAGGCTTCAAAGTGTCGACGTAAAATTTCCGCTTGGTGAAAAGTTACCGCAAGTTGAAAAACAATCGCGAAACGAGGACTGTCTTCTTTAACGAGGACCTTACTAAACATTCCCACCTGATCAACTAACGATAAAATCCGTGTACGTGACAAATCTGACAAAGTGCATTTTATCTGCCATTTTTTGGAAATATTCCTTAAGATACCATCATTTCAACTGTTCTGAACACTACTTACTTTGAAGTTTATTATGTCAATTTTTTTAAATTTGATTATATCCCACATGCAGTTTCTTGTTCACTTCAACCGCCTGTATACAATCATTTACATGCATGCAATTCTTTATTCTGTATATATGCTTCTTTTTCTTTTCATCACCATGCATATGTTTTCCTCAATGCAAGGTGAAGATAACGAACAGTGATCAATCTCATAACTCCTACAAGCAATACAAAATAGATAGTTGGGGAAACACGGACCCCTGGGCACACCAGAGGTGGGATCAGGTGCCTAGGAGGAGTAAGCATCCCCTGTTGACCGGTCACACCCGCCGTGAGCCCTATATCCTGATCAGGTAAACGGAGTTATCCGCAGTCAAAATCAGTGTACCAAGAACGGCTTAACAATCGGTATGAAACACGTCAGACAGCATTTGACCCAATGCGAAGTTGTATTGACGAACTAGATCGTTATAACGACCATAGAATTTGCGAAATGCTGACTTCAATCGAGACTGTTGAAATCCCTGTACCATCGACTTGTTTGTCAGTAGCTTACCTCGATTTAAAAACTGACTATACCCAGAACAAGCTCTTGCATATCGAATCAGTTGAGATATATAAAACACCATATGCAGGTGATAATGGAACATTGCTACACAAATATGGGAAGTTGACGATGGAGAAGCTGAAATCATTTAATGAATGAGGAAACTCAACTCCCTTGTACGCACTGTCCTACTCCCCTTTATATATTTGAGGAACAATTATCCTCCGTTCAAATTTACTTGCATCATTCAAATATTATTTCTTTAAGTGTTGTGTGCATACTCACTCGCGTTATTATATGACTATTTGCAATTGTTTTCCAGTTATTTGGATGTATTCATTTACTTTATAATCTTAAATTCTTAAATTGTATTACTACCATGGTAGTACAGGACGTACTCATTTGATCTCTTGTACTATTTGTGTTTTTGTCTCTCTCTTTTCTTCCATACCCTTTCGCTTAATACTTATATTCAAACCTCATGTGCATTTTGTCATGCGACCAAATTAATATATTTCAAATCTTTAGAAATGCATGTAATAGTAGTTAAACCCTTAGCAGTAGACATTTTTAATGACTGCAGCCATTTATTTTCAAATTATATGTGTACCACAAACTAAATAATGGGTGACTCAAGTGGACAATACTGGGATTCAATCGGTCTTTTCTACTCATCAGGCGGGGTATTTACGAAAAACCAGCATCGTTTGTGTTGCCATTTACATGTCTTGTGCATTTCCTCACACATATTTTAAAACTACTCACTCACTGTGTGAAATGCATTAAGCTTAGATCTGTGTTTATCAAGTCTTACTTTCATTTTTTGTTTCACATTTCCTTTTGTTAGTTGGCAGCGATATAGAAATGAATCCGGGTCCTACTATTGAAAATGTCCTTGACATTTTCCATATGAATATCATAAGCATCAATCACCAATCAGGTCATTTAAATTTTCTTGTTCATGACTTCGATAGTTTATGTTTTACTGAAACCCATCTAGATAATTCCGTGAGCAACGATGGCTTACTTATTGATGACTTTAATGATATAATCCGTAAATACAGAAATTGTTTTGTAGGCGGTGTTATGATAGGCAAAGATAACGATCAGTGATGGAAATCGTAACTCCCGCAAGGAATACATAATAAAGAGTCGGGCAAACACGGACCCCTGGACATACCAGCGGTGTGATCAGGTGTCTAGGAGTAAGCATCCCCTGTCGACCGGTCACACCCACCGTGAGCCCTATGTCTTGATGTATATGTCAAATGAAATACGCGCTATAAGACGCCCATAATTTGAGTCCGCCGATCTTGAATGCATATGGATTGAAATAGAAAACTGCACCTGTAATTATGATTTTTGCTGTGTCTAGAGACCTCCGCATTTCGACAGCCCTTTTTGGACCAAACTCTCATGGAGTTTAGATAAAGTTTACATATAATCTGACAAAATAAACATAGAAGACGATTTAGATGTACATTTCCTTAATGCTCCACTATCACACAATGTCCGTGAAATTGTTTCCATACACAATTTAGTAAACAATATAACTGACGCTACACGGAATCGAGTACTGCTTGACCCAATACTGAACTCTACAGACATTCAATCGTGTGAAGCGGTTGAGAATAGAATCCTCGATTAGCGATCATCTCGCTTATTTCGAATATAAATTACAATCGCGCATACACTCGTACAGTATGTGTTTATGAAAATCAATGACTTTATCAATCGAAAATTGTGACTGGGTGAGTATCACCAACGGAACAGATACTTTAGAATTGGCAACAGAAAATTTCAGATCCGAAAATCTTTCTTGTGTTCGTGAATGAATACCTAAGCAAGCCATAACAGTTTGTCCGCGAGAAAATCCATGGCATGACTCGATGATACATGTGAAAAAAAACTCATCAGAATGAGAAATCGACTTTGCAACAAAGCATTATTACTGATTTGGATTACGGGTTACTCTGTTTACCTGATCAAGATATAGAGTTCACGGTGGGCCGTAACCGGTTGAAGAGAGATATTTACTCCTCCTCGGCACCTGATCCCATCCACTGGTGTGTCCAGGGGATGGGGGTCGTGCGTGCGTACCCAACTCTTAATTTTGTATTCCTTATGGAAATTATGAAATTGATCACTGTTCGTTATCTTCACCTTTTCATTATAAACGAAAGACGACTCTGATTGGTCCGCTTATAGAAAATTTCGCATTTCGCTTAATAATATGGAAATATCATGCGATATTCAATTATTACGATAGCATTGAAACCTACTTAGACGAATTCAAGCAAAGGAAGGCAACAGTGAGTTATATTGAAGGTTGATGAAAAACTCATTTGATAAGAAATTATCAAATGAAATATATCCAATACAAATTGATGATAACAATGTATTCTGATATTGACAAAATGGAAGCTTTGAATGCGTGCTTCTCATCAAATACGTACAGTTTAAGTAGTGGCTCTCTAAGTAACATTTTTATTGACGAACAAGAAGTAGTAGATATCATCACAATACTTGTAGTCAACAAAGCTATTGACCCAGATTGTAATAGTCACGAGATGTTGAAATCAACTGAATGCATCGTTCCTTCCATGCTATTCAATAGGTCATTGTCAGAAGATATGTTCTTATCTTTTAGGAATATTGCACATGTCATTGCTCTTTTTGTAATGGAAGACCCATCGATAGTATCTAATTATAGAGGCATGTCTTGCTGTTATCATGCATTAGTAAAATCATGGTGATAATCGTTTTCAAAACATTTACATAATTATTTCCATAGTAATGATTTATTTCATCGATATGAAGCCGAATTCCGACCAGGATATTTTACCGTTTATGAATTATTAGAAACGTATCATGCGAGTCGTAGTATCGTACACGGTATTGACGAAGAACAAAAATCATGGTATGATATTCGGTGACCTTTCAAAGGCACTTGAGAGAATATGACGCAATGGTGTCATTTTTAAATTACAAACTTATTTTCGAAATTGTAAATAACTGTATCAGTACTCCCACTTTACAAATGTTTTATCATATATAGTAAATTATACTTTTTGAGTAATTAAAGAAAATCCATTCGTATAATTTCAAACAATAATATAGAAGTGATTTCGGTAAAAGAGATTTCCACTGTTCAGACTACTAGAATAGGAAATATGTTTCAAAATATTTACTGAAGTTGAAAAACAATTTAAGAATAAAAACATTTACATAAAAGTTCACAGGTTATTTTTAAATCCATCACTTAGGTATTTTACATACTTGTCAAAGTCTCAAAGACTATTGTGATGTGATAATTTTTTAAAATAAATTTTCTTAAAGCAAAAGACGATTTTATTTAGCCTAAAAAATTGCATCCGAGGGAAAACATGATTTTGTTTTGGTGCTCCATAGAACATGACATTGATAAATGTCATTTAATTGTACAAGTAAAGACTTGCAAGATTCGAATGAGTAAACCTAAAATACGATAGGTAAATTTAAAGGACCTTTCACGCATTTTCTATACAGTAAATGGTATTGAATTGAGTTTAACAATGAGCAACATGCGAAAACAGACCTTTAAATTCCTCTCGACCCAGTAAATAATCAAACAAAAACAAGTTGAAACACGTCTTTAAAAAATGAATACGGGTATTTAAATATATCCATGCACCGTGAATTTTGACTCTTTCAGTCAAGTAATACATATGCGAGATATTCAATCATCTTTTTATTGTACCTGTACTGATGCAATTGAAACGTAACTGTTCTCCCACTTAACCAAAATTTTAAATAGTAAATTTACCGTAATTTTATAAAGACCGTGTCAAGTGTTTCCGTATACCCTTATTCACTCGGAATTTCCAGACTCGGGTCCTTTGTTATTTGAGAATAATATCTCTATTGTTTAGCCCCCCTCCCCTATACAATCCCTTTGATCTTCGATCCCATTCGTATACCCTTATTCACTCGGAATTTCCAGACTCAGGTCCTTTATTATTTGCAAACAATAGCTCTATTGTTTAGCCCCCCTATATGACCCCTTTGATCTTCGATCCATCGATCCTTTAAGTAGGTTAAGGATGCAATATGACCCTTTCTATTGTTCTCGAGAACAATATAATATCTAAAAATAGATGGAAAAACCCAGGTAAACAATAGACCCGTAAAGTAGGTCACCGAGAACAATGGATGACGTCATCATTCTTTTGTTTATCCCCCCTATTCAGATGCCTATACTATGGAGACTACAACATTACATGCTGTAACTACAGACACTACTACATTCAAACACCACATGTTACTGACCCCAGTACAATACACACCATAACAACAGACACAATATAAAACTATACTAGGACTTCTGATAGATCTTACACCACTAGACAGTCTATAAATATTACCAAAAAATTTAGTAACATCATTAACGCTACATCGCTAACCAACAACAATATCACTGATATACCAATCGTGACCAACATCATCACCAGCGAAAACCCATCCTCATCTATCCGAGCCACCCCGGTCAACGAAAGTGACAGGACCACCATTTCCCACATAAACAGTGATAAAAGTACACAGTTCGGTTTTTATTTCTTAAGCTTGTTGGCTATTCCTCTATTTATTTTAACATGCATATGTTTTTATAAAAAGAAAGTCTTGGAAAATAGAAAAAAAGTTAGAGAAATGTTAGATGACATCAGCTTGAATAGGTTTCAGATGAATAATTCCGTAGCGGAGATTTATGCATAACATTTTTTCTTCATCTATTGTTTATAACAACTTTAATTATATTAATCTTTTCTAAAATATATGTGATATTCAACGTAATTGAAATGATAATAATAATAAAATGAAGAGTTTCATTATTTGGCTCCTGACGTGAGAGATATTCTGATGTTTCCATTCAACTCAGATCTTATCAATCATATCGCATGGTTTTTATTTACTTAAAATTTATTTTATTTATTTGTCTTCATAATCTGTATTTTATTTTATTTATAAAAGCTGTATATCCATGAGATGCTGTTGCATTATTTCATGTTCATGTGCGTAAATGTGTGTTCTATACACTAGTAATGAAAGAGGGAATCTCATTGATGATGAAGGATAAAAATAGAGAACATATCAATGATGAATAATTTAAGGTATATTTTTAATATTAAGTATCTGACATTCATTCATAATTGAGTAGGGAAGGGGGGGGGGGGGTTACAGTATTGCGTGTCCTTCATATCAAGAATACTTTTTTGATGAAATTTAAAACTTTTCATTCATAATTACTTTCTATTTCTTTAGTAACCGATGCATATGGTATGGGTGTTGCGGTACCTCATTCATCGTTTGGGTGGGCATGCATGCCAACTTTCCCGATTTGTTCGGGATTCTCCCGATTTGAAGCAGTTGAAAAGGGAAATCCCGATATTCCGATCGGGATGGCAAACACCCCGAAATCCCGATTTTCTAAACATATCCCCCATTTTATGACAACAAACCCCCATTTCCAACCGGAATGAAATCCCGCGTCATTTCTGAACTGGCCAATCAGAAATCGGAACAATAGTCAGCCATGGTTGTTTACCTGTGTCGCATGGTTTGGGGTGGTGTAATTTACCTGGTCTGCCTGTGTCGGGGTGCTTATCGGACAGTGCGAAGCATGTTTTGATAGTAATTAATCGGGAAGACGGATTTCAAATTGACATATCCTTTTCACAAACGTGAATCACAACGATGATAGTGTCATCACCAAACAATCGGACATTACCGATTTTTGCCTCTCGCGGACAGCATCCAATATGCAATAAGGTACGTCAAATATATATTTTTTCCAACTATGATAATATAGGCTATCCGAATCTATCTCTCTATAGCGATGCATTATGTAGTCTATATAGTGCAGTATTCAATAGACTTTGTGATGCGTATTTCGCACAAGGCTGTACTGAATTTTATATTACAAAGTAGCCTTAATGTACTAGTAAAAACGTATATCTTGATTGGGGTTTTTTCCTGGTAATTATTTCAGATGTCATGGGTGCAAAGGTTTTGTTCGCAAACTTCATAGCAGGGCAGATCACTCCTTTTCTGGTTGCAATGCAGATTGTTCCACCATACTCTGCAAACCCATGTTTACAGACAAGCAAGATCGCCTTGTAGTCATACCTAAATGCATGTGCTTTAATTCAAATTTTAATATATAGACCAGCCAATGTTTATATGGTGTAAAAGGATGCAACTTTAAGTATTATATGATAATATGTATGTGACTTGTTGTTGGAGAGGATTTTTTGCTGAATAGATGATTTTAATAAAATATTTATGTATATCTTTCAAAGTGTTTTTTTCTTTAAAATAATTTTGTTAAAGTTGTTTTTTTTTCAGATCGAGTTTACAGATTTTCATTTTGTTAGTTTTTAAATCAATCATTAAAATTCACAGACATAGATAACAATGACTACTTGTTTTGTTTTCGTTTATTGACTGGGTAATCTCTCTGTCAAATACACAAGGTGAATTGATTGCCACGTGAAGTTCATTTAAAATGTCACCTCAAGATGCCTCTCTCGGGGACACTACTCGCATTTGTGTTTAATTCGTATCAAATATCAGAATTGAAAACTTTTGATATACCGTAAACGACAGATGTATCAGCTCGTGATCCATATCTATGTGGTTTTACTTTGATTGAAAAGAAACACTCAAGGTAGATGCTTCGTTACATGAATACGACTTCAATGTCGAAAATATCATGTGGCTAGAGTTTTTTACGTGTCAAATTAAAACACGGTGTAATTTTTTCTTTTTTTTTTCTTTCGTGTATTTCGTATCAAATTTGAATGTTGATGATTGTAAAGTAATAGTAAAATTAATTATTATGGAATCTCTTCGTTGATTAGATGCAAATCAAAAAAAACTTGTCACTCCATAGTAATATTATTTTGAAAATAAAAACTTTTTCTTTTCAGAATGTACTTGTTTTTTTTTTTATTTCTTATGTTCATCGGAATGAGAATAGTCTCTGATAGATACAGGTATATCCATCGATGCATTAAAGTACAATAAGTGTCAAGTTTCTTCACTCGGAGTCACTTGGATTATCTGATGCGATCCGCTCCATCGATGATCTAACGAGAAATAAAATTATTTTCTCGGTGTCACTGTACGCATTCGATCGTTTTACGGGATTGAAAGCTTTTGTCATCCCGTGAACAATTGCATGCACTTTATCGTAACTCCGTTCATCGTTTTACCATATCTTTACCAATGCATATACGCCACTTTGGTTTAACGTTACCGGAATTTTACAAAGACCGTGTTAGGTTTTTCCGTATCCCTTATTCACTCGGAATTTCCAGACTCGGGTCCTTTGTTATTTGAGAATAATAGCTTTATTGTTTACCCCCCCCCCCCCCCATATACAATCCCTTTGATCTTCGATCTCGATCGTATACCCTTATTCCCTCGAAATTTCCAGACTCGGGTCCTTTGTTATTTGAGAATAGTAGCTTTATTGTTTACCCACCTTATACTACCCCTTTGATCTTCGATCCCACTCCCTTTGTATTGTTCTCGATAACAATAGACATGGGTTTTTCCAGCTAGTTTTAGCCTATGACGTCATCCATCTATTGTCCTTAAGTAGGTCAAGGTTGTAATATGACCCCTTCTATTGTTCTCGAGAAGAATAGGTCTATTGTTTACCCACCCCATACAGCCGTCTATACTACTCTTCGTTACTAGCTTGAAAATACGGATGTATATTTAATTGCTGTTATAAAATTTAGAAATTCATTTCAAAATTAAGGAATATCTCCCTCACGCATAGCACTTATCCTTAAACGAATTTGACTCCACTTTTTTGGCACGCTGTTTTTTCCTATAATAGCTCTAAAACTTCATTGTTATTTCGGATTTCAAACTTTTCGGTTGAGCATCACTGAAGAGACATAATCTTTCGAAATGCGCATCTGGTGCATCAAAATTGGTACCGTATCAGTTTTACATGAATTAAAAACGATGTTAACAATATAAATAATGTAGCGATAATAAACTGTTTTAACAAAATATCACCAGTTTTATTGACTAAAAGCTCTAAAATATATTGGAAAGTTTTGAAAGATGCATTCTAAACTAAAACACGAACCGAAATACCTCCGTTCCACGAAGTTCGCCATTAATAAAGTTGAAGCCTTGAACTATTGTATCTATTTCATCTCTACTTCACAATCAACCTACTCTGAATGATTTCTTTTCATTTCTGCAATGGCACATTAAGTGATTAAAAATACACTGTACTATACTTAGCTTACCTGAACCATGGATTTACACGAAATTTTCTGGACAAAGTTCGTCATCTCCATGTTGTTCTTGTTGGGTTTCCAAAACCAATGACCCTTCCACTGGGGAATATAACTGAAGATCAGTTTACATTTTAAAAGATATTATGCAATACCGGTATCCTGTTTTTCTTATGTATGCATTAGCAAACTTTTTTTTTAAAAAGGTTTTTAAATTTTCGCAATTTACACTGCGCTTATTCATAAATGAATGACCAGAATGGAACATAAAAGTTTTTAGCAGACAATTCTGCAACTCGCAAAGCAATTTCAACACCGAGTGGTTCGTTGCTCTAAAAATGACGGATCAAATGCTATTTAGACATACTTTGTAGAATGCCGATTTTTAAAATGAATGTTTGTCTTGTATTGGATAATCCGAGGGTCAACAGGGGATGCTTACTCCTCCTAGGCACATGATCCCACCTCTGGTGTGTCTAGGGGTCCGTGTTTGCCCAACTATCTATTTTGTATTGTTTGTAGGATTTATGAGATTGATCACTGTTCGTTATCTTCACCTTGCATGTAACACATTTGATTGTCTGAAGAGGGAGGGGGTATTCGTATTCACAATAAATAACAACAAAATGGTAAAAATAAAGGAGTTGTTCAAATTAATGGACAGTACCAGGTTATAGATTTGAAAAAGAGTTCACTTTATTTCTATTTCCCATGTAAGCTTTCTATAGTGAAAATGTCCTCATCGGACAGAGAAAGCATAAATACAGAGAGTCTAAGGACAGTACGCACATATGATATTTTGTGAGATATACCAGATATGGAAAAAGAAAATGGCCGACCTCATACACACCCAAATTAGATCTAAAACTGGATTTGTGGTCCGATGTTTCTGGGGATGAATTAGTGGAAGGAAGACAAAGATGAGACTTACACGTTTCTGTTTGTTACAGGCATTAAGTGAAATTAGCACTGTATCAGGAAAGATCTTATTCATTCAAAGTTTGCTCGAGACATTAGGTTCTATATGTTGATTAAGCTCTCCCAAATGTTATGCAGTTACTATTTGCAGATGATGTAGTGAATTTTGCAGATTCTATTATCAATCTACAAAATCAAATTAAAGTGCTAGAAAAATTATGTAGCAAGTATGGTATGAAAATAAGTCTACAAAGATAAACATGGTATTTAGACGGGAAGAGGTTATAAAGAATTGGAGAAATGGACTATTGATGGAAGAGAAATAAACATTGTGTAATTTTATAATACAATACTATGTAAAACTTATACGGTACCAATTTTGATGCACCAGATGCGCATTTCGACAAATAATGTCTCTTCAGTGATGCTCAACCGAAATGTTTGAAATCCGAAATAACAATGAAGTTTTAGAGCTATTATAGGCAAAAACAGCGTGCCAAAAAAGTGGAGTCAAATTCGTCTAAGGATAAGAGCTATGCATGAGGGAGATAATCCTTAATTTTGAAATGAATTTCTAAATTTTATAACAGCAATTAAATATACATCCGTATTTTCAAGCTAGTAACGAAGTACTTAGCTACTGGGCTGTAGAGACCCTCGGGGACTAACAGTCCACCAGAAGTATAGGACTACATTTTATAAGTACAATATCAAGGGAGTTAACAAAAAATCTTTATGTGTGTCTGCAGAAAAAGCATTGCTTATTGTCTGAAGATTTATGAAGTTGTATAGTGTGTCAATTGAACAAATATTTTGTATTTTTGATGTACCCATATTACCTTATGGGTATTCGAAACATCTAAATGTATTAAATATGTGCATACTTTTGTAGAAGGGCGTAAAACTTAAAAAATAATACCCCTGAACCAGTTGTTTTGGGGGGGGGGGGGCACTAGGTAGACAACAAATCATGGTACAATATCCTAAGAAACTTAAAGATACAAGATACTCTAAGAGATATTACTTATTACTCCATTTAAACAATATAGGTAGCTACAAAGGCAGCTGGGCAACAGAGGTAAAATCAATTTTATATGGATATGGTTTTCGCTATGTATTGTTGTATTGAGGTGTAGGAAACAATGTTTTATTTGAAAGTTTGTCTAAAGAGTAAAGGGTAACTACACTGTATACGCAGGCATGACGCTCCTCACGTCATCATACAGCAAACTTGATTTTTATTGCAAATTCAAAATGAATTTTGAATTAGAAAGGTATATAGAGGTAATAAAGAATAAACAACATAATGCAATCAACAAATAATTCATTTGTTTATCTTGATGAACTTGTTTGTATGTGTTATTTTTTTAATATCTTATGCTTTTGTTGTTGTCCTACTAATTTTTTTTATTGGTGGACAGAAAAGAGGGGGACACCTACATATAATGATACTATTTATTTATTTAGCGCCTTATATGATTATCAATAATCACTCTAAAGTGCTGCACGCAATGAAAATTATATGACTCGTTAAAAGTAATAAAAGTAAATTATGACGGCTATATGACAGATAGTACTAAAACTGTATTAGCAAAACATTTCATAAAAAATGTAAATTAAAATGATTAAAATTGATTCAGTCTGTGCTTGTAGGAAAGTTCATACTGATAACCGATTTGAAAGATAATAGTTGAAATAAATATTTCATGCATAAGAAGTCCTATAAAATTGTTCATGAAATCATAAAAATTTAACCACCGACATATCAATAATATATAATTGATAAATCCGCCACTGTAATAATATAATTTATAAATCCGCCACTGTAATAATATAATTGATTTGAATATCTGACCAGGAGGATTTTCTTCTATTTATTTGTTAGATTTTCAGTGGAATAACGAACATGCTTTTAATGCAACACATTAGTACGTAGCATATTTCCGCTTTGCATTACTTATTCAAATGTGATGTGAAATACTTATGACTCGTGATTATATAGTAAATACTGAAAATAAGAATTTACTAGTTTCACATTTAGTTCAAAATACAATTTTGATACATCTTATTTATTTGAGATTTCTTATATAGCTGTTAAAGAAGTAGGCCTTATAGGATTGTTTATCAATCAGTACACATATGAACATGTATCTCTAAAATCCGTTGCTCATATTCAAATGTAGTACGATCGTTGTATTTCAGTAAAGGCTAAAGACCATACAAAGCTGGCAAATCCGAGAGAAATGTGTCAATACTACACGAAGATCGCAGTACCCTGGAAATACAAATATATCAAACTGAAATAAAACGAAAATTACATTCGTGTTTCTATAGAAGAATATTTAAGCCAGCCCAAGATAATTTCCATAAACGTACTATCCTTTATCGGATTGCATGTTTCAATTTAGAAACAAGATATGCATCTGCAATATTAAATTTAATCTCATGTAAGGACATTTCAATATTCAGTTCAGTTATATGTGCACAATTATGCAATAAGTCGACAAGATTATCAAAAAATTATGTAACCGTCATGTATTTAAATCAAAACACACTGGGGTTCGGGTTCTAAAGTTCTTTATTGTGATATCCTAATTCTGAAGGATGATCTAAAAATATGTAAAATACATGTAATTAAGTTCTCTCTCACTCTATCATTCACACTTTTAGTTATATTAAAATAATGATTACAAAATATTTATAAATTAATGTAATAGATAAATATTTACCATATAGTAAATTCAAACTCTTACCGTAAACTCGGAAGAACAGAAACTGCAGTAAAACTTAGTTTCTTTGATGTGACAATATGTGAATAATAAGTCACTCAGTCCGGGTATGGAGTGTTGCTGGGTTAGTTTCTGGAATTGGCGCGAATCTTGCTTATATAGCACCAAACCAGTAAAACAACTCACAAGATACTCACAACTACACTCAAACCATACTGACCTTTCACACTTCTCTCTCTACCAATCAGCGTTCATCCCCATGAATATGAATGAAATGAAACGACTTACGATGAAATCAGTAACGTAATGAAATTATATTAGTATGTTAAATATGAATTATTTCATCCTGTGACATTTTCCCCCTCTTAGAGAAAATGTCTCCTGACATTTCTAAGATCAGAACTCAGGACTGTAATAAAATTCAATTAAATAAACATATTAATAATAATACTAATGCAACTGATCTGGAAAGGAATCCTCTTCTGTAAATAAGAAGATCAAATAACAGAAGCTGCAACATGTAAATACTCATGGCCGCAACATGCAAGATAATCAGTTTTAGTGCACATTGTAATGTCATAAATAAAATTGGATCAGATTCTGCTCTGAAAAATTATATGATTAATCCACTTAAAATAAATTAAGCTAAATTCCTAACTAATCATATGAATAAGTACGAAATATCCTAGAACTATCTAGACTGTTTCATCCTGTGACATTCTCCCCTAAACATACCATACTTGCGCAGTTTGTTCACCTACAACCCACTCTCCATATCTATCTGGAGGTTTTCGTACGCGATCTGAGCGACGGATTTGTGGACTGAATGTAGACCGGCTCGATTCACTATCTCTTGACGGATTATTTATATTTACGTTCGAATAATCTGCAAAAGAATTTGTGTTAGAGCTATTCTGAAGTTCAACAGAAGAAAATGTTTCTTGCTGTAGTGAGGGTCTACTATCATCAACACTAAAAGTATAGATTGTCCCTAAATCACCCGATCCCATATGTTCACTTGAACTATTGAGACAAGTATTGTGATTAACACCTGAAGTGTTTAAGACATTTCTATCCGTATATGATACGGGTTTGGAAACAAATACAATTTGATCCCTCTCCGAATCGCTTGATTCTGAGTCGCTATCGGTACTGATACTCCCGCTTTCTTGTTTCTTCTATGTTGTATTCCTAGTGTACTTACTTCGCTTGGAAACAGTTTGGGGAATTTCTGAAGCGCAATCATCATCTGAAAGATACATAAAGGGTAATAATAAATTTCTAAGTAAATATCTAGATTGACCCTTGCCAGATGATCTTTGAACTCTGTACACAGGAATATCGTCATTTGGAATGTCCAAGACGACATAAGGATCCTTTTCCCATTTGTCTGATAGTTTACTTTTCCCTTTCTTTGCTAAAAGTCTGACTAAGACACGATCACCAATCTCTAATTTGGAATAACGTACTTTGTTGTCATAGTAATGCTTATGCCTGGAATTATTTTTCTCTATGTTTTTCTTGGCAACATTATATGCAAACTTTAGTCTTTTCTTACGTTTTTCTGCATAATTTGCACGACTAGTTGGTTTTGATGTATCTGAGTCATCTAAATTTAAAAATGCGTCAACAGCAAGTCTAGGATGCCACCCAAACATTAAATAATGAGGTGAAAATCCTGTGGTGTCTTGTCTTGTTGCATTATATGCATGTACCAAAGGAAGTATATATGATTTCCAGTCTTCCTTCTTGTAATTTTCTAAAGTTCCCAACATTTTTATCAAGGTTTGATTGAATCGTTCCACAAGACCATTACCCATTGGATGATAAGGTGTAGTTCGACTCTTACTGACACCAGCAATTTTACATAATTCTCTGACGACTTTACTTTCAAAATTTCTATCTTGATCGGAATGTAGTCTCTCAGGAAAACTATAATGACAAATGAAATTTTCGAATAGAGCTTTTGCTGTTGTCTTAGTAAGTTGGTTGCGTGTAGGAACTGCCATAGCAAATCTAGTAAAATGATCACTAATGACTAAAACATTTTCAAAATCACCTTTTGACCTTTCTAGAGTCAAAAAATCAATACATAATATCTCTAATGGTTTTGTGCTTTGAATGTTTACCAGATTAGCTCTAGATATCTCTGATGTTTTTCTCCTCACACATCTACCACATGTTTCAACTCTATCCTTGATTTCCTTATCCATTCCACTCCAATAAAATCGCTGTTTCGCTAACCATAAAGTTTTATCCTTACCTTGATGACCTGCATCATTGTGTATTCCCTTGAAAGCTGTTTCTCTGAACTGGAAAGGTAAGACTAACTGCCTAACATTTGAGCTTTCTACTGAAGTGTTTCTGTATAGAATACCTTTTCTTATTTCAAAATCCTTCCAATTTTTCAAATAATCTCTAACTTCATAAGTTTCTTTCTGTAATTCTTTACCACTAGGTCTTAAACCTGATTTAAGTAAATCTAAAACTCTGTTGATGGAATAATCCTTCCTTTGCTCCTCTATCCAGTCTATGTTTCGAAAATCATCTTGTGATATATCATCCTTGAAATTTTCAAGTTCTGCACTCTGGGATAAAACAATACATTCTGCGAGTGGTAGTTCCTCCTTCTCAACCAAAACAGCAGAAGTAAAAGCTTTAATAACATCAGGAAAGACTTCAGTAGATCTGCGAGACAACCCATCAGCATCTCTATTAGATTTACCAGTTTTGTAAATCAATTTGAAATTGTAGTTGGAAAGGGATGCCAACCACCTATGCGACATTGCATCTAGTTTGGCTGTGGTTGTAATATACGTTAATGGGTTATTATCTGTATAGACTTGGAAAGTATTTCCATACAGATAATCATGGAATTTATCACACAATGCCCATTTCAAACACAAAAATTCTAACTTGTGGGCAGGGTAATTACATTCGCTTGGTCGCAAACTTCTACTGGCATACGCAATTACTCTGTCTTTACCGCCTTGATTTTGGTATAAAACTGCACCAAGACCATCTTTGGATGCATCTATATTGACAATAAAAGGTTTGGTAAAGTCCGCAAACGCTAATATTGGGGGTGAAGTAAGTTTTTCTATCAAACTATTGAATGCTTGTTGTTCTTCCTTACCCCATATCCATGGTACTTTCTTTCTCTTAGACGATTTCGCCTTTTTATTTGTTGGATGTCCTACCAAAAGATTGTTCAAGGGTTTTACTAACCTTGCATAGTCTTTGACAAAGTTCCTGTAGTACCCAGTAAATCCTAGAAAGGAACGTAATGATTTAATATTTTTAGGGACTGGCCAGGTTTTCAAAGCCGATATCTTTTCAGGATTCGTTTGAATACCATTTTCTGAGACAACATGTCCCAAATATTTTACTTCCGATTTGAAAAACTCGCACTTGGAAGGTTTTAATTTCAAATTGTGTTTTTCTAATCTAGTGAATACACCCTCTAATCTCTCTAAATGTTCTTCAAATGTAGAGGAAAAGACAAGAATGCAAGGTGAAGACAACGAACAGCGATCAATCTCACAACTCCTACAAGCAATACAAAATAGATAGTATTAAACACTCTTTAAGATTCATTTCACCCATACAAGTCTCCATTAATCGCTGAAACGTAGCGGGTGCATTGGTTAATCCAAAAGCCATGCGATTACATTCATAAAATCCTAAAGGACCTAATGAAAAAGCTGTTTTATGCTTATCTTCCTCTTTGATCTCAACTTGCCAATAACCAGATCGAAGATCTAAATTTGAAAAATACTTACTTCCCAAAAGAGTATCTATTGTCTCATCCACTCTAGGAAGATTGTAAGCATCTTTAATGGTTCTGTTATTTAGTTTTCGCAAGTCTATACAAAACCTAAGAGAACCGTCAGCTTTTCTAGCAAGTACCACATTCGAACAATATGGACTTTTAGATTCTCTAATTGCTCCGGCCTCTAGCATTTCTTTAAGATGTTGCCTTACCTCTTCATACATTGCAGGTGGTATTCTCCTGTATGGTTCTTTGAACGGTGTATGATCTGACAACCTTATTTCGTGTTCTACTAGATCGGTTCTTCCAATGTCAATAAAGGACGTCGAAAAAATATGTTTCCACCTATTCAAGAAATCATAACTCTTTTCTACCTGATCCTCAGACAAATTAGTTTCATTAACCTTGACTCCTAATTCTACTAAATTGACATTTGAGATATCTTGACTTGCATTTGTCTTTGATGGTTCCCAAGAATCAACAACTTTGGCGGTACTCAACTTGCATATTACAGACTTTGGTTGAATCTTAATAGCCTGAGCCGACATATTGCATACCCGCACGGGAACTTTTGAGGTTTTACCATTTTTAATAGATACAACCCTAGGACAGACTAAAAGACTTTGGTTTGGAAATGTATCTGTTTGCTCTGTAATAGCTGTATCTACATTATTGGCATTCACTGATTTCACTATCCCGACAGGGTTTTAACCTCATGTGGTCCAATCGTAATAGAATATCTGTTAGTTGTTTTGACAGGAATCCCACTAGCACTTAAGTTTGAAAAAGCTAATTCCCACTCATCTGGTACCTCTAAATCCTCATATTGTGAGAACTCTTTGCATATTTTGATAATATTAGTGCCCACAATTATAGGAACCTTACTACTATATTCCGTTCCTTTTGTGACCAAAACGGGTGCATAAATTGGTTTAGAAGATAGAAAAGGGATCTTAAGCTCTACCTCTACATAACATGAAAATGGTAATGCGCTACCCTCAGCACTATAGACCTTCAATTCAAAATCTTCAATATCACGCAAAACAGGCTTATTTTCAAACAAATTATAAAATTGCTCTGACATGCAAGTGATCATTGAACCGGTATCAATCAAGGCTTCCGTTTCAACTCCGTTAATATATATTTTGCTCTCATTCGGTTCACCTACCATCCTTGATAATAAATTTGAATTTTGATTAGGGCTTTTACTATTCTCTCGTTCCCCCTCCATTCGCCCTGTAATAGAAGAGGTTACTCTTTTAACTGAGAGTCTGCTTGTTCTGTTTTGATAGCATAATTTTGACCTCGACCTTTGCCTCTATTATGACCTCTACTCCTATTGTTATAACTTTGGCCTCGTCCTTGGTTCATTTTCTGATGACTTTGTACAGGTGCATTGTTTTCTAACTGGTGAACCCTTTTATTCAGTTGTTGAAAACTTTTTGAATTGTCATCTATTTTCTGTTCTAACCTTTGAAGTGAAACTATCATCTTCTGTAGGTCATTATGCAAATCTGTAGATGTCTCTGCTCTCTCCGCATGTAAAACCGTTGGTCTGGATCTAATTCCTCTTGTAGAGCCTTGCAATGATATCTCCTCCTACTGAACCTTCCTGATCTCCCTAAGAAGAGTTTCAAAGTTTTTAATAGTGTCAAACAAATGTCTAGTACTCTGTTTTAATTGTTGACTATTCAAACCAGTCCAAAATTTACTCCTAAGCATTCCATCTTTCGCTACTGCATCAATGTGACCAAAAGTTATAGCTTTTGACAAGGTATCTTCTAACCTTGAAGCATATACTATGATAGACTCATTGTCCTTTTGACAATCATTATAAAATGACTGCATCAATGTCTCACCTGATGCAACATTTCCAAAAAACCATCAAGTTTCTTCAGAATGTCCCTGACAGAAGCTTTTTCACCTACTGATACCAGCATACTTCTAGCTAAACCTTCTAGTGAATTCCGCACTACTTGATGTAAAACATGTTCAGGATACTGTCCTGAATTCTGAAGACATTTCACCTCAAAATTCCATACTTCGTAGTTAACCTCACCTTTCTGTGGTTCGTCGGTTCCACTAAATGTAGGTAACTTTGGATTCTGAAATTGGTTTGTAGACATTGTAACATTACCTTGTAACCTTGACTCTTCCCTGGTTTTATTCATCGCATTGACTAGCCTAGTCAAAGGGGGAGGTGTACCCTTAGCGATGGGAGTACTGGTTACTTGCTCTCTTTTGAGACTAGCATTTAATAATACTTCATATTCCTCTTTTGTAAGGACTTTATAATTTGGACATTGATTTATTTTTTCAATATGCTGCTTTAAATCCTCTAGTTCAGTCTCCTTACTTGTTTCCCTATCAGTGGCCATGTTTACCTAAATAATGGGGCTACTGACTGACTGCATATACAAGTAAATAATATCTTATAAATGAAATAGTATGTAAATAATTTACAACTGCATGAATAAGATGGAACAACAGTATGACTGGGTCAATCCCTACCTACACTGACTCAGCAGAGCAAAATCTAAACATACTATATACATATTAGATAATATCTATGGCACTATCTACTAGAAACAGGTATAGACTCTGTGATTGGGTCTGTCCCTACCTACAGAGACCTGCCTCACATGTGAAGTCCCAATACAACATAATGTTAAAACGAACAAGACATAGAATCAACAATGAATAAAAATATTCTCTATGAGTCTCTTCAACCAGACACGGGATAACGTATAATCTGGGTGAACACCATCCAAATACAGACTGAAATTGTAAGAAATTCTTTGTGATTTACCTTTTTCTTTTCTGTATCTCAATGTGTCTAGTTTATATTTTGGGCCAAACACTGAGCGAAGACCGTTGATATATCTGATGTAATCGTTTAAAATGCCAATGATCTCACTCAGAACTTTGTCCTTCTCTCTAAATATTTCAGGATCACTGTGACCCTTGGATTTATTCCATTCTACAATCGAGTATGGTGGAATTTCCAAAAATATAGGAATTACCTCTGGAAAGTTTTGGATGTATGCCCTAAACAAATCTATGTAGTAGGTTATATTCCTAACACAGGAGGAATGGTCTACATACCTGAAATTTATGAACTTCCCATTCTTCCTGGTAACGTCACAGGTCCCAAGCCAGATGTAAAGCGTAACGCGTCCGTGTCGCTTGATAAGTTCAGGCAAATTCCGTTTTATCCACGGCAAGAAATCAGGAAATCGAGCACCTGGTCTACATTCAAATTGTATATGAAGTTTTACCTGCTTCAACAAATCAAAATGTTTTCTTAATTCCCTATGCTAGTAGAAATAAGTACAGGCTGACTTGTTATAGGTTTCGATACTAAAGGTCTCTCTAAATACTTAAGTAATTTACTATTACTCATGTAATTTAAATAAACATACACTAAGCAATCTAACAACGTACTGCTACAACACCTGTAATAGATATATGTTAAATAAAAAAGTCACTGCTAGGGTCTCATCTGAAAGGAAAATACTAAGTTAATATCATAGCATGTATATTTACATTTGAAAACTGCAGCTCAATTTATGAAAATCTATTCGATCACCTGTAAAATGAAAATATACTCTAGAAATTTCTGTTTTAGTAATTTGTTATTTCATGATGAATGATTGACGATGATATTTAAGATTGTACGTTCAAATCATACCACGAACCGATTACAGCTCACGTTTTCCGAACTCGCACTTGCTGTCACACTTCAATGCTTTCGCTTCAAGTTAAATAGTGCAAAATATTAGTAACATGCAAGGGAATTAGAAAATGTCGGTACTTAGTTTTTTTTTTCTTTAACCTGAATTTACCTCCGTTCACACAAGAAATGATTTAGATTTAGTTAAACTTTCACTCCAAAATCTCTCATACTACATAGTACAAAATATATAACTAGTGCGTATATGATCAATGTAAAAATGAAATTTTCACAATATAAAACCATTAATAATCATAAAGAAAGAGTCAAAGGATTGAAAACATGATCCAACGTTGATTTATGAATCCTGAGAGTCCGGGCACTGCATATATTACGTACGTATAGACGAATTACGGAATCGGCATGAATATACTCAGCCTTAGTCACGTGACTGAACGAATCGTGGGGTATAACGGTTAATGTTCACAAACAGTTCATCACCGGCCGGGCTGAAGAATTCTTGTTGAAATCTGCTCAGAACGGAATTAATAGATCTAGATCTGTAGTACTGAATGGCCTATTTGTTCGAATAGAGATCTCATTAGCGAGCGTAGTTGCAACTTGAAGATGTTTTAAATATAAAAGTACTCATCACAGAGAATAGAAACCATGACAAACTCCAACGTAGATACGGATCATCCTGTATTGGTTAGGAACTCAAACATCAACGTGGGCGCCATTGTAACCGTCATGTATTTAAATCAAAACACACTGGTGGTTCGAGTTCTAAAGTTCTTTATTGTGATATCCTAATTCTGGAGGATGATCTAAAAATATGTAAAATACATGTAATTAAGTTCTCTCTCACTCTATCATTCACACTTTTAGTTATATTAAAATAATGATTACAAAATATTTATAAATTAATGTAATAGATAAATATTTACCATAGAGTAAATTCAAACTCTTACCGTAAACTCGGAAGAACAGAAACTGCAGTACAACTTAGTTTCTTTGATGTGACAATATGTGAATAATAAGTCACTCAGTCCGGGTATGGAGTGTTGCTGGGTTAGTTTCTGGAATTGGCGCGAATCTTGCTTATATAGCACCAAACCAGTAAAACAACTCACAAGATACTCACAACTACACTCAAACCATACTGACCTTTCACACTTCTCTCTCTACCAATCAGCGTTCATCCCCATGAATATGAATGAAATGAAACGACTTACGATGAAATCAGTAACGTAATGTGACAGGGTGATATTTTTCTAAAGTAAATATATTATTTCATTATTTAGATTATGAAGATTAGTACATGACAAAAGTTGTCTTTACTTTTAATTTATTTTTATGATGTACAACTTAATAGTATATGCAAATATCTCTAAAGTTATTTATAGATTATGAGATCATAATGGTCAGTAATAGCACCATGTAAATATTTATAGAATATAGAACTCTCCAATTTCATTGGTTGTCTAAGTTCCCTCTCTTTACTATTGTTCACATTTTGAATTGTCTTCTAAGAGTATAGAAGTGTTTTCTAGAAGATTTTCCAGAAGATTTTCCAAGTACAATTCGACTGTAACTAAATATGACTTTCTTTTGAGTTTTCATGATCATATATTATTCAAAGTACATGTGCTTACTTTGAATTAATACATTTGCAGAATAGTTAGATTTTATGCATTTTCTATGATGGTAATTGAGTAAGAGTGATCATATGCATTCTACATTATCTTTAAGTTATCAATTACAACTAAAGAGTAAAATGTATATCAGTATGAATGTATATTAAAACTATAAATCATGATTGAATCAAATGTAGTAGTTTAAATACGTTATGTGTGAATGTCAGAGTGTTCGAGTAGTATTCAGCTATTTTTACTTTTTATGATTTCCTTGTGTGAATAAGTAATGTAACATTAGTTTCACACAAGTATTTGATATTTCATTATTTCTATATAGATTTATTACCAGCATATAGAATATTCTGGACCTGACCAGAAATTTGGCTCTGTGTCACACATAGGTATGACATTGCATTTTTTGTATATTCTTTGCATTATGATAAGTTCTGAATATTCTTATCAAGTTGATTATTTAGTCTATGATTAATTAAGTGCAATAGTCAAGTAAGATAAATCTATTTATTATTTATACCATATAGTAATCAATAGTTAAATATATCCTTATAAGCACTATTAAAGGAAATAACTCTTGGTTATAAACTGCGCTGAGCAAATGAGTTTTCTTTGTTGATATTTTTATACTATATGTTTTAATTCATGATATATATTATATGTGATATTCTTGTTATATATTTCAGAGTTAATTAGAAAAGAATACAAACTCTGATAGAACCCTACCATTGGTGTTGAGTTGTTTATATACCTATACAATCCACACTATTACAGTAATGAAATTATATTAGTATGTTAAATATGAATTATTTCATCCTGTGACAATTATATTTTCTTTGTATAAATTTATGAAAAGCAATCTATATATCTTAAAAATATACTATTATCGGAAAACTTATAACTAAGGTCAATGCAACTAAATATAAGATTATATTGTTTATCAAAATTTATTTGTGTTGAGCCCCTTTCATTGTCAAGGGGAAGTAATTCGCTTACATCTCTCAACCATAGTGATTTTATATTGTACAAACAATCATAAAAGTGTAGAAACATACCCAATAGTGGCATTGATAAACAAGCATTTAAGATTTAAATTTTTGTGAATATTTTCTTTGGGGTCTTTAAAACAATTAGATAACACGCCACAGTAAAAGCCCGGGTGAAATAAACGCCAGACTACTGTCAGATGGTATTGGATTTCGATATGCAAGAGCTTGTTCTGGGTATAGTCAGTTTTTAAATCGAGGTAAGCTACTGACAAACAAGTTGATGGTACAGGGATTTCAACAGTTTCGATTGAAGTCAGCATTTCGCAAATTCTATGGTCGTTATAACGATCTAGTTCGTCAATACAACCTCGCATTGGGTCAAATGCTGTCTGACGTGTTTCATACCGATTGTTAAGCCGTTCTTGGCACACTGATTTTGACTGCGGATAACTCCGTTTACCTGATCAGGATATGGGGCTCACGGCGGGTGTGACCGGTCAACAGGGGATGCTTACTCCTCCTAGGCACCTGATCCCACCTCTGGTGTGTCCAGGGGTCCGTGTTTGCCCAACTATCTATTTTGTATTGCTTGTAGGAGTTATGAGATTGATCACTGTTCGTTATCTTCACCTTGCATAAAGGACACATGTACAAATATATTAATCTGACGGGATATTCGCAAACTTCGGTTAAGTTTTTTGTACCTCTTGAATCGTCCCGTTCACATTAACCTGTAACATGTCGGGACACATAAACCGACTCATTCAGAACGTTTAATTCAATCATGGAGGTAATCGGTGAGGAATCACATATTTTGAAGCAATTATTGGTTCTGTATTTGATTTTTCATTGGGTAGAGATGTACATAAGATCTAGACCAGTTATTCACACTTCAGATCGCGTTATGTTGTGTACGTATCTAAGACGAGCGACACATTACAAGGTCCTACAGTAGGCCTATATTTTGTAGATTTATCTTGAAAAATATCACAAAAGTACTTTCTCTTTATTCTAACGTAATAAAGACAACTATTTTGCTTTGTAAAATATCTGCATACCTTACCCGTAGCTGTTGTTTTGGATGTGACCCGGTGTCGTATGCTGTTGGAGAAATAGATCGGACTCGGCATTCGTGACGCAACTGCTTACATCGGACCATATGGTTATAAAACATCTTAAGGGGCTCTATGAGGGAATTTTTTTTAAAAAAAAGATGATGTTAAAAATCATCTTAATGATTATTCCGCGTAAAAAAAGCGTTTTTGTTGACATCTGTAGCAGTTTTACTACCCAAAGAAAACAAAAACACGTGTAGAAAAATTATCGGGAAATGTTTCTTATGCAAGGTGAAGATAACGAACAGTGATCAATCTCATAACTCCTACAAGCAATACACAATAGATAGTTGGGCAAACACGGACCCCTGGACACACCGGAGTTATCAGCAGTCAAAATCTTATCCTTATTTATTTCTTATTATGACGTTGAACGCCAGAAGGTCGATTTCTACCTGGCGAGGCTCATATGGAAAGCCTATGTAAATTAAGAACTGTTTGGAAAGTGAATATGGCAGACTGAAGTGCATTCCTAGGTAAAAACCAATACTGTCTCTTTTGTCAAACAGGAAACAAACTTTGCATTGAAAATCAAATACATTTAATTGAATTTTTTTTTATTAAATTGTGACATTAGAGCAGTCTGTAAAATAATTACTATGGGAACAGTGTGAATATGTTTACCTATGGAAATGAGGCTGGTTTAAATGATATTGCTAAATTTACAATTTTAGCATTTAAAGACAGGAAAAACGTTATGGAATATGTGACTTGTGATAATAGTGACATATCATAGAACCATATTGCATTTAATTTAATAAATATTGTAGATTTAGTACTAAATATGATACTAGAACCTAATTATACATATACCACGTCTTTACTGTTTGGTATTTGAAAAAGCAATTGCAGGCATCACTTGCATATCATATACAAATCGTATATTTAAAACTGAATTTGTTGATATTAATGTTTCCTTTTTAGATTTCACAGACTGTTCCGCAACCATGGATTATTTTTTCAGAAACTTACTGTGCGACTACATATGCCAGAAGTGGTGTTAATCAAATGTGGATTCTAAAAAAAAAATTCTGAAGAACTTTTAGTATTAAACTTCAAATCGCAAAACTTTTCCGAAATCAATAATCAGTGATCAGTCATCCAAAAGATTACTGTTAAACACCACTCTTATTTCACGCACAAGAACTCTGAAGTTGAAATAAAAAAATATGCTAGAGTTCCTCATTAACAATATCTTCGTGGTCTGGTGATCAGGTCTTCCAACAGTCTATTGGAACTCCCATGGGCACAAATTGTGCTCCATTGTTAGCTGACCTGTTTTTAGATTCATATGAAGCAGAATTTATTCAAAACTTCTACATGAGAAGAGGAAATATCTTACTGTGATCTTCAATTGGACATTTAGATATATTGACAACATTTTTTTCTATAAACAATAACTTTCATTCATATGTCGATGCAATATATCCCTGTGACCTCAAAGTAAAAGACACCAGAGTCGTCCACTTCTGTTTCATACTAAGATATTTTATTAAAAGTAGACATTAACGGCAAACTGACAAGGCAACTGTTTGACAAACGAGATGATTTCAGTTTCTCAATTTTAAACTTCCAAGGTCTATATAGAAATATTCCATTATCACCTGCATATGGTGTTTATATCTCGATACGCAGGAGCTTGTTCTGTGTATGGACAGTTTTTAAATTGAGGCAAGCTTCTGACAAACACGTTAATGGTACAGGGGTTTCGAAATTCTCGATTAAAGTCGACATTTCGCAAATTCTATGGTCATTATAACGATCTAGTTTGCCAATACAACTTAACATTGGGTCAAATGCTGTCTGACGTGTTTCATACCGACTGTTAAACCGTTCTTGGCACACTGATTTTGCTTACGGAAAACTCCGTTTGCCTGATCAGAATATAGGACTCACGGCGGATGTGACCGGTCGTCAGGGGATGCTTACTCCTCCTAGGCATCTGATTCCACCTCTGGTGAGTCCAGGGATCCGTGTTTGCCCAACTATATATTTTGCATTGCTTATAGGAGTTATGAGATTGATCATTGTTCGTTATCTACACCTTACATTCCTACACGTTTGAAGTATAGAAATAACGACCTTCCGATAGGAAAAAATACTTTGAGCGAATTCGAATATGCTAAATGCTTTTGAAGAATTTATGGATGTGCAAAGTCTTGATATTTTACTTACAAAGTTTGCAGAAAAGTGCAGCTTCTGAGTAAAATATCAAGAGATTTTATATATTGATAAAATCTATCACAGGAATTAATTATAAACTTGAAAAATATATTTTGATAGGGGAACAGCTGGTTAATTTTCATAACAAAAGCAGAAACTTTCTTTCGCAAAGATTTAAAAACAATGACTTTATAAAAGGTACATCAATAACAAATTCCAAACAAAGACACACACATTCTCTCTATTTCTCATTCTGACATTTTTATAATAAATATTGATAGAATATTGTTCTCACTGGTTTCTTTTGAGAGCGTCTTTTAGATTTTTCCGAAATACTTCCATACACTGGGAAATCCACTCATCCGGTAACTCTAGGTACGACTCGTTTTCAACAACGTGCAGAAGAGACATCGGCATTTCTCGGACAACATTTTTTTCCAACAGAATTAACAAAAGAATGTTTTCTCCCCCACGGGAGTAAATACTTTCCATTCGCGCCATATTGAATTCGAACATACACCAATGTGACTTCAAAAAATGTGACGTCATTACAAAAACGATTCTTCTGCTGTTATGTATGGCGTTTGTTATATTTTCAGCAATATATATTCCTGGAAGGAAATCTCTGTCATGAATGCAGAGTTTTAGTTCATAGCTTTCCACCCTTCTCTGAATTTCATTCAACACAAAACTTCTGTCCTCCTCCGCGTATGAAATAAACGCATCATATTCATAGTTCACCCTTTTCTTAGTTTTCTCTAATTCTGGAAACAGAACACGTTTAGTGAGATAGTAAATATAGAGGATTTTCCATCGGTAACGATAGATGATTCGATAAACTATCAAGCTGAAAATAAGGCATATAAAGGAAGACGTCACGATGATCAGTAAACTGTATGTGGAGCAACCCTTCTGCAAAATCTGTACAATATTTGGCAAGTTTTGAAGCGATAGAAGGGATCCATTCTTGTATGCACATGTTATGTTGTGTAAATGCGTAAACCTTGAGTGATGGTACTGGTTCATCCATTGAAAAAAGAACGTGTTCTCACAAGAACACGATAACGGATTTCCTAGAAAGTTAATTGTGAACGTTTCATGTAGTGGTAATAAATTAATGGCCTGTTCATCGAGTCCTGTTAAAAGATTGTAAGACATGTCAATATGTTCAAGCAGATACATATGGCTGATATCAACTGTCCATTTCTCCATTCTATTGTACGAAATATTCAGGAGTTTTATTCTGAAGTTGTTTCTGAAAACTCTACGAGGCAAAAAAGTGATTTTATTATCATGTAAATTTAAGACAGTTAGATTTCCGTTTCCCCCCAGGATTTCCCCAGCACTATCTCGTTCGAAACTATGACCTAAAAGATTTTGGGAACAGTTTAATACTTCTAATCTTGGAAGGCCATTCAATGCTTGAGTTGAAATATCAGCACAAAAGTTGTTTGAGGCATCAATATATGTAACGTTATGGATTCCAAAGAGCGGGCCAATTAACTTGAAAATAAAATTGTTCTGAAAGTGCAGATGCTTCAGATTACAAGGTCCAAAATGTACTGCATAAACAGGGTACGTTAACTTCATGTCGTTGGCATAGATTGTTTGAACATTTTTTGGCAGGTAAAACATGAATATTGGTGGCTTTCGAAGTTCTGACACTCCATAAGTTTTCATTTCTTTAGGAATACTTTGGGTTGAAAATCTAACCTCTGGACGATTGTGACACGATTCAGTATAGTCGCTGCAACCATCGAAGAAATCAGTATGAGAATGTATTTGAAAACTAACGTTAAGAGTCTGCAGGTTGTGCAAAGAACCCGTTTCTAATACGTACATTCCATTATCAATCTTATTGTCGCCTACAGACAAATATTTAAGAGACTTTGGTAGATTGTAGGTAATCAATCCTGTTTCGATCATCTCCAGCCTGTTACTGTCTAGGTATAGTTCTTCCAGCGATGTCTTGTTCAGATATTTCGTATGATTGCGTAATAGGATCGTTCCTAATCCAAATGTACAGTGTATTTTCACAAGTCTTAGAACTTTTATGGTACTATTCTGGAGATCGTACGAAATATTTCCAAACCCCCTGAAGCCGAGTCGACTATTGTACGACATGTCCAAATACTGCAAGTGTGTCTGAGATGCCAGTGACCCAATTTCGATATTTGTAATATCACACAAGGATAAATCCAAATGAGTTAGGTTAAATTTATCAAACACGTGCGAAAATAGGGATTTGATACGGCATACACCATCATATCCGGATGCTTCCAAGATTTTTAATGTTTCGATTTTCTGATCTGAAAACATATCTCCGAAATTTCCGTTTTCACAACCATCTATTCGTAAATGGAATAATGACTTGAAGCCGTCAAAAATACCAAGAGGATAGAGTTTCTGCATACAATTAATATTATGTTTCAGAGACAAATATCTTAAATTTGGCATGCCTCTCATATTAGGCAGGAAAGAGACATTTATTTGATTGTTGTCTAAATTTAGATGATTCAGTTGTCTATATTTATGTAGATTTATCAACTGATGTAATTTGTTGAATGACAAATCTAGCCATGTCAAATTCTGTGGTAAATTATCTGGGACGTGATCAAACCTATTATGTGCTAGCTTTAAGTGAGTTATGTTTGATTTTTCAAGGAAACAAGGAGGAACTTGTAGATTTCGAAAAGAACAATCCGCTTGCAATGTAGACTCCTTCCACAGGCAAATTTTGATATTGGGTATGCATTCGTCTTTCGTCTGAGCGAATGGGATTAACAGCGCTAGCAGTAGACATACTTTGAAATTTGCAACGCCCACCATAATATTGGTATCCAACTACAAGTAGCAAAAAGGTCTTTGTTAAAAAAGAAAACAAAATTAGTATGAAATGGAATACAAGTATAGCATACTGTATACTAGGCATTTTTAACAAATGTTGATTTAGAACATGTTGCTGACTGATATAAAATCGATAAATTAGTAACCATCAAAATAATGTTAATAAAATTATCATTGGCTTTTCTCACAGTCATGAAAGGCTTTGGCACACGTTTATCTCTACAAATTATCATATTTTACACGCACCTAAACTACCATGTATACGGTATCATAGGAATCTGTTTGATGTTGTACATGTATGAGATGTAATGGTTGGATAAAGATCTGACGAGTCCATAGTACCGGATTTATTTGGCATATCTGAGAGTGACATCACTTTACCAGTATCTTTTCCGCGATTTGAATTCTCTCCAACAGATTTTCTATGGCCTCTAGAATTATTAAAACCTACCACACAGCCTTACGTATTGGATTGATTGTATCTTGCTTAACGTCTCGCTCGAGAATTTTTCATTCATATGGAGACGTCAAGAAGACGTCAAGAAGACCGGTGAAGGGCTTCAAATTTAAGCCTATGCTCGGCGCTTACGGCCATTGAGCAGTGGGGGTTCTTTAGCGTGCCACACCTACTGTGACACGGGACATCCGTTTATAAGAACATATCCGAGGACCCGTGACATTCACACCTGATGCCGAGCGTTTGGCGATGGAACTATCACTACCCGTTTTAACAACTTGGGTCTGTCGCGGCCGGGATTCGAACCTCGGCCTTCCACATGCGGGGCGAACGCTCTAACCTCTCGGCCACCGCGGCGGTTTCTTTCGTATTGGAAAGATTCAGAAGAAATTTCTGGGTGATGATATCCATGGCAGAAGTAATGAACTCAAAAGTGCTTTTTTGAAAAATCTATTATTACTATCAAGAAGATCTAGACACTTCTAACACAATAAAACCATCACAACCAACAGCCATGAAATATGCCAGATTCAAATGTTTCCAGTGTCGCTCTCTCTCTGGATTCTGAGACTTTGCAAGAACCTCAATGGTATTCCGAGAAAGCATCTGCCCATTCTATCCATACCAAAAAACAAATGACTGAAGTGTACAATGAAAGGCGAAGATAACGAAGAGTGATCAATCTCATAACTCCTATAAGCAATACAAAATAGAAAGTTGGGCAAACACGGACCCTTGGATTTACCAGAGGTGGGATCAATATAGAAGAAGGAAAAATTGTTTTAGCACACTAAATCTCCTCTTCCATTTTCCATAGTTTTGAAAAACATATTTTAGGGATCATGTTTAAAGTGAAAAATTAAGAGTTACGGTACATACCAGTCATCTATATGTGCTTCAACAAAGGACGCGTGTTGAGAACATGAGACACTACATTTTTCGTAACGCCACCCCCTACTTTCATAAAAATAAATGCTGTATGTAACGCAAATACTCAATAATGTGGTTATAACATAACGTACACTGAACAAACAAATCTCTACGATCATACAATGGAGATCGGTTTAAATTAGGCACCTGATCCCACCTCTGGTGTGTCCAGGGTCCGTGTTTGCCCAACTATCTATTTTGTATTGTTTGTAGGAGTTATGAGATTGCTCACCTCTCATTGGTGAAGTACACGTATAGCAGTTATATAAGTCAATTTTTCAATATGAAATAATATTCCTATGAAGCAGAATTTATTCAAAACCCGTTACATCAGAAGAAAAAATATCTTGCTGTGGCCTTTAATTCTACATTTAGATGTATCGACGACGTTTTATCTATTAACAATAATAATTTTCATTTATATGTCAATTCAATATATATCCCAGTGAAGTCGAAATAAAAGACATTACAGAGTCCTCCACTTCTGCTTCATACTTAGATATTTTATTGAAAGTACAGTGAAGATATTAACGGCAAACTAACAACTCAACTTAATGACAAACGGGATGATTGAGAGGGCGTTAATGCAAGGTGAAGATAACGAACAGTGATCAATCTCACAACTCCTATAAGCAATACAAAGTAGATAGTTGGGCAAACACGGACCCCTGGACACACCAGAGGTGGGATCAGGTGCCTAGGAGGAGTAAGCATCCTCTGTTGACCGGTCACACCCGCAGTGAGCCCTATATATATCCTTATCAGGTAAATGAAGTTATCCACAGTCAAAATTAGCGTGCCAAGAACGGCTTAACAATGGGTATGAAACACGTCAGACAGCATTTGACCCAATGATAGGTTGTATTGATCCTTATTATATTGTGTTATATCATTAACCTGGACGGACGTAGGCAGGTAAAGCTGACAATTGGGCCATTCGTCTCGAATAAAGGCGGCGATAGAGGGAGCAATTAAGGGCATCCACGACAGTGGAATCAAACCATCGGGTAGGTGGAAATCAGAGTCATTTGTGAAATACTTACAACTAAAGTTTTAGTTTTTGTATACATATACTTTCAATCATTAAACAATTTAAAGTTTTGTGGGTCATAGGACAGGGGTCTGGGTTATTGAGTCATTCATAATATACTGGGCTCCTGAAGTACCACCAGTCGACCCAGGGGAAGAAATTTCGTTCTCCAAGATAAGAATATTACCATATTGTGGTTCTAAATAATGGGAATGAGATGACAAGACTTCGAAACCATTTCGAGAATAAGTAAAGTCTAATCCTCCACCATATTACTTGGTGGTACAATTAGGTTTTAACTAGTTGGGCATCTTGGCTGGAAGGGAATTGTTTCAAAGCATTAAATGCTCATTCTTACGTCGCAAGTTACTGGTTCCAAACATGTCTATTGTCTGGGCTGACATGTTACCTCGCTTGTATTGGCACAATGTCAAGGTTGACGCCATGCGCAAAGACGTCAATAGTAAAGTTAAGCAATTTCTGACAAGGGAATGAGGTCTGGTCATCAGAGATCCAACTCAATTTTGCCCAGAAAGACCTGTTTAGGTATGATGACACTCATATAAATTAATATCAATTAGGCAATTCAGCATTCCTCAATTGTTTGCAAGGGGGTCTTGAAACAGTTTGATGCAATCAGCCAGACATTAAGAGTATTCCCTGATTACCTAGAGTAAGAGCTCTTGTACATGTATTTTTATTTAATTTGTTTTTAACATAAGATTGGATGGGTGAAATAATATTTATATAAGATAACAGAACATGTGTGTACATATAAGTATATATGCATAACTCGTCGGTGGCGTTTGAACTTGTATTGAAAAGTTAATTTGGCGGAATATGGGGATTACCAGAAAGGAGGCTCCGATTTCTATTATGTCTGGCTCAAAGCTCTGGTCTATTGATCCTCAGCACTGGGGAGGATTTTAGGTTTACTTTAGTAGTACATGAGGGGCCAGCTTGATCCCTGCGGTACAAAGGGCAAACTTTGGGGTCTATCCCTGGGGTATTAGTCCCATGTAGTTGGTTTTTACTAGGGAACTGTGTACAGTTAGGGCTCGAGTCACAGGGGCTAAGCCCGTTTGGGCCCGTTCTGTGATACCATAAATATAGAAAGGGGTCTAACTCTGACCCAGATGTACAACTATCCACTCGCTTCAAATAACTAACAGGCCTTACCGGTCACCTGAGTACTAGTGAAAATTTATCACTAATCCCAAGGGCTTTAGAATCTAGAAAAAAGTTCCTGTTCTGAATATCTAAGCTAAATAAATATATAATATTCATCAAAAGTATAAAACAAGATGTGTTCTTACAACTTCAATACCCTCATAAGTACCTACACTGATGAAAGGCTTTGCATAATATAGTAGGTGTATTAACATAAAAAAAACATTAAAAGATAGGACTATAGAAGGCCCCATCCTAGACTCAAAACCCGGGGTTGTGAAATTCACCATTTTTTGTACATCGTTGTCCACTATTTCCTAGTATGCATTTAGATCTTATACAGTATCAGCAAACTTACACATAAACACTATATACTAAGTTTGGACCCACCCTGGGGGTCATGAAATTTACTATTGTCGTAGAAGCCTTCCTGCTTTACATCTTAATGCATTTAATTTTTCCTAAACATGTACGGTTCTAGAGAAGAAGAGATTAGAAAATTTGTCAATTTTGGGCAGTTTTTGCCCCGCCCCATAGGCCCCAGGAATCCTGAAATTTACAATTTATGTCCCCCTTGTCCCAAAGATATTTCATTGGTATAGCAGAAGTTAAATACATGCATGTCTATTGTTCACACATTTAGTAACTGACCATTTTGGCCCCACCATTATACCAAAACCCGTACCCCTGGGGTCATCAAATCTACAATTTTGGTAAAGGACTACCTGCTCTTTTTAAATATCCATTTAGTATCAATAGCACTAAAGGAAATGTTAATTAAAGGGACTGGTTCACGATTTTGGAAAAAAAAATTCATTTTGATGTTAAACATTAAAAATATAACTGATTTAATAATGACAGCCAACATTTTGAACTTCTGAACGCAAGAATAAAAGCAATATTTTAGCCTTAAATCTGTGTTATGTAAACAAAGACTCGATTCTTTTCATGTATACAAACAAACCAGTGAAACGTTAATTTTGTAATATAAAGCATCTTAATTTTGCATACTCACAAATTTTAACTTTTAGATGATATATTTTACCCAAAGAATGCTTGAAATGTGAAAAATATAATAAACTTAGATGATATCCATTTCTTTTGACAATTTCGTAAACAATAACATACCACAATCTTGGTTTGCAAAACGAATAATAAACTCTCTAAAATGGCCTTCTGTGATAATGCATAACCTTATTTTTTATTTGAAATGTTTTAAACACATTAGACAATAGATTTTGATCATTAAAAGTGAAAAACAAAATTTTGGGGAAAATCCTGAATCAGTCCCTTTAAGTGTTTTACACATAAACACTATATCGTAAGTTTGGCCCCGCCCTGGGGTCTGAACCCCTACGGCGGGGATCATGAAATTTACAATTGTGGTAGAGGCCTTCCGGCTCTACATCACCATGCATTTAGCCTTTTTTAAACATGTTTGGTTCTTGGTAGGAAGATTTTTGGAAATTGGTTAATTTTAGGCAGTTTTTGCTCCGCCCCAAGGCCCCAGGAATGCTGAAAATGACAATTTATGTATCTTTTGTTCCAAGGACGCTTCATACCAAATATGAAAAGAATTGGAATGATAGTTATCAGGAAGAAGTTAAAAATGTTTATTATTCACACATTTAACAAGAGGTACTGTGAGCAATGCTCACTAAGAATACCCCCCGCTTACCCCAATCTCCCAAAGGGTGTTGGTAATAGGTATAAACTACCTCTTTTCTGAGTGTAAAAATCAAATGGCATGACAAACCGAACCATATTGCTACTTCGATGTCCAGTGCACGTGATCTTTGACCTTTTGACCCCAAAATCGATAGGGAACATCTTCATCCCATGGGTAGTCCATATGTATGATATGGTAACTGTAGGTGGAAAGGATAACGCTTTAGAGCCCGGAAACCATATTGCTACTTCGATGTCCAGTGCGCGTGACCTTTGACCTTTTGACCCTAAAATCGATAGGGAACATCTTAATCCCATGGGTAGTCCATATGTATGATATGGTGACTGTAGGTGGAAAGGATAACGCTTTAGAGTCCGGAAACCATATTGCTACTTCGCTGTCCAGTGCGCGTGACCTTTGACCTTTTGACCCCAAAATCGATAGGGAACATCTTAATCCCATGGGTAGTCCATATGTATGATATGGTGACTGTAGGTGGAAAGGATAACGCTTTAGAGCCCGGAAACCATATTGCTACTTCGATGTCCAGTGCGCGTGACCTTTGACCTTTTGACCCCAAAATCGATAGGGAACATCTTCATCCCATGGGTAGTCCATATGTATGATATGGTGACTGTAGGTGGAAAGGATAACGCTTTAGAGCCCGGAAACCATATTGCTACTTTGATGTCCAGTGCGCATGACCTTTGACCTTTTGACCCCAAAATCGATAGGGAACATCTTCATCCCATGGGTAGTCCATATGTATGATATGGTGACTGTAGGTGGAAAGGATAATGCTTTAGAGCCCGGAAACCATTGCGTCTACAGACGGACGGACAGACAGACGGACAACTCGATTCCAGTTTGCCCCCCCCCCCCCCACAACTTGTTGCGGGGGGTATAATAACTGACCATTTTTGTCCCACCCTAATACCAATACGCCTAACCTTAGGATCATGAAATTTACAATTTTGGTAAAGGACTATCTGCTCTTTCTAAATATTCATTTACACTGTAGTTTCGATACAGTAATAACAGCACTAAAGAAGATGTTATTAAAGCGTTTTACACATAAACACTATACACCAAGTTTGGCCCCGCCCTGGGGTCAGAAACCCTACTCTGGGGATCATGAAATTTACAAATGTGGTACAGGCCTTCCTTTTCTACATCACCATGTATTTAGTTTTTATTACACATGTGGGGTTCTTGAGAAGAAGATTTTTGAAAATTGGTTAATTTGGGCAGTTTTTGCCCCACACCTAAGGCCCCAGGGGTGCAGGAATCCTGAACTTTACAATTGATGCCCCCTTTGTCCCAAAGATTCTTCATACCAAATTTGAAAATAATTGGACAGGTAGTTATCAAGAAGTTAAAAATGTTCAATTGTTAACGCACGACTGCGGAAGACAACCAATTTGCTCGTCTCTTTGCATAGACAAATGTTTTAACTACTTGCGTGCCAAATTTCAAGCCACAGGTTTTAATAACAGAGATGTACGTCACCGTTCTCTTTAATTCACCTGTTTATTTTTTACTACGCAGGGCATTTCCCGGTCCAGGTAACCGGATGGTTTCTTGCCTATGACAGCAGCGAAATATAGACTAGTGTGGAAGATTTCCGACCTTATCAATTAAAATTTCACATCAATTATACGCTACTTACTTCCTCAAACTTGAATGATGTTCTTTGCGTAGACGTTACACGACTCGTCTTTTCCTCGGCAACATCAACTGTTGACAAGATCTGTCATTTTAATGACAATACTAAATACCCGATATACTTAAAATCTCAAATACCTTTAAATTGATCTAAACATTATCCTTGTGATATCTCACCTAGAGAAAGAAATTGAACATTATTGTTTGGCTTTTATATTTTTTTTTTTGGTTTTTATTTTATTTCATTTTAATTATTTTTACCCATTTCCCCCTTCTTTAAAGTTTTAGGTATTTCGGGTCTTTAGTGATTGATTGATTGATTGTATCTTGTTTAACGTCTCTCTCGAGAATTTTTCACTCATAACGAGATGTCATCACGAGCGGTGAAGGGCTTCAAATTTAGGGGGGGTCTTTAGCGCGTTTGCGTTTCTCAAAATGGCAGTTAGGGTCAGGAGTTGATGTTTTGTAAAATAGGTGACCCAGATACGGCGAACTTTATTAAAGTATGAGGAAGTAATTATCAGATATTTGATATGAAATTTTAATTGATAGGTCCAAAATCTTCCACATTAGTCTGGATTTCGCTGCAAACCACCCGGTGACGTGGACAGGTAAATGTTCTAGTAAAAATAAACAGTTGAAATCGAGATAACGATGACGTATATCTGTTATTTTTAGAACCCGCGGCTTAAAATTTGGCATGCAAGTAATTAAAACATTAATATATGCAAGGAGACTAGCACATTACGCATACCGCACCTACATGTAGTTTCTGATTTTTTAGGCATTTGAAGCGAGTGGGTATTCTTTTTTGTATCTGGATCAGAGTTAGACCCCTTTCTACATGTATATTTATGGTATCACAGAGTTCGGGCCCAAACGGGCTTTGCCCCTGTGGCCCGAGTCAGAACTTGAATTCCTCTTTTTGCTTGGCACTCATTCTTGTCGGGGTCACCAAGAGGTGCTTTTCCACCACAGTTACCTGCGGGGACGTTATCACGCCAGGTCCTAAGGGAGGTCATCCCGGTAGTCAGGTAACGTTTTCCCTGGTTCTACCGGTTTTTTTTATATATATATGTAAAGATAGATTGTGACAAACACTCGCCACTAAAGTAATTATTTTAATAAGCTCCATTGCAAAGTAATAGTGTAAGTAGTTGGTGTATCTGCGATTAATTAATTATAAATCATTATTCTAACGGAAATCTTGTCATGCAAGTCCCTATTGACCAAACAATGTAAATGTTTTTAAACTAACACGTGACGTGTTCTAATAAAAATATCACTTACTTCTCAAGCCCTTCGTGTGTGTCTGCTAGCTCTTGGTTACTGATTCCCACGTCAATTTTATCCTTATCCGTATGAGTTGTATCTCGTTCTATTTTAACCCCCTTCTCTCATATCGTGTCAAAATTCTGGGTCTATCCGCTATACGCTTTCTCACTGGACGACATGCTGCACTATGTACTGTGCGCATGTGTCTGCAGACCGAAAGGAGGAGTCTCGGTGTATTTTTTTTTACAGGGGGTTTATAGGAGAATTTTCTACTTTAGAAATATGTTATTTTCGCAAAGTTTATACATTAACTATGCAAAAACATAACAACTTTAGAATGCTCTGGGAAAATTATCCAAAATATTAATGATCGCATAATAATTAACGATCATTTCCTGCTGGCACTTTCGCCTTACGGCTCGGCTCTTCAGGCAGTTTTAGTACTAGCAGGAAATGATCTTCGATTATTATGTGATCATTTTGGATTTTATTCCTTTAAATCATCTAACAACTATGTAGATTTCTTCATTCATTTTTTGACATATATACATGTATAATGCACAATTCGAAATTTATTAATGATAACATATGTATATAAATGAGGGAATGATGATCGGGAAAATACGGGTATTACATTCACAATCCAAAATAAACAGTTGATTACACAAGTACACATATAAAAGGAAATATATAAACGAAAATATAGTACAACTTTCAAGATTCGTTGTCTCTTTGGGAACCACATAATTATTTACGGTCACTTTGCATGTACATACTAATATTCATTTATTGAACAGGTGAGAGAGGGAGAGAGAAAATGCCCTACATCGATGTACACTATCATTTCACAGAAGGAAAGAAATTTAATTGATCACTGATATACGTGTAAGCTTACAAGCATTTAAAATTGCCAGCTATTTTAAAATTTGTGCTTGACAATATATTGGGAACTTATTGGAGTTGCATCGGTGCTTATAATTGAATTCATCAAAAGGAAACAAATATTAGTTAGAACTTTGCATGTAAAAAATTACTGACTTTGTATGTTAGAATAACGGAAAAAGTAAATTGTCAAAGGTGGGCGGAGCAGGCCCCCTGCCCATCCATACCCCCTGTATACGTGCCTGATGTGCACAAGTTCAATGTGGAACGGAAAGTGCGTGTATACATTTTATTCATGTATTCCATATTAATTATTTTGTCTGCAAGATTCGTCTCCGAAAAATTCGGAACATGCTTTCGGTCAGAGCAGAAATGAATTCATTCTGAATTACATCTAGATTGAATGCAAACGTGGGTTTCTTTTAATTTTATTAGACTATAGGGCTCACGGCGGGTGTGACCGGTCAACAGGGGATGCTTACTCCTCCTAGGCACCTGATCCCACCTCTGGTGCGTCCAGGGGTCCGTGCTTGCCCAACTATCTATTTTGTATTGCTTGTAGGAGTTATGAGATTGATCACTGTTCGTTATCTTCACCTTGCACTCTTTAGAATAATAATAATAAAAAAAAAACAAAAAAACAACAACCCAGAATTATATATGCAGCTTTGTTTTTATTGATATCTAAATCAGTAAATGAATCCGGATATAAATTATGTGTTTCCGTGACCATATAGATATTGGTACAACTAATTTATAGTAATAAAAAAGAAAATGTTTATACCCTTGCCTTTTGCAAATCCCATTTATGCATTATACATGTAGTATTTTGACATTGTATCATACCAAATGAAGCCTCAAAACGAATTTTATGATTACTAACATCTTATCGAATACATTTGAATTTTCAGTATATATCCATTGAACCAGATCTACGAAATGAAAATATTTATATATATGAATTACACGCAAGCCTAAAAGTAATCATTATGGCATGGACTGCATGAAAACTATGGTTTCCATGGTGCGGAAACTGTGCGGAACGATCGAGAACGGAAAAAACAAAATGGTAGATTGGATTGGGGGGAGCCTTTTGCTGCCTCAATAACAATTTCCCCCACACTTCATTATCTTCAATCGCTGGAGGTTGGGAAGGGGTGGTTAGAGTCCTCTACTATGAGTGCATCATATTTTTTTTTACCCAATCTACATTTTCTTATATAAATTTGGTGGTGGTGGTGTTGGGTGTCTTTTACTATTAGTTGGGTGACTTTTACTATTATTCCCTCCCACCTCTGTCGACGCGGGTTCGAATCCCGCTCGCACCAGTAAGTGAGAAAGTTTTCCAGTTTACTTTCGGAAGGTCGGTGGTCTCTTCCCAGGTACATTGTATCTAGGTTCTCTCTTCCTAGTCATCAGTAGACAACGGCAAGATACATCATGCTCAGGGCATCGAAGAGGAGTAGGAAAACCCCCTACATCGGGGCAGCAACGGGGACACGGGGAGCTGCCAGTAGGCGCAGGGCCACCTTCACATTATCCACAGACCATTTCAATTCTCATTCACACCGGTTATCGATATTAGACAACCCACCATATCACCTTTAGTTAGTGTGGAAGATGAGCTGGCAATACATGTTGATCAATCAACAAAAGAAAAAATCTGGGCCAAAGAATATATAGACTTATCAAAATTGCTCCAGTCTGACTTCGAACATACAAATGAACAAAAGGTATCGATCGTGGGTGGCCAAAACCCACTTTAAAAAATTACATCTATTTCATGTCTGGACTGATGCCTTTTTGATTTTTGCCAGCATCTACTTAACAAGGCACCCTGTTGATCTCCAGGACATCCTTAAGTACATTCGCACGGTTAGACTGGCAACAAACAGATCAATCAGTGGGTGGGTGGAGTACGATAGGCAATTTAGGTTACGAATGTCAAAAAATCCGAATATTTCTTGGGGTTCAGTGGATGCTGAGCTGTGGTTACTGTTTATTTCTAACCCAAAGCCAGCCACTCCCAGCCCACTCCACCCTCAAATGCTATGACTTTAATTTCAAGGGCTCATGTTCTAGACAGACTTGCAACTACCACCACTCGTGTATATACTGTAATAAACCTACCCAAGAATTCATTGTTGGGCCAACTCTAGTAATTCATCTCCGCAAGCCTCGAATCAAAACACTCACTCAAACACTCAACCTCGTCAACCATTAAGTCAGCCCAATTTTCGTCCCTTCAACCCCCGAGCACAACCCAAATCCTATCAACGCCCAAGAAACATGGGCCCTCGGTTCAACACCCATTAACCCATTAATTTTGCGACAATATCTTGTGAAATACCCAGATACCCATTTAGTGCAGTATGTCATTTCTGGTTTCACTCATGGTTTTAAATTGAATTACACTGGTTTAAGGCTCCCAATTTCACCAAAAAAATATGAAATCTGCTTCTCAACATCAAACTGAATTGCTTCAAATTATTCATAAAGAAATTCAATTAGGCCGCATGGCAGGTCCGTTCCTACATCGCCCCTTGTCAAATTTAAGGTGTAACCCAGTTGGAGTATTACCTAAAAAGATGGTGGCTGGAGGTTAATAACAAACCTGTCCGCCCCATCAGGAAATAATGTAAACCAGTTTATCGACACACAATTGTGTTCTGTTTTATATGCCTCATTTGACCAGGCTATTCAAGTGATCCAAACTTTAGGGAAGGGGACTTTACTGTGCAAGATGGATTTATCAAGCGCTTTTAGATTGTTACCTGTACATCCTACAGATTTTTCCTTATTAGGCATGTGTATAGATGACCAATTCTACATTGACAAATGCATGCCATTTGGCATCGTCGCAAACCACGGGTTATTGTTCCATTCTATTTCACAAACAGAATGAAACAATAATCCGTGGTTTGCGACGATGACCATTTGGATGTTCCATCGTTTGTTCGACATTTGAGAAGTTTTCTTCTTTACTTCATTGGATAGTAGCAAAAGAGGCAAACAATAACCATATCATCCATTACTTGACGACTTTTTGTTTGCTGGTAAGCTAAGGTCTCGAGATTGCTATACCCTCGCTCAAGTCTTTAGACAAACATGCAAAGCAATCGGTGTTCCCATAAATGACAAAAAATCCAAGGGTCCAACCACTAAACTAACATTTTTAGGTTTGGGCATCGACACAATTAGTCAAACAATTGTTATTTCAGAAAAGTCTATCGAGCTTAAGCAAAATGCTGTTATTTTTGGGTGCGTGAAACAAGAAATGCAGTCATTGTGAGGCTCTTAAATTTTTTCTCGAAGGCAATCCCAGGTATTAGAGCATTTACTCGTAGATTTTATAACTCTACCATAGATATACACAAATCTTACTTTCGTGTGCGAGTTACCCAGGGTATGAAACTGGATGCTCAGGTTTGGTTGGACTTCCTTGAGAACTTCAATGGCCAAACGCCATTTCCGGCATTAACTTGGTCATCCAATACCTCCTTAAATCTATTTACAGATAGTTGTGCTTCTTGGGGAGGTGGGGCCTTTTTTAATAACAGATGTCTGGTTATTACGTGGCCCATTACATGGAACTCGCAGATACTCAGGGGCATTACCTTCTTAGAATTTATACCAATTTTGTGTGCAATATGGGTATGGTCAGATTGTTTTACTGCTAAGAAACTGTTACTCAATACTGACAATCTTGCGTTAGTGCATATCTTAAATTCCCAGACTAGCAAATCAGATAGGGTCATGCAGCTAGTCCGACCTTTAGTTCTCGTTTGCTTAAGACACAATATACAAATAAAAGAAGGCCATATTCCCGGATGTAGGAATTCAATTGCGGATGCTATTTCTCGCTTTCAGTGGGATCGTTTCAAATCACGGGCCCCTCAGGCGGACATGTATCCTACCCAGTTACCCCCGGCATTGTGGGAAATCTTGAAGGTCGTGTAGGTCACTACTTGCAGCAGCAGTTGCCAAATACACAACAGCAACTTATCGCAGAGCACTACACTGCTTCCTGCACTATGGCCATCTTCCGTTGAACAAATTGTTTATTATTTAGCTTATTTATCTGCAAATAACATATCACATTCATCAGCAAAATGTTACATTAGTGGTCTCATTTATCGGCTTCAAATCCAAGGAAAATAAGACACAACTAAAGTATTCATAGTTAAGAAAATGCTAGAAGGCATGCATCGTTTAAATCCTTCAAAGGACATACAGGCTCCTATTTCTCTCCCCCTCTTAAATCGCATTACATTGGCACTCCCTTCAGTTTGCAAAAATTATTATGAGGCCACATTATTTACTTCGGCCTTTCATTTGGCATTCTTTGCATTGCTTAGAGTCAGTGAGCTAACAATTTCCCAAAACAAAACAATGCTTGTAAAGAAGTTGGTTACCACCGTTATTTATTTGAAATCTGTGCCCCAATATTCTTTTATTAAGTGAACCTCTAATTTCTTCCACATAAATACATTTCTCTCTTTGTTACATTTACAGTGGGACTAAACTCCTTAAGTTTCTCTCTTTGTTACATTTACAGTGGGACTAACCTCCTTAAGTTTCTCTCTTTGTTACATTTACAGTGGGACTAAACTCCTAAAGTTTCTCTCTTTGTTACATTTACAGTGGGACTAAACTCCTTAAGTTTCTCTCTTTGTTACATTTACAGTGGGACTAAACTCCTTAAGTTTCTCTCTTTGTTACATTTACAGTGGGACTAAACTCCTTAAGTTTCTCTCTTTGTTACATTTACAGTGGGACTAAACTCCTTAAGTTTCTCTCTTTGTTACATTTACAGTGGGACTAAACTCCTTAAGTTTCTCTCTTTGTTACATTTACAGTGGGACTAAACTCCTTAAGTTTCTCTCTTTGTTACATTTACAGTGGGACTAAACTCCTTAAGTTCCTCTCTTTGTTACATTTACAGTGGGACTAAACTCCTTAAGTTTCTCCACGATGTCTTGGTATGTTGTGGTTGGCTTTTCTCTTAACAATGTTTCAATAAAAGACACATCGTCCTCGGAAAGCTTCCGTGATTTTCTTCCGCTACGACTTCCTGGAGCCACACTTCCGTCTTTGCAGAATTTCTCCCACACACGCTTTACCGTGGATGAATGATTGTACAAATTATTTGCTATGTTCGCTAATCCTCCTCTTGGAACTGAACCCGTATTAGTGTTTGCACCAATTTCTTTTAAGCCCAGTTATAATTAATAATCTAAAGTAATCAGATAGAGATTCATTTCTCCCGAGCATAGACCGTCTCATATTTTTATTAGATTGTGAGGATACTAACTTGTTTGTAGAATTATTTAAAGTTATAATTGATATGTGTAAAATTTTGTGGATTGGAAATCAGCTTAGAAATTGGACTTGCAATCCTATATTTTCAAGGGAGTCCGCGTTGAAAAATGTTCCAGCCCGAGCGGCATTATATTTTTCAATCCGCGCCGAGTTATGCATTGTGATGTCAGATGTTTGGACTGTTAGGGATAATCTGTGTCTGGTAAAAATATCAACAGATTTTTTTTTTAAAACATAGATAAAAGTTTAACGCAGGCGTTTTCATTTAAACTCCTCATTTTAAAATTGTTTTCAAACCTCAGGCGTTTCCTTTTAAAATTGTTTTCAAAATGTTAGGCCTGGGGATTTTTAAATAAAAGCGTTTGCCTTTAAAATTAATTTTGTAGTTTCTTCGTTTAATTTGATATATAAGCTTATTACATACATTGCATATACAATACTATTATTCACAAAGATTTTAACGCAGTCTTGTTTATAACTATGAAAGCGCTGTTAGTAATTAACTTTTTTGCGATAGCAATAAAGTATGCGTAAATAAGCACAAGCAATGAGAACAGCCTTCTTCGTAAATGGAGTTACTTATACTAAATAATTATTTATTGCGAAAGACATAAATCTTATAGCATTATAACAAAATTGAACATGCATAATAATTACAACAAAACTGAAAATAAACGGTCAATTCATACAAATACACTGTGTTTTTGAAAGGTTAACAGTACAAACATGATATACGGGTCACATGCGCGGTTGAATTGAATTTTTAAAAAGTTGATCTGCATATATATTTTTCGCCTGAAATGGAAGCGAAAAGTTGATTAAAATCAGGAACTGCAGTTTTTGTGGGCCTATTACCCACTAATTGTTTTATGATCAGGTAAATGGAATATAAAAATTGAACTAATAATTATGTTCCCCTTGGTTTTAATCCATTATAGACCTCATTCTTTCGTTTTGCATACGTTTTCCAATTGTTTAACTTTATAATTCATTAATACAATTAGAGGAAACTAAGTGGATTGAAAATGAAAATAAGAATTTCAATGCAATGAGTTCAAGGGAGTCTGCGCTGAAAAAATTCCCATCCGTGCTTAGATCTTTTCAATCCGTGCTGAGTTAGAATCTGCCCATCGGACTGTGACGTCAAGTGTTTTGACTGAATGCTATATATTTCATTTCTTACCACTTAATTAATGTACCCCCGTCTTATGGGAAGTCGACAATGATGGAGAATATGAAATCATCCCGTTTACCATAAACTGGAGTTGTTATTTTGCCGTTCATATCTGGCAGATATTATGGAGTTCAATGACATTTCAGACATCTTTGTACAGGGGAATAAAGAGAATACCATATTCGGTTCAGACTAGTTTTCGTCACCAGTTCTAGTCGTCAGATTTGACGCTAGAAGTTTGTAGTTCGATGTAAAGTGTGTTGGAAATGGAATGACGTTCTTTGTGCACTTATTTGTTTTGAGATTTGTCGATGTTTATGCAGCGAATAATGTTCCTGGTGCACCTATTAGACCTGACACTCTTGTACTGCAGAATAATATATTCATATTAGCTTAGATACTCTACTTAGTTATGTTCCTGGGTCAGCCCTGTACTACAGATATTTGCTAGATTGTGTTATACTGAAAAACTTTAAAAAACGCAAACATGGGTAATTTTTGGTGTTATTCATCAATTCTTTAATAATAATATTTATTTATACAGCGCCCTATATGAATATAAATAACCACTCTAAAGCGCTGCACACAATAACAATTATACAGCATGTTATAAACGTAGTAAAAGGACATTATAATAGCATTAAGACAGATAATATCAAAACAATGCTAGAAAAACATCAATAAAGTGAAGTAAAATTACTAAAATCTAAAACATGATATGCATGAAAAAAGTTCCACGCCGTACAATCACATGCTATAAAATACAATAGTTGAAATAAATATACAATTATACACTTGCAAAAGTCATGTTAAAATGATGGTAAAGAAACCATAGAGATTTAACCACCTATAATACTAATAATATGCAAGTCTAAAAAGATGTGTTTTTACATTAATTCAATACACAAATATCTTTTATAATACATTTCTAATAATCTAATAATTCTAAATGCCATTGTTGTTCCATGAGAGGCTACCTGTGAAATAGAAGTCAAAAGGTGTGCGACAAAATTGTGATATTGGTACATGTAACTAATACCGGGCACAGGGTTTGCTCCCATTAACAAATTCAAAGATGTACCAGTGTACCAAGTTTGATGTCTGTCAAGCCAAGTGTTCTCAATATATTGAGCGGACAGTATATTTCTATGTCCAGAGGAGATTGACCCTTGACTTTTTGACCTGAAAACTATAGAGATCCTCTTCTACTCATAACCAACCCACACATGAAATATCATCAAGTTGATGGCTCTCAAGATATTGGGCGGACAACATGTGGTCTACCGACCGACAGCTGCAAACCAATATGCCCCTTTTCTTTGAAGGGAACATAATGATAATATGAAAAGTTCTACAAACTATGAAAAACATTCCACAGCAAAACTTTCTGATAACAGCAGGATGTTGCGGCTGACAAATAACAACAAAGGAATACAGGGTCAATTAACAATGTTACAACATCGATTTAATTGATTAGTATATAAGTACATCATGACAATTTATCAAAAAAGAAAGATAACAAACGAAAGTTGCCAAAACTATCGTAATACATATACATAAAGTAAACATGGGGGCGAAGTCAAAGCACAATTTTATTCAATAAGCAAATCCATAACACAATAACCAAAATTCTGTAATTTAAGATTTTTTCAATGAAACATTACTACAGATCCTCTCTCATTGGGTAGGCTTGATATGTTGTAAGATAAATTGCATAAATAATTTTTAACTCAGTTTCGTTCTTGATATTGTTCCAAATTTTCTTCAGCATATTATAATTCTTATCTAATACACATATTCAATAATCAATTGTCAAATAATCAAGATTGGTCAATAAGCTAGCTGCTCAAGAGTATACACTTCGATGAACTTTGTCTACCTTGGCTCTAGTTCTGATGGGATCTACCACTACGACCTCGCCGTCTCAACATCCAACAATAACAAATACACTGCATCCAATATGCAGTCAATTAGCAACCTTATTCTTCACACATTAGATATTTTATTGAAAGTAGAAATTAACGGCAAACTGACAACTCAACTGTATGACAAACGGGATGATTTCAGCTTCTCCACCCTCAACTTACCATATTTATGTAGCAATATTCCATTATCACCTGCATATGGTGTTTATATATCTCAACTGATTCGATATGCAAGTGCTTGTTCTGCGTATAGTCAGTTTTTAAATCGAGGTAAGCTACTGACAAACAAGTTGATGGTACAGGGATTTCAACAGTCTCAATTGAAGTCAGCATTTCGAAAATTCTATGGTCGTTATAACGATCTACTTCGTCAGTACAACCTCGCATTGGGTCAAATGCTGTCTGACGTGTTTCATACCGATTGTTAAGCCGTTCTTGGCACACTGATTTTGACTGCAAATAACTCCGTTTACCTGACCAGGATATAGGGCTCACGGCGGGTGTGACCGGTCAATAGGGGATGCTTACTCCTCCTAGGCACCTGATCCCACCTCTGGTGTGTCCAGGGGTCCGTGTTTGCCCAACTATCTATTTTGTATTGCTTATAGAAGTTATGAGATTGCTCACTGTTCGTTATCTTCACCTTGCACGTGGGTATAGCAACTTGACGGGATTCGGGGCTCGTTACTTTCACTATAACTAGATCATCATATGTGAAGGTCATCATTGTACCACGTGTTTACTGTTTAGTATTTTAAAAAAAAACAAGAAAAAAACACATCCAACGTGTTTTGGTTATCAATTATGTATTATTCAAATCGTACGGCTAAATCCCTACGCGTTTGAAATTTAAAAATAAGAGTCCTTTATAAGAGTCAAGAGGAAAATGGAATTATAAGGATTCAACATTCTTTTTGAAGAATTTATCGATGTGAAAACTCTGGAAATTTTATTTAGAAACTTTGCATAAAAGTGCAGATTGTGAATAAAATATCAAGAGTTTGCATATCGATACATACTTTAAAAGGAATAAATTTTAAATTGAAAACTGTCTTTTATAGGGAGAGTACAGCTGGTGAATTTTCGTAATAAAAACCAAACCCTTCTTTGGCAAAGGGTTAAAATCAATGACTTTATAAAAGGTACATCAATAACAAATTCAAAACAATGACACACACAGGCTCTCTCTCTCTCTCTCTCTCTCTCTCTCTCTTACATATCTATAATTGATAGAATATTGTTCTCACTAGTTGTTTTTAATAGCGTCTTTTAGATTTTTCCGAAATATTTCCATACACTGGGAAATCCTCTCATCCGGGAACTCTAGGTACGACTCGTTTTCAACAACGTGCAGAAGAGTCATCGGCATTTCTCGGACAATATTTTTCTCCAGAAGAATTAACAAAAGGATGTTTTCTCCCCCACGGGAGTAAATACTTTCCATTCGCGCCATATTGAATTCAAACATACACCAATGTGACCTCAAAAAGTGTGACGTCATTACAAAAACAATTCGTCTGCTGTTATGTATAGCGTTTGTTATATTTTCAGCAATATCTATTCCTGGAAGGAAATTCCTGTCATGAATGCAGAGTTTTAGTTCATAGCTCTCCATCCTTCTCTGAATCTCATTTAACACAAAGCTTCTGTCCTCCTCCGCGTATGAAATAAACGCGTCATATTCATAGTTAACCCTTTTCTTAGTTTTCTCTAATTCTGGAAACAGAACACGTTTAGTGAGATAGTAAATATAGAGGATTTTCCATCGGTAACGATAGATGATTCGATAAACTATCAAGCTGAAAATAAGGCATATAAAGGAAGACGTCACGATTATCAGTAAACTGTATGTGGAGCAATCCTTCTGCAAAATTTGCACAATACTTGGCAAGCCTTGAAGCGATAAAAGGGATCCATTCTTGTATGCACATGTTATGTTTTCCAAATGCGTAAACCTTGAGTGATGGTATCGGCTCATCCATTCAAAAAAGAATGTGTTCTCACAAGAACACGATAACGGATTTCCTAGAAAGTTAATTGTGAACGTTTCATGCAGCGGTAATAAATTAATGGCCTGTTCATCGAGTCCTGTTAAAAGATTGTAAGACATATCAAGATGTTCCAGCAGATACATATGGCTGATATCAACTGTCCATTTCTCCATTCTATTGTACGAAATATTCAGAAGTTTTACTCTGAGGTTGTTTCTGAAAACTCTTCGAGGCAAGAAAGTGATTTTATTATCATGTAAATTTAAGACAGTTAGATTTCCGTTTTGCCATAGGATTTCCCCATTAATATCTCTTCCGAAACTATGACCTAAAAGATTTTGAGAAAAGTTTAATACTTCTAATCTTGGAAGGACATTAAACGCTTGAGTTGAAATATCAGCGCAAAAGTTGTTTGAGGCATCAATATATGTAATGTTATGGAATCCAAAAACCGGACCATTGAACTTAAAAATAAAATTGTTCTGAAAGTGAATATGCTTCAGATTACAATGTCCAAAGTGTAGTTCATAAACAGGGTACGTTAATTTCATGTCGTTGGCATAGAGTGTGTGAATATTTTTGGGCAGGTAAAACGTGAATATTGGTGGCTCTCGAAGTTCTGACACTCCATAAGTTTCCATTTCTTTAGCAATATTTTGGGTTGAAGCTGTAACCTCTGGACGGTTGTGACACGATTCAGTATAGTCGCTGCAACCATCGAAGTAATCATTATGAGAATGTATTTGGAAACTAACGTTAAGAGTCTGTAGGTTGTGCAAAGAACCCGTTTCTAATACGTACATTCCATTATCCATCTTATTGTCGCCTACAGACAAATGTTTAAGAGACTTTGGTAGATTGTAGGTAATCAATCCTGTTTCGATCATCTCCAGCCTGTTACTGTCTAGGTATAGTTCTTCCAGCGATGTCTTGTTAAGATATTTCGTATGATTGCGTAATAGGATCGTTCCTAATCCAAATGTACAATGTATTTTCACAAGTCTTACAACTTTAATGGTACTATTCTGGAGGTCGTACGAAATATTTCCAAACCCCCTGAAGCCGAGTCGACTATTGTACGACATGTCCAAATACTGCAAGTGTGTCTGAGATGCCAGTGACCCGATTTCGATATTTGTAATATCACACAAGGATAAATCCAAATGAGTTAGGTTAAATTTATCAAACACGTGCGATGTTAAGGATTTGACACGACACACACCATCTGATCCAGATACATCCAAGATTTTTAATGTTTCGACTTTCTGATATGAAAACATGTCTCCGAAATTTCCGTTTTCACAACCATCTATTCGTAGATGGAATAATGACTTGAAGCCGTCTAAAATACCACGAGGATAGTGTTTCCCTGTACAGTCAGTATTACCTTTCAGAGACAAATATCTTACATTTGGCATGCCTCTCATATTAGGCAGGAAAAAGATATTTATTTGATTGTTGTCTAAATTTAGATGATTCAGTTGTCTATATTTATGTAGATTTATCAATTGATGTAATTTGTTGAATGACAAATCTAGCCATGTCAAATTCTGTGGTAAATTATCTGGGACGTGATCAAACCTATTATGTGCTAGGTTTAAGTGAGTTATGTTTGATTTTTTAAGGAAACAAGGAGGAACTTGTAGATTTCGAAAAGAACAATCCACTTGCAATGTAGACTCCTTCCACAGGCAAATGGTGGTATTGGGTGTGCATTCGTCTTTCGTCTGAGCGAATGGGATTGACAGCGCTAGCAGTAACCATACTCTGAAATTTGCAACGCCCACCATAATATTGGTATTCCACTACAAGAAATAAAAACTGTTAAAAAGACATTGAAAAAATCAGTATTAAAAATGCAATACATTGTACATTATACTGTATTCTGGTGGTTTTGACAAATGCTGATATAGTACATGTTGCTGACTGATATAAAATCGTCGAATTAGTGCTATCAATATCATGTTAATAGGATTATTATCATTGTCTTTTCTACACTTTGCTAAATTTACAGTCGTGAAATGCATTGGCCCACGTTTATATATAAAAATCGTACTTGGTGAATCTTGCGATAGTATGTGGGTCACATTTACTGGAAAATTGTTTTACATATACATGTACCATGAATTATTTTTCCCATGACCATAAAAATAATCTAAACAATAATGGGGAAAAATAAAATTATAAAACATCAACACATCCGCGGTAACAGACATCTGCCCCGTAGAAACGTACGTTGACTTCTCAAATCTTATTTCATATAATGGGCCAGCCCATAATAATGACATATTCTAACTCAGAAATAACAGTCATTTAGTGAAAGCTGGCAAAATGCCGTCGAAATAACTTTAGTTAATGCAGCGCCGAAGGCGTCACTTGATATAATCATTTAAAGTGAATTTTTCTGTGAACTTACGTAAAAAGAAAAACAAAAGAAAGAAAAAACCACCAAAGTCTAAAAAAAAAAAAGAAAAAAAAACCCCGAAAAAACCCCCAAAAAACCCACCTACTTTTTGTTCTCGGTGACCACCTTAGAAGAATGACAACGTGGTAATCCAAACTTATAAACCATACGACCGAACTTGTTAATTGCACACGGTTCTTTACGCGAACAGACACTTTTTAAAAGTATTCATAAGCTAAATAAAGGTTCTATCTTATTTCCATACAGTGTATCAGATAATATGACTGATCACGTGTTGCCGTAGCATTGTGGTATCTATTTCTATTGAATCTAAACAGCCAATCGATGAATAATATAATATTGATCCCGCCTCTGGTATATCCAGGGGTCCGTGTTTGCCCAACTCTTGATTTTGTATTCCTTATACATATAGGAGTTGAGATTGACACTGTTCGTTATCTTCACCTTGCATGTAGGAGTTATGAGATTGACACTTTTTGTTAGTAGCCTACTTGGTCAAGCGAAGTGATACGATGCACTAATCAACGGAAAAAGTCATATTCCACATAAAATGTAGAATTATTCACAACTTCTTGCAACAAATGAAAGGTGAAGATAACGAACAATGATCAATCTCATAACTCCTATAAGCAATACAAAATAGATAGTTGGGCAAACATGGACCATTGGACACACCAGATGTGGGATCAGGTGCCTAGGAGAAGTAAGCATCCCCTGTCGACCGGTCACACCTGCCGTGAGCCCGATATCCTGATCAGGTAAACGGAGTTATCTGTAGTCAAAATCAGTGTATCAAGAACGACCTAACAATCGGTATAAACTACGTCAGAGCATTTGTCTTAATGATATGTTGTATTGGTAAACTAGATTGTTATAATGAACATAGAATTTGCGAAATGCTGACTTTAAACGAGAATGTTGAAACCCCTGTACCATCAATTTGTATGCCAGTAGCTTGCCTTGATTTAAAAACTGACCATATGCTGAACAAGCTCCTGCGTATCGAATCAGTTGAGAGATATGAACACCATATGCATGTGATAATGTAATATTGTTACATAAATATGGGAAGTTGACGATGGAGCTGAAATAATCCCGTTTGTCATAAAGTTGAGTTGTTAGTTGACCGTTAATATCTACTTTCAATAAAATATTTAAAGTGTCCCGGAAGTCAAATATACATTTTGGTTTATCTTATGTATTTTTAAAAATAAATACCGATAGTAAAATTATTTCAGTTATTTTTTAATCAATAAACGATATGATGGGCAAAAACAACCTTCTTCGTAAATTCACACCTTTACGATACCGAAATCGAGACTGAATATGTAATACCGGATCTGACGTCACAACTCATCATTGGCGGTTTCTTCACAACAAGACGAGAGTATAAAAGAAGAAAATATTCGAAGAGAAATGGCAAGTAAGAGTAAGGGACGCATGTGTGTAGTTGTAGGAAGCAACAACAGGCCCTCGGACACCGTTTCCACCCATGTTTTCCCGAAGGACGAGCGACAGAGAGCAGCATAGACTCGATTTGTGAGACTGACCCGTGCAGACTGGACAGGATCGTCCCAGTATAGTGTTGTTTGTAGTGCGCATTTCACGGACGGATGTTTCCAGGCTCAGTTTTCACTGATGAGAGAATTTGTAATTCCTGCGAAAAAACGCCTCTGCCCTGGTGCGATTCTATCGCTTTATCCTAAGAGGAAAGTGGACGACCTCAACCTTGCCCTCCTCTCTTCGCCCGAGTCTAAACCCAAGCGCCAGGCTGCTGTCAAGCTGGAGAAAAAGTAGGGTAGATCGTGTGTAACTTTATTATGAAGATTCCATCGGTAAGAAAGTTGATAATTTTTATTGTAGTCTGTGACGTTTATTAACTTTTTTCACTTTATAAGCTACAATACACGTACCATATAACGAGTTTCTAACATGCCCCCATCTGATCAGGACCCTGGATTAGATTGACGTTTAAACATATTCTGTCATATAGATCCACTGACCTATCTTAGTAATGTTATCAATAACTTTGCATAATTTAAATATACATAGACTTCTATTACTCTTTTAGTGGGCAATATTATTTTTCCAACACGATTAAATGTTAATATTGCAAAGATACCAATTCTGATCAATCAAGTGAAGGCTGAGGGGTGTAGAGTGGGAGGCCTGTAACCCCTGTTATAACTCCTACATGTACATCCTTTGGATTTATACGTTAATGAAAATTAAATTAAATTATTTCCAAAAATGGCATGTGATGGAAACCCCTCTTCACTAATTTAATTTACACAAATCATGGGCAGATCCAGGAATTTTGGAAAGGGGGGGGGGTATACCATTATTAAATTTTAGTTGTTAAAGGAGTGCTCCACCATCTATATGTGTGGGTGTTTTTTAGCAACATTTTCTGATGAAAGGGGAGGGTTCCGACCTTCGGGATACCCCCCCCCCCCTCTGAATGATCAGGATCCCCCCCACTGCAAATTATTTCAATATTTACATGGGGACATTTTATTTCAAAATAATAAAAGAATTACAGTAAATACATTATAAAGCACTATCGTAACAATTATTTTATCCTTCTTTTTTTTTTATTGGGAAAGGTTGATGATTGCTGCTCTACATTTTAATGAGAATTCCTCAAGGCTGCATGACATAACGAAGGAGGGGGACCAACAATTTAAAATCAGCTTCCCGAAATTCAAGTGTTCGTATGCAGCCTGTTGATCCAACAATTAGTAAGAATGTACTTCTAAAGATAGTCCACTATCATAATTCATATCAAAATTAATTGGCAAGGCATTTTTACTATTTTTGCATTTGTCACTTTTCTTTCAATCAAGTTTAAGGCCAGATGATATAAACAAATTTTTCTACCTTTAGCACCGAAGAGTTCCCATGGTAAAAAAATACTTTGGTTGGTTTTGGTTTTCTCATTTATAGTTTTTTGGAACTCTTCTGTGTTTTAAGAGCAGGAAAGGGGGTCAGTAAACAATGTAAACAATTGTGATGCCAGAATCATTCAGGAAAAAATCAGGAAAAATTATTTGTAAAAAACGTCATCAAAGGTTACAGAATGCTAAGAAAGGTTATGCATTATCCCTTGGACGTAAGATAGTGAATGTTGATGCCAATAACAACGTGGTGATCGAGGAGAAGTTGGATGAATCAAGAAAAAAATTTTCGTCTGGGGATAATTCACAAGAATGCCTAGGAAAATGAAGAAACGTATCCATCTGATGCATCAGAGAGTGAGGAATCGGAAGAAGAGCATGAGAAGATGATTTGTTGGAGACGAGTTGTGGAACTTGGAATTCTAGTGGACAATTTGGAAAAAGGTTGTGCTGCGTGTGGTAGACCACTAGATTTAACAACGCATAAGACATTGTGAGGACGAAAAACAGTATGGACTTGGATCATTGCTATATATAAGATGTCAGCAGGAAGCATGCAGTTATCTTTCTCCTGTTTCTACTGGGAAACGTGACATAATGCAGAAATTAATGTAAAATGGCACATCAAAGAGATCCTGTATTAGGCATTTCTTTATTTTTTTCAGAGATGAATAGCAAAGGAAAACCAAGAGTGACAACCCCCCCCCCCCAAAAAAAAAACCCAGTAAAATCATAAATGCCATTGTAAATTATTTTCAGAAGTTGTAAAATTTTACTCTTATATCATGGGAGATAACTCTTCTTTGTCTTGAGAAAATCAGCCAATGTGATATTTACAATTTTGCTTCTACTCAGAAAATTCACTCCGTATGGTATATGATTTTTAAGTTTATATTACACTTTAAACATTAAGTCAACATATTATAAAGTTTATTTTAATTTGTAAACCTTTACTGAGGGTGCAATGTCCATATATGTAATTTTATTGAAGCAGCAATTGATATTTTCCAAGTGTAAAATTTGTAATGCATTAAGGTAGAGATTGATAGGTTGATGCTAAAAAAATTAACCATTGAATTTTTTTTATTTTGATATATGTTTATGATGAAGCTTCGATATAAAACATAATAAAAAATCAATGTAGGTAATCGACCTTGTTTTTGAGAAATATGGCGATTTTAACAACACCTTCTTTAGTCCTTGTAAAGCGTAAAAAGTGAAGAAAAATAAGTAGAGAGCAATATACAAATAGAGCTATAACATTTTTATTGTAAAAAGGATCATAACTTGTCAAATATGGTTCCAAACAACCTTTCACATAATTGTATATTACACATCAATTTCAAGTTCAGCAATCATTATTAACATGCAACAACATTACTTCAACAGAGCTACATTGGCCAATTACCTTAAAACAGTGCACAATATTTGCACACAGGATCATACCTTTGCTTAAGCTGCAAAAAAATTACCCATCAAATTTCTTACTTTATTTCATTAAGTGGTCAGTCTATTAGTAAGTAAAATATATGAAAAAAATTATACACCATAATGGGGTTCAATATGGAACTAGCAAAAAATTCCTAACCCCACCCCCTTTTAACAAACTACACATTTTCGTAAGAAAAAGGGTTATTAAAAGATGTTGTAAACAATCCATCAAAAACAGGTTGCTGAAATTCGAAGAGTCTTTGTAATACCTTTTTTAAATTAATAAATATAATAGAGAAAGTATGTATTTCAAATTTTAGCTTATATTTTGTTGTAGTTCTCGTTGTTGACCTTTGTGTACTTACACTCAAGAATATAGATTTATCATACGTCATCATATTTGATGATTAATATCAAGAGTTTTCCCAAATAAAAATCTCCACAAAAAATTGAAATACAATTTATATTTGTTAAAACAAATGTCTCCATTACATCCCAACCCCTTTAATATACTGCATGGTATGGAGGAGAAAGAATGAGCAGGAACATAGACGTCATGAATTGCACTCGGTGCATTGAGAAGAAGGATTCAACCAGCAGAGATAAACTACTGACCTTTTTATAACTTAGAATGTTTAAGCATTCCCAAATTACCTCTTTGAAAATTGAACATGACAATAAGAAGGTTTCTATAAGCTATTTCAGGGGCGGATCAGGAATTGAAGTTGGGAGGGGGGGCGCAACTGTATGAGGCGGGGGGGGGGGGGAGCGATTCCCCAGAAACTCCTAGATTTTACAGATTTTTTAGGGCTTAAAATATGTCTCCTATGTAGTCATTTTTATTATTTTCTGTCATTTTTAATAAGGTGAAATTAATAAAATAACGCAAATTTTAAGGGTTTTTGGAAAAAGTAGCAGTTCTCCCACTAAAAGTAATTCAATAAATCAAAAGATTTTTTCAGACATTTATTTCTCTGAGAGTGGAGGAAATTATGGCTTCTTTTATCGTATATATTTCTCTAAACAAGAGACCACGATTTACTTTAAACTTGAAAATTTTAGGGGGGCTCCCCCCCACCCCACCCCACCCCTTATATCCGCCAATGCATTTATGTATGTGCTCTTGCGATTGACCTTTTTGCACTCACAATGATTGCATTAATATTTAGTTATTTTTCATACATTTTTTTATAATAACCAGACACGATTACCTATTATAAGAAATTGATATGATTATACAGCATAGTGTAATAGTGTTTATTAATTGATTTAAATTAATAAATCTACACAAATTTGTATATAGATTTCAAATTAAACATTATCTGAATAACCACTACATTGAGATGTGTTTTATGCTCATCCAAGTAGAACAGGCAGTACCTGTTCTGATTTATTGAATTTTGCCTTAGGTCATTATAATCAAACTTTTGTAAATAGGTTTGAAAGTGTTCGAAGTTCCTATTGGTTTTAGTGTTGTTAGCTGGTGTTTTATTGGTCAGTTCTTTTTCCCTCCAAAAGTTGTTGGTGGTGTTCAGTCATTCTTTGTCTAGTTGGTTTATAGAGAAGTTGGTAAAAATATATGACAGATATTTGACTGTTGACTGATCATTTCTTTAACAAGGTAAGCTTATTTTATAACTTTAATATTATTTCTAATTTGCAGTAAACGTAATAATTTGGTACTCTGATTTAATTCCATAGCACTTGCACAGTGAGAAAGATATTTTGTGAGGCATAAATCAGTTAGCTTGAAATAAGTTAAATTTATGTGTTTCACAGATTTGGTATATTTTTAAATACATGCTTGATATTTTTATGATGCAAGTTTATTTATGTAAACTTCATAATTTACAGTCAATCTCCATGGACATTTTTGGTAAATGAGGGATTATTGCCACATCACTTATTCCCATAGAATGGTATGATGGTGTTCATGATATATTCTATGATTATAATGAATAATGTCTGTATAGTCATTATAGAAAATCATAAATATATAGTATCAGTGTTTTTAAGCTTTTATAATATCATGGTAACATATATTTCAAAGAAGTAATTTGTGTAAATAAGTAATACTTTGATGTATATGATTGTAAATATAATTATTTGTTTGATATGTTTCAGAGTGTCATACACATATATAAATATCTAAAGCTTAGATTCTGGCAATAAAATGGAGGTGATCGACATCTAAGAACCCATACAGGACTTTGTTGTTTAATTCGACAGAAACCCTGTTACATAGTGCACCAAATATGTTTAAATAACAACTTTATATTTAATATCAATGGAAAGATTTCCACCCAATCGACCCATGGATTGATTGATTGTATCTTGTTTAACGTCTCTCTCGAGAATTTTTTACTCATATGGAGACGTTACCAAGACCGGTGAACGGCTTTAAATTTAGGCCTTTGCTCGGCGCTTACGGCCATTGAGCAGTGAGGGTTCTTTAGCGTGCCACATGTACTGTGACACTGGGCATCCGTTTTGAAGGTCATCTCCGAGGACCAGTGACATTCACACCTGATGCTGAGCGTTTGGCAATGGAACTGTCACTACCTGTTTCAACAACTCAGGTCTGTCGCGGCCGGGATTCGAACCCTGGCCTTCCGCATAGGGGGCGAACGCTCTAACCTCTAGACCACCACCGCGGCTCGACCCATTGATCTCAAGGCTCATATCAGCTATCTTGCTCTCACAAATATATATGTCTCTTCATAAGTTTATGAGTCCTACTTGTAGTCTCACACTGAAACAAAAACTCGCTTGGATAACTTAGAATGCATGCATATTGCATTCACAGTATCACTGAGTGTGTGTAACGGGGGTGGGGTGGGGTGGGTTAGAAAATGAGAAATTCAAACACATTGATTAAAGTTATAAAATTGGTATTTTATTTTCATTTAGAAATGTTTACTGATTTTGATATATCAGAAACTTAGAATAATCAACAATGACACTTCCTCTATATTTATACATATATTATTGTCTTTAAAAAAGACATGTAATACATGAGTACATGTACTTGTTTTCCATTAAATTCACACTTTAGTATGTTGCACAATATATCCATTGCTCTGGGCTCACAAATACATTATTGATTCTATCCAAGTCCCACATTTTGCAGAAGTTCTTGAATTTTCTCTGTAACCTGTAAAGTTGTGGGGTCCAGGGGATATGACATCATCAATGTAAATGAAGTACCTGTTGTAAAAAATATATTCTGTATATTCAAATATTGAAAAAAATATGAATATCTAATATACTAAGAATTGTCTTTATAAATGTCTGGTGTTAAAATGAAAAATTCTATCTTACTAAGATAGAAAATATTGTAACTTTCTTGCTGATTTTCATGGCAAATTGCTGTTGAAGTTGTTGGCTGGAAGCCCATTTCAACTTGCACTGGTCCTTAGGATGATGCTTAGAAAAAAAATCATCATAATTAATATTTGCACAGTCAGTATTAATCATTAATTATACTGTGTCAGACAATGTCAATTTTAAAATTGTGTGTCTCAATGCATGTTTAGTGAACTTTAAAATGTTGATATATTGAAAATTACACACATAACATGTATTTTATTATGTTAATTTTTAAAATCTTGTCTGAAATCGGTATTACATATGTAACACTACATGTATGTTAAATGTGTGCAGTGCAGCAATGTGAACTCTTGCAGTAGTAGTACATCTGCATGATTGTTATTTATTTCATATTGTTATAGTTACCTTCTATTTAAACTGTACATACCCTCCCACCCCCGGGTCCTTAATGAGGTGAATAAACATCATAATTATCATATTACAATATGAGATGACAGATATGTTTTCATAAACTGCCAGTTCATTCTAATAATATCAAAACAAGTCAACTCTAGATTTATCAGACCTGTCTCTTTTACGGAGTGTGGGTCAAGAGAAGGACATACATATCTTATTTTCATACAATACATTTATTTGCCTATGAGGGGGGGGCTTGTGATTTTACAAATATTCTAAATAAAGTTTTGTTGACCTACATGCTTGCATGAAACATGAAACCCAGATTTGAAATATCTCTTAGGTCAATGAAATTTCAAGATACTATAAGTACTATCATTTATACCAAATAGAATTTTAGTGCAACCCCCCCCCCCCCTCAAACTTGTGAGAGCCCTGTTTTTTTCTTCAAATCTGGCATATACATGACATCCATTTACAATTACATGCACATGTAGGAGTTATATTTTGGGCACATATGGAATACATAAATGCACAAAAAATGAAACAGCTCCAAATTGTGCGTTTATAGATGTTATTATAAAATCGCGTTGTGAAATAGCAGAGGAAAAGTGGGTTGAATACAAATTCAATTTGCCATTTTTTTCACTTACCAAACGAAATTATGATTTCGTTGTCCACGTTGAATGCATCCATCGAATTCCTCTTCTCAGAAGAAACTTTGTTTAAACTCTCAATGACTACATAAACAGTATTGAAACTCGCAGCACTCGGACATCACGATCACGCTACATTAACAACTTTGTTTACGTAGCGCAGCTATGCATGGTGGTGAATTTCGTGAGGTAAAAAGTGCCATTCTGCACGGACGAAACATTTAGTCCACTATTATTACATTGACGTATTCCTAATCTAAACTATGGCCAAATTTCTATATCTTCCGTCGAGACGACCCTCTCAATCATCGATTCAGTCACAGCAACACCTTGTACTTTCGGAACCCCTTTTTGTTTTTCAACTACTCTATGGCGATGTACGGAATTCCGAAAAATAATTTCACGTGAAAATACACGATTTTTACTGATCACGTGGTTGCTATCGGTCTCTACCTTAATATTTTACATGTTATGTTGTAAATCTAATATCAGTACACTCTGTTCTCCCTGACAACCATTTTTTGAGGTATAAAAAAGGTAAACAGATGAAGAATAAACTAATTTACCATGATAACTATTGTTTTGTACTTTTTTTTGAAATATGGAAAATATTTCATTCTCCAAGTCAAAGGGGAAAAGAATTCAATGAATTATCCACTTTTATAAAAGAATGACATCATATAAAGTATCTTCGAAAGAAAACATTTGTTTGTATCATCTGCCCTTAAAACAGCAATAACAAAGTTAATGAGAATTTTTATTACAAATGTATTTATCAAAATACAATACATATAGTAAAGAGCAATTTATTTATAAGGATATAAAGCATACATAAAATTTTAAATAGTGTCCATTTATTCCAGCCCATCAGTTCTGATGAAGGAGACTTATTTGGTTTTTCAAGGGTCATCATAACCATTACCATGCTCATTGCCAGCTCAACCACCTCTACTGTGCAGTGAATTTTTCCATCCTGATAGAGAAGAAGCAGTGCTACATTTTACATCAAGGTTCAGTCAGAAGGAGACATCCGTGTGAATGTGAACAAAACGTAATACTAGCTATTTGGACATTCTAGCAAGGCAGATAAAAATATGTTGGTCATACAGATGTGCTCTGTTTTAATCTTGTTTTAAAATGTTAAATCATTGTGAAACACTTTTATCTTTGATTTTGTTTAAATTTGAACCAAAGTCATATAAAGTAGTAGGTTGTGAAAACAAATTTTGTTAATTTTTACAAGTAAAAAAAAAAGACTGGGAACAACCATGATATAGGGTCTGACCGTTGGGTAACAATCTGTTTGGTCTTGCATGCAACAGTGTATTTTTGCAAATAATTTATAGAATGAAATATTAGCATAGTATATGTAGTATTAGCTTTATAGTATATATAATAGTTGTAAGAGTTAAAAAATGGGAACATGAAAGCAGGGTCCTCATCCCGTTCCTGGGTGCGGTCACATTTTATTTGAAATATTGTTTGTGTAGCTGATGCTTTCTAGAAAATTGATGTATTATTTTTGGGCCATTTCTGTTAGAATGTTGTTCTTGATTTTTTTTGTATGCATCATGTATGAATCGTACATTTGTTTTAAAAAAGTTGCTTCAACTAAATCATACCATCACTCAGGTGCATTGAATCCTTGATACTCCTCAGAGGCAAAGGAATTCCGTCACAGCACATGAGGGTAGAGGGACTCGCACCTTGTGCCCTAGGTATCCTTAGCACCATCAAACAAATTCCCGGTGTATTATGTATCTCTTACGCCTGTAATTCCGGGAAATGTTTGGAATTATTCACTAATGATAAACTAGCAATCGGACCCAATGGTCATGTGAATTTTGTATTGATTAAATCAATAAAAAAATTGATTTGCTCTTCAATTGTTGCCCTCATTTCTCCATACTGGGTATTGGTATTATGCCGTCTCGAGCTAATGCACATCTAAACACACTGATGAAAACCCAGGGTGTTCAGTAAAGCAGGCCAGTTCCTTGTTGAATGACTCCCTTCTTCTCATCAACCCTTGGCAATTCGGTGCAGCATACACTTTCCTTGGCAGCTGACTTATGGGAATAGAATCCACATTGACACCTAAAATGATTTGTAAACCATGTGAATTTGTGAAAGAATAGAGAACTCAATAATGGGGAAAAGATAAGACAATTCTCCTCTAGATGATAATTTTTAAAAATTCTTAGAAAAATTGTAAGTACAGATATAACAGTATAAAGGGGGTGTTACATGAGAGGATAGAAAAATCAATGTTATTTTTCAGCTCTTTCCCAATGAAGTAATGAAAATACACCACAGGAACAAATAATTTTGTCTGTAATAATAGTAGGCCTATTGATAATTGAGGGTATATACCATACCACTCCCTAATTACTAAGGGGTGGTATGGTACACACCAGTGCGACCACTAACATTGTTATTACAGACAAAATGACAGATTCCTGTGAATACGACGCGGACAGGCGTAATATGGCGATTAGACATCTGTAATTTTATCATTAAAGTAATTAAGAATGATGTACAGTTAAAAATTATTGATCAATTTCGTATTTCCCAAAATTTATTTTATAAACAAACAGTCTAACGGCGCCTTACCATTCCGTGCTTCCGAGGCGAAGTTCAAGTTCTTCACGTTCAGCATTCTCCCCATTTAACTCGTCGAAATAATCGGAATCCATTGCAGCTGACTCTTATTGGTAAGGGACGATGTCCTGTACGTCCTCGTTACGATAATCTTAAAAGGAGGACGCTGCAAATGATATGTGGAGGTCGATTTCGTCCACAGAAACGGAGGTATCGCTCGCATTTGCCATACTGGACTGTTTGAGACTGGTGGGTTGTGACGTCACACGTCATTATGACTAAATATAGTAAAACCGGAAGTTCAGCTGATTGGTTTCGGGCAGGTGCAAAAATAGCTAACTTTGACGGGGAATATCTCGGTATTGAATGCACGCACGATCATAATTTTGTATTCTTATATTTTCAAATGTATTTCTGAACCAATTTACCATTTTTGCACCCATGACTTCCGGGGCACTTTAAGTATGAAGCAGAAGTGGACGACTCTGTTGTGTCTTTTATTTGAGTTCATAGGGATATATCGAAATGTATCATTGTAGAGTCAGCTTATACTCAGGAAGATTGAGTGTGATATGTAAATTGTACGATTTGTATGCCCCCGGGATCGGGGGTCATATTGTTTTTGTCCTGTCTGTGATTCTATGTGAAACTTTAACCTTGCTAATAACTTTTAAACAGTAAGTGCTAGAGCTTTGATATTTCTCATAAGTATTCCTTGTGACAAGACCTTTCTGGTGATACTAAACCTCTTGACCTTGGCATTTCACCTATTCTTAAGAATTTGACATTGGTCATAACTTTTAAATGGTAAATATTAGTTCTTTCATATTGCACATGAGCATTTCTTGTGACAAGATCATTCAAGATATTTGTCCTTGTGACCTTGGCCATCTTTAGAATTGGCAATTATCGGGGGCATTTGTGTTTCAAAAACACTTTGCTTGGTTTTTTTTGGTTTTTTTTTACCACACAGACAATAATTCCTTTAAAGATGTGGATGAAGTATAGTCATATTTACATTATTTAAAGTAATTCCACCCTCCTCCCCTGTGATGTCATCATATTTTTGCGAGATCAATGATTTATGAATACTAGGAACACACATTCGGTTGGATTATTTTCTGATAATTATTGTAAAACAAATCTTGTTAAACATAAAATATTCCAAAAGTCAAAGTTATATGTGAATAATCAATATGTTTCAAAATATAATCGAAGGGCAATAACTCTGTTTTTATTGATTTCTTTAGTGACAATGGGCCCGAGTTTGCAAATCATGAATTCAAACACTTTGCAAAGGAATACGATTTCCGACACACAGCATCGTCGCCAAGATACTCACAAAGTAACGGTATGGCCGAAAAGCTGTCCAGACCATTGAAAACATGTTTAGAAAAGCTCTTGTATCTACCATGAAATCCAACCTGAGACCAATGGGATTTAACCCCGAGCATGTTCAAAGACACGCAAAAGTCTTATTACGATCGCAACACTAAGCCTCTTAAACCACTTAAAAACGGAGATGTAATACGCTTGAGAATTCCAGGAGAGTTCATCAAAACACCAGGGAAAGTTGTTAGACCTGCGGAAACGCCAAGATCATGCATCATATCGCAAGGAAATATTGCACTGAGGAGAAATCACAGAGACCTTATCAAAACCCAAGAACAGAACACAGAATCACTAGTAGAAGTTGAAGAATCAATAGACCGTCACAGTTATTCATTTCTTGATAATTCTTGCAGTGTTTCTTGTTCAGTTGGTAATTCTGCCCATTCTCGAAAACTTGTTAAACCCACTAGTGGTCGCGTCATCAAACCACCACACATACTTGTGACCGAGTGCTAATTAAGTGAAAGTGAACTTCAAATTTCTAACTAAATATCAGTAGTCTATGAGCTGCGTTGTTTGTAGCTGACATTTGTTACTTGTAGTTTTGAAAAAAAGTTACATTATTGAGAACTGTTTATTATAGCCATAACTGCAATTTCAAATATAATTTTAACATATTTCAAAATTTACTTTAAAAAGGGGAGATGTTGCATATTTTACATCCATGAGCAATAACTCTTTTTAATTTGTAAACATACTTAGTAGAGTTGTCTTTCTTTGTCATGATGCTGCTGCTGCACGTGTTTCTAAATAAACTATTTCTCATCGCCATCTTTATTGTGAATATGCTACAACGATGGGAAGCGGTCATTCCGTGTGTCATAAAGTTGGAGTTGATAGTTTGCCGTCCACATCTATGTGCAATAAAATATCTAATTATGAAGCAGATGTGGTAGACTATGGGGTCTTTACGATATATTCATATTAAGACTCCGGGACAAAGGGAAAGGCAACCCTAACCACATTGTTGTTCGTATAAATAAAGTATTACTTACTGATACCATAAACGATGGTCTTAAACAACAACAAACCTTGCTTAACGATTAAATCAATATTAATCTATCATATATTTTAAATTACCCGCCGCAAATAGAGCAGCCATTGAAGTTCAATTTACGATGACACATCATCGGTTCCGGTTTATGTCTTTAGCAGCACTGTAACCAGGACAAGTCCCGAACAGTTAAGTTTGGAGTCGTATAGATTTGAGCTCGTTCTTTCGCACGCAGAAAATGACAAAAGACTGATTCTGCCTGCGAAAGAACTAGATCAAATCTATACGAAGATAAAACTGTATTTCATTTCTCGTATAGCAATGCTCAGAGAAAGGTACACAACCTCTTGATGTAATTAAAGTTGTTGAAAATACAAGTTCTCTTCTACATCTGTATCGTTCTCTAATCCGATCTAAACTAGACTACGGCTCTATGTAAAACTTATACGGTACCAATTTTGATGCACCAGATACGCATTTCGACAAATAATGTCTCTTCAGTGATGCTCAACCGAAATGTTTGAAATCCGAAATAACTATGAAGTTTTAGATCTAAATATAGCCAAAAACAGCGTGCCAAACAAGTGGAGCCAAATTCGTCCAAGGATAAGAGCTATGCATGAGGGAGATAATCCTTAATTTTGAAACGAATTTCTAAATTTTATAACAGCAATAAAATATACATCCGTATTTTCAAGCTAGTAACGAAGTACTTAGCTACTGGGCTGTATGGTATATAGAGCGGCAAGAACACCATATATCAAATCCCTAGATGCAATCCACCATCAAGGACATTAACTTAGCACAGTAACGTTTCGAATCGACTGTATATACTTTGAATGTTGAGGTAAAGCACCACCTTTCGATCTACGCAGAATAAATTTATCTTACAATGCATCGTTAAATTGACAGCTAATTTCAACAATCCTGCATTTAACTGCGTTTTTCACCCGCAGCTTGAAGATTTATATGACAAAATGTATGAAAAATGATGATAACGAACAGTGATCAATCTCATAAATCCTGTAAGCAATACAAAATAGAGTGTTGGGCAAACACGTATAAAATCAATTGGTCTACAAGACCACATGTTAAAAACATATACACGATTCTAACTTACATTTTGCATCGTAAAAACCCTCAACACGTTCTGAAATATCGCCATGGAAATTACTAAAACCCTTAGTGTATACAACACTTTATGAATACAAGAAATCCCAAAACAAATTCCGTTTTCAAACAAAAACTATCCGAAATACATGTAAACAATCTAAACATTCTACAAATGATATTGGTACAAATGGTTCAAAAGACCAAAATAAAATCGCTGCTACTGCAGTAATCACAAACGAAGTTCTCTATATGCACAACTTTCCGAATGAAGTAACAATTTATACCGTAAAAGCAAATGCTATTCAGCTTGCCTTTGACTATATTAACATTTCTAATAACAAACATTTCCCTATATTATTTGACTCTCTTTTTTTGTCTACAGTCAATAAACAACATGAATATTGATCATCCATAGAGAGCTAGAGCCACGAAAGGTCAAAATCGGACTGTATTTTTATGAAAAATTATCTTAAACTTAACAAACATTGTACTAAATATTGTCAATATACATCGTAGTAAATGTATTCATATCAAAATGTTAATTCTGTGACGTCATAACTGTGCCGTATATGTCATAACACGTGACGTTTGTACATTTTTCTCTAAAAACCACAAATTTTGGAACTTTGATTCAAAATTTCAGTTTGGCCACGTTAAACGAACAAATTATAAATTCTGACATGGGTAAAGAAATGAAAACTGCACAAATAAATGTTGGATTTAGTTTGTTCGAGAAGAGTGGCCATACGTAAATTTCTTGTTTTAGGTCTTTCAAAAACATAATTTATGCATCGAATGATGATAGTTTCTCATACTAAAAATAGACGTGTCTTTATAAAACATTATAAAATGATAGATTTTTACATAGGGTCTCAAAGCATATATCCAAATTATTTTCAAAAGTTTTATGTACATCTATGATCGAGGAATGAAATATAGATTTCGGATGATCATCGTCGAAAATATGTGGTGACAATAATCAACAACATTATATGCCTAAATGCTTTTAAAGATAGGTCCAATTTATCTCAAATGTTGAATATACAAATAAAATAATTAAAAGACTTGACACCAATTATCTTCTCGTATCATTTTTATTTCGCCGATGAATTGATGTTTAACTGTCACATTAATTCCGTAACCATGGAAGCGCAATACAATCAAAGGGAGATAAGTCGATCAACATAACCGGCAAAGGACTAGATAGGACAAGGTACAAAAAGTGGCCCCCATCTTCCTTGAAAATTACACACAGTCTGTTGGAATTCCCATGGGCACGAATTGTGCTTCTTTGTTAGCTGATCTGTTTCTATATTCATACGAAGCAAAATTTATTCAAAAACTTCTACGCGAGATGAAATAAATCTCTCGCTGTGGCTTTCAATTCGACATTTAGATATATCGATGGCGTTTTGTCTATTAGCAATATTTGTCGATTTGATATATCCCTGTGGGCTCGAAATAAAGGACACAACAGAGTCGTCCACTTCTGCTTCATACTTAGATCTTTTTTTTTTGAAAGTAGACATTAACGGCAAACTGACAACTCAACTGTATGACAAACGGGATAAATTCAGCTTCTCCATTGTCAACTTCCCATATTTATGTAGCAATATTCCATTATCACTATGAGGAAGAACGTAAACCACGACGATATCTGGACAATGAGTTTTCTGAATAGATAATATTTTTCTGTATAAAACTTTTCGTGGTTTGTAATCTTGCTCATATCGAAAATTAATTAAATAGTTGTTGTTATGTAAACAATTTATAAAATAAAAATCGTAAATTTTTCCAAACAACACACGAGAAACGTTTTTCTTCCAGAATTATTAAGTAAGTGATTAGGCCTACATTTTGTTTCCTAAAAAACATGCATAATCAAATTAATCATGTTATTCGATTCGCGGACTTTTTGTAAATTCTCTTTGGCAAATATATTGGAATTTCTGTGACACAAATAACCTTTATTCTGTTCAAAACAAAGTAAGCAAATGTTGTAAATTCGTACTGAAACGCCGGGACGATTGCATTGATTGATTGCCCCTCTCGACAACTTTTCACTCATGGAGACGTCACCATTGCCAATAAAGGGCTGAATTCTTCGACGCTTCCGGCCTTCGAGCAAGGAGGAATCTTTATCGTGCCACACCTGCTGTGACAGGGGGCCTCAGATTTTGTGGTCTCATCCGAAGGACCGCCCCATTTAGTTGGTTCTTACAAACAAGGGGTACTGAGGACGAAATTATTATTTCAAGAATATGCGTCGGCCATTCAAAATTGAAAAATTCTTATCTACATAACAGAGAACTTCAGCCTGAATATGTCCATTAACTATACATCACATTCTTACCTACTAAACAGAGAACTTCAGCCTGAATGTATATCTTGTGAATATCCATAAACTATTTATCACATTAATTTAGAATGTAGTGATTTTACGCCCATATAAAATAGACTTTTTAATCATGTGCAAGAACTTTTTACAATTATTGTTAGTTATAATATTACACAATATTTACAAGTAAGCGATTTTTACAGAAAAATTCCAATACTTCCATAACTGTTTATATACACAAAATGATATGTACTTTTACCTGTTTACGTATTTTTAACTGTTATGGTCGTCGAATGGTACGTTCAAGGGTGCCCCGTGGCAAGAAAAAGATCGTTTCCCTGATTTTCGAAAAAGAGTAGGCTCACTGGGGGCCGTCACGGAAACTCCTACACTTAAACCAAACATCTTTCAGTTTGTTATAATTTCAAGAACGGGTTCTCAAGATATTGAGTGGACAGTTTCCTCCTATGTCTAAGAGTGGATTAATCGTTGATCTGATCAATAAGGGTCGTCTTCTAGACTTAATCAATCCACACATGATTAGTATCATTACGATCACGTGCACGATTCTTAAGATATTGACAATCATTCTATTACAAAATATATACAAGAATCCGATTATTACAGAAAAAATTGAATACTTTATAATACAACTGTTCATATACACGAAAAGATCCGTATTTTTTCCTGGCCATGTAATTTTAACTTTTCTGTCCGTCGGAAAAGGTATACTGACAGACCTGTTTTTGAAGGGGACAATTAAAACGAGTAATTAAGAAATACACTATACTATACTTAGCTTACCTGAACCATGGATTTACACGAAATTTTCTGGGCAAAGTTCGTCATCTCCATGTTGTTCTTGTTGGGTTTCCAAAACTAATGACTTGTGAAAACAGATCATGCCCCCGCGAGTGTAATTGAAGACCAGATAACGCATGCAATACCGATATCACATACTGCACCAAGTATTATGTATGTCACCGGCAAATAAGGCTCTTTTTAAAAAAAAAAAAAAAAAAACTATTTACACAGCATTTCTTATCGTTCGTCGCTCTGACAAATGGTACAAGAAAGAACTTTTAGAGGACAATATTTTGCAACTCACAAGACATTCAATCATGACACCCGAGTTGTTCGTCGCTCTGACAAATGAAGGATAAAATGCTATTTTAACAGACCTTCTGGATTGAGTATTTTTTAAATTAATGTTTGCTATGTATGTTGCATTGGTTAATCAAGTTGGGGGAGGGGGGGTCAGGATTTAAAATAAACAACAAAAGGTGTTGTTCAACTTAATGGACAATACCAGGTAATATATTTGAAAAATAGTTCATTTTATTTCTATTTCCCATGTAAATTTCATCAAAAGATGTCCTCTTGGAAGGGAGAAAGTATATTTTATACTCAATTAAAATATGGAGGATTGATTATGGTTTTACGCCGTTGTGGCAATATTTCAGCCATTTACCGAGGAAAGTGACCATACAAATGGTATTTTGAGTGATATACTAGATTATGGAAGACCACAACTGGAATTTGATCTAAAACTGGATTTCTTCTCCGATGTTTCTGGTGATGAAGTAGTGGATTGATTGAATATTGTTTTACGTCCCTCTCGAGAATATTTCACTCATATGGAGACGTCACCAATGCCAGTGAAGGGCAAAATTTAGGCCTATGCTCGGCGCTTATGGCCATTGAGCAGGGAGGAATCTTTATCGTGCCACACCTGCTGTGACACGGGACCTCGGTTTTAGCGGTCTCATCCGACGGACGTCTCCATATGAGTGAAATATTCTCGAGAGGGACGTTAAACAATATACAATCAATAAATCTACACTGGGACGGCGAAACTGAGACTTATTACAAATTTATCTGCCATTTTAAGGTAGATCTATTCTCGATCATGAAAAAATTGCCTTTATAAGAGATAAATAATCTAGTAATAGATAAACATTGAAAAATATATATGTTAACATGCTAGCCCTATTAAATCTGTAAAACTCAGGAGCTTCGCCCCCAGGGCCCCCACCAGACCCGCTGCCTCAAAATGTTGCGCGCCCTCTAATCACAATACCTGGATCCGCCCCTGTTAAATACCGAGACGATCATGGATATTATCCATATCATGATATGTTGACTGTGACTGAACTACCGTAAATTCCCCTCATGGTAATATCACGTAACACTTTATTTTTGGAAAACAGCAAGAGGCCCTACTTGTGAACAGTTCAGGTTCATGCGGGTAGCCAGCTGAATTTCTATTGATATACTCAGAAATAAAGATCCTTTACATGAAAAGTGTTGGGAACAACTATAAACATGCTAAAATTTAACAACATATCAACAGTCATCAACGAATTACCAAAGTTGTCCACATATATCATATCGTTAATTATACAACTGTACGTACAGTGTATACAAGACAGAAATTGCTCCCTGCACTTTTCAAACGCATAAATATATATAGAATATATTTCAACTTGATATTGCTTTTTAGAGCAGATGCACCTTAACTTTGCCGCCGTCTCTGTAGAATGGGATTATTTGTGTACCAGGTTAGAATAGGTCCTCAGTACTCCTTCGGATGAGACCACAAAAACGAAGTCCCGTGTCATAGCAGGTGTGGCACGATTAAGATCTTTCCCTGCTGAAAAGGTGTTGCTAAAACGCGGAACGAAAAGGAAAATGGTAAATATTGTGTGCAATAATGTTATGAGGTCATCATTTTGCAAATTAAAAGGTTTACCATGAAGCAGAAATTATAGAGAGCGGGAAGTCATTCATGTTTCATATACTTCATACTAATGCATATATTTTGACTGTGGATAAATCCGTTTACCTGATCAAGATATAGGGCTCACGGCGGGTGTGACCGGTCAACGGGGAATGCTTACTCCTCCTAGGCACCTGATCCCACCTCTGGTGTGTCCAGGGGTCCGTGGTTGCCCAACCATCTATTTTGTATTGCTTATAGGAGTTATGAGATTGATCACTGTTGGTTATCTTCACCTTGCATACTTTCTTGGATCGAATCCCGTTGGGACCCGGGTTAGAATAGGTCCTCAGTACCCCCTTGCTTGTCGTAAGAGGCGACTAAATGGGGCGGTCCTTTGAATCAGACCGCAAAAATCGAAGTCCCGTGTCACAGCAATCAATCTTTGCATCGTAAAAACAAGACTAATCATGTACTCTCCAGATATTTTCACTTCGCATAAGATGTATGTCTACCATGTTTGACGGTCTTTGCTCCTACGAATCGGTCTGCATACTGCTACTACGACCTTGACCTATGACCTTCAGAAACATAGGTTGATTGATTGAATATTGTTTAACGTCCCTCTCGAGAATATTTCACTCATGTGGAGACGTCACCACTGCCGGTGAAGGGCTTCAAAATTTAGGCCTATACTCGGCGCTTATGACCATTGAGCAGGGAGGGGTCTTTATCGTGCCACATCTTCTGTGACACGGGACCTCGGTTTTTGCGGTTTCATCCAAAGGACCGCCCCATTTAGTCGCCTCTTATGGCAAGCAAGGGGTACTGAGGATCTATTCTAACCCGGATCCCCACGCGATAGGAATCCTCCACTTGGCATAAAGTGTAATTGTACAAACTTTGACGGTCCTAGCCCTAACAGTTCGGTTTGTAAATTGCCTACAACGTTTCCCTACTAAGTGATACGGTGACCTTGACCTTCAATAACAGTAGGCATCTTCCTGTCATCATGGTGATCCAAGGTACCAATTTTAAATATCCTGGAGCTTACGGTTCCGTTTGTTTCATGCCTACAAGGTTTTCCAAGTGATACTGCGACCTTGACCTTTGACCTATACCCTTGAAAAACAATAGGCATCTTCCTCTCATCATGGTGATCAACTGTACCAAGTTGTAAAATCCTGGGTATTTATTCACCCAAAATATTACGGTCAGTCGTAGACGTACGATTGGCTTAAGTATTTGTAATATGATTTTGGTTATTCGCAAAAAGAAAATCTTGCGTTTGAAGTTACGCTGAAAAACGTCGTAAGTCTACGAGCAGTCTGGGGTTATCGTAAGTCTATAATTGCTATGGTAACATATCCAAAATGGCAGCAGCAATGCATATTATATTGCAAAGGAGAAACAAACAAAGAAAGCCACCGCGATCCACTAGTGCAGTCCATTAGAATGGCCTCACGGATGTGGAACTAATCGCGCGTTACAGGCTGCCTAAGGAAAGCATTATTGAATTGCTAGAAATGGTGAGAAGTAACATCAGACACACCTTTAGAAGCAACGCCATTCCTAAAATTACACAGGTAGCAGAACAATCTCATAACAATCTATCGTAAAATGCAGACTACTTTCACTTTTCCATATAACCTTGACTACAACAGCATTTGAACACCAAGCCCGATGTCACAAAAGTCAGTCGAGTGTTATCAGTTTGCATGACATGTTTACATGCATGTGCTGGATTCCGGATTTTTTTTTTTTTTTATATTTGTCCGGGATTGGTTTTGTTTTGTATGTTACAAAAAGCTCCCAGCACGTTCACGGCATGGTACCCGTACTCATGCATTTTGACTTCCAACTTTCCACAATTTCATGGCACCAAAGTGTAAGTTTTTAATCTCTTTATTAACTTTTATGTTAAATGCAAGTCATATTAAGAATGCATACGCATATTTGTTATTGTACACTTGTTGACCCCGATGTGATAAGCAGCCAGTATATCATGACATGCAGGTAGTTTATATTGTCTAAATTTGATTAATTGATATTTCATGGTTATCTTATCTCTGATAGATCTTTAATGATGTTATTCATTGCTGTTATTTTTTCTTTCTGTGTAAATGGGGCACGCTCGCTTATTTTCTGAACGTACTATATATTGACCTTTCACGTGTTCGATATGTAAATCGCTCTGTGTAAATTGCTCACAGTTTAAATTTTTTCTCAAAGGTTGTGATGATTACATTTAAGTTTTCACATATCAGTATCAATATTTTATAAGTCTTCTAGTGTGTGTATTTAGAATTCAAGATTTTTGATAACTTTGTAAAGCTTTTGGTGCATGTTATTCTTGATTTACTGAAATTTGATATCTTTAGCATGAAATGTGTAGATATGTTCTGAATAACATATTACATGTTTATTATAAACCATGCCACTTATCTTTTGTGCAGAACCTGTTGTAATAGGATCTTATTTTTGTTTACAGTATTTTACCCTCCCTGGAGGTTGTCTCTCTGCCATTAAAAGTAAAGAAACATACATCGTCTGTTTCTATTGTAACTATTCTATATTCTAAAACAAGATGTGTTTGTGAAACACAAATTCCCCGGATAATGGCCAATTCCGAAGATGGCCAAGGTCAAAAATCTTGGTACCAGTAGAAAGATCTTGTCACAAGTTAAGAAATGCTCATGTACAATAAGAAAGCTCTAATATTACCATTTAGAAGTTATGACCCATGTAAAAAAAATAATTAAAAAGTAGGTCAAATGTCAAGGTCAAAAGGTTTAGTACCCACGGAAAGGTCTTGTTATTAGCAAGGTTAAAGTTTTCAAAAAGTAGATTAAACTCCAAGGTCACAGGGTCAAAAATGTTGGTACCCAAGGAAAGGTCTTGTCACAAGGAATACTCATGTGAAATATCAAAGCTCTCTCACTTACTGTTCAAAAGTTATTAGCAAGGTTAAAGTTTCAGACAGAATGACAGACAGGACAAATACAATATGTCCCCTGATCTTCGATCTCGGGGGCATAAAAATAGTTTCTAAGCTACTAGAACTGTAAATATGTACATGTAAATTGTAAACATTTCAACAAATTATTTACATAATTTCAATTTTTTTGACACATATTAGGACTAGAAGTTTCCTATGCAATGAAAGATATATACATGTGATAGTCAATCATAGATATACAAGTCCACAAGCCAGACATCTTTTTTAAAATAATATAATATAAAGAGTTGTAAATTATATAATTTCAAAATATGCATCTAAGATGCGTATGGCCGAGTTGCAGTTTGGAAAATTATGCACGCTTGCATTCACGAAGTAAAAACATGCACATATTTTATATACTCTATAAGTATGAAGCTTTCAATGGCCGCGATAGGTATTTAGTGCGATAATGACCTTGACCTTTGTATTTCAAAAGCAACATGAATCTTGAATGTCATCAGGACTTAAGTCTGATAAACATGCACCAGCAAGTACATGCATAAAAGTTAGAGGCAAGCTCAAATCTACAGTATATAGTGAAAAGGAGACTTTGACCTCAAAATAAATAAGAAAAACGTCCAAAAACACTCGCCTGTACAGTTGTCGGGGGGTAATATTGTTGGCTTGCATTAAAACTATTTTTGCGTGCATAGAATAAACACGACAAACTCCGGATGTATTCGCATATTCTCCGTTTCTCCCATAAAAAAGGCCAGATGTAAACAAAGTAAGAATATTTGCTCATGAAAACAACAATCGTTTCTATTTGAAAGATAATTTAAATTCATCTAATAAATCAATGAAAAATATAAAGATTGGATTTTTCTTCAAAATATTGATCTTATATTTCTCAAATATGTGTACAAAATGATCAGCGCAATTTATGCACTCTTTTCTTCCACGTAGATTCAATTCATGTGTTCTCGGCACGGCTTCCGTTTTTAGGTCAACTAATACACGGGGTCACGTGACCCCGTCTAAAAATAGATAGTTGGACAAACACAGACCTCTGGACACACCAGAGGTGGGATTAGGTGCCTAGGAGTAGTAAGCATGCCCTGTCGACCGGCCACACCCGCCGTGAACCCTATATCCTTATCAGGTAAACAGAGTTATTCGCAGTCAAATTGTATTGACGAACTACATCATTATAACGACCATAGAATTTGCGAAATGCTGACTTCAATCGAGACTGTTGAAACCCCTGTACCATCAACTTTTTTGTCAGTAGCTTATCTAGATTTAAAAACTGATCATACGCAGAAAAATATGAGTAATCATGGTCCTGTTGTTCTTTAGAAGTATTAAAGATATATCATATATGTTTCAACATGAAAATAGAAATGTATGATTGAATATGACATAATAACCTTCCAAAGAAAATAAAAAGTAAAATATCTGACCTATTCAATATCTTCTTAAACTATTTAAGGTACATGTACAACTTTCGTAGTTTGTATATAGACCTTTCATTTCATACAATGAGCTATGACCTTGTGAACTTGACCTTCTCCAGAATGGGAAGGCCGTGTTAGCCATATTGTTGTTAAGGCATGCCCGTGTTGTTACCCTTTGGGGCTAGGATTGGATCACAATATGGGGTAAAAATAAATGGGAATAAATAATTAAAACATTACATCACCTGAACAATGACATGACCATATGAATCAGGTGAGTGATGTGGTCCTTGGACCTCTTGTTGAGAATTTCTACCTATTGCCAAAATGTTTCCCTTAATGCTTAGCCTGGTGAAAATTTAATTTGACAAAAGTGAAATGGCAAATGAAATGTGAAAAATGGCAGACATACTTTGACCAAAATTGTGAATTGCCTACATTGAATAAAAGGTAGTGGCATTTTCCATTATGAAATCAAGCTTCTGCTTTTTGCAGGTTACAATTTCCTGCAATATATCCATGATCTTCTGCTTGACTTCGAGATCCTCCTTCATCAACCCCAGAATTTCCTGTTGGACCTCAATGAGCTTCTCTGTAGAAGACCCATCTCCTATTGTAGACAAAATAGATAAAAATGATTTACTACTTATGAAATGAAGTTCAATTTGTTGAAAATAAACTACTAGTACCTATGAAGGTCAATTATGCAATGCAAAACTCTTAAGTTTTATATATTTATTTCAAATGTAACAAAATCATATTAATTTATAAGATGTGAAATTCATTATACAATTCAATCTGTGTCTGCTATCTAGTAATATTTCACTGACTGACAAACAGCTGTACAGACTCAATCAATTTAAATCCTCAAACTCTGATATATATTTTCGTAATCATATCACACCTGATTGAATTCTACTTCTCTTGCTCTTGTTTTCATCTAAAATTTATTTCAGCAACTGAATTCTCTTTAGTCTGACGAGTTCAGGTCTAGGAGGGATATCCAATATTTACAAGTGTTCTTTTTCTAAATGCAATGGCATTTTCGCTCTGAATTTAATTTCATTCTCAGTAAAAAAAAAAAAAAAAAAATCATAGTACTTGTACTTACTTTTCCCATTCACCCTGCCCACTCATGAAGCTGGTTGATCCAGAGATTTTTGGAAAACCACTGTAAGAAGTACAATGTAGGTGGGGAAAAAGAAAGAAATTTCAGTGGTACAAGTGTATGCTAATGAGTCGGAACATACAGAGTTTCCAAATATAATATTATTTGCAAGAACATAAACATTTTTGATTTGCGTAAGTTAATAATGCTGAAAATCCAATGATGATTAATGTACCTGTTTCAAAGTGATCACTGCCAGGTTAGAAACAAGCAATAAGATGTACCTTAATATTAACGATTATATAGTAATCACTGATAATTGATTCTATATTCATGAAATGAAAGTTATGCGAATTCATATAAATGTTAACTGATTTATTTCTCATTGATTTAGAATCATTGATGATATATTTCTCATTCTTGTACCATAATTCATAGATTGCATGTAATTGGAGTACTGAACTTCAGTTAACAAACTACATCGTGGATTCATTGGCTTAATGATAAATTATGAGAAGTTGTTCAGTCTTCAGGTGTATTGTATATTTAGCAAAGCTATGAACATACCAGGCTGCTCTGCAGCACTATCAACTGGACATGTAGCCCTCTCTCTCCTTTACATGTCCAATGTCTGTAAAACAAACATAAATGCAAACTATGATGCATCTCATTCCATAGGCCTTTCCGAAAACGTGAGTTATCTCTCTTTGTATTCTTACATTTAGTGTGAATATGACAACTTCCGGGTAGTAACACACTAGTACACTCAGGCTGCGCATATATTATAAGAGTTATATTAGTATGGGTGTTGTTCAAAATCGTAAACAGTTGAAATCATTTGTACAAGAGAGTAAGAAAATGTTAATGGAAACAAAAACGAATTTCTTGATCGAGTCGGCTGTGATTTTTCGGGGGTTGGGGGGTTAAAAACTGAATTGGAAATCACGCAGACATTCATTTGTTTACATATGTCTCCAATAACGACTGACATAATTATTTTGTATGGAATCAGAACAGAATTTCTGATTCTCAAGAGATGATGGTATCTCATCAACTCAAAGCTCGAGTTTTTACGAGGATCGACACGTGCAAAGATCTTGCATAACATCCCCCCCCCCCTCTCCAAAAAAAAAAATCAATTAAATTAGGAAATCAACGCTCTCATTGTTTTATCAGCGCTAAAATTATTCCACCACTACCAATCGATTCTTTCAAAAATAAACCAGATCGTAATGTTTGGGTAACTTTCTCCAAGGTACCTGGACGTGTTCATTCTGCAATTCTGTGTGCAAATCATTTGTACACTGCAGCATGAGACTGAAATTGTTTTAAAATATCAACTGATATGTTTAGAATGCAGAAAAATAGGTAATTAAATAAAAAAATTAATTAATTTTATTCAATATTGCTCGATTGATATAAATTATTTTTCATAGACCTGTGTGATCCGGGGGGGGGGGTATATTCTCAAATATAATATATACTAATTTCAGTCATAAAACACGTGAAATCCTGGAAAGTGGGAGGGGGAAGGGTAGTTAGAATAATCTAACTGCGTCTCATGACAGGCCCGCCGTAGGAAATTACATCACTTTAACGAGGGGGGGGGGGGGTCCTCCTCTACTTACAACATTAATTTTCTATTATTTTTACATGCAAAGTTGGTTATTTTCACGTGTATGAAGTAAACTTATGCATTGGGATTTTTTTATTAACGTTAACATATTTGTTGGCATGATTACTGTAAAATTATACAGCAATATCTTTGCGGTCTTCTGCACTGTTGATAATGACGCTTCTCGAATATACTACCCGGAAGTCTTAAACTACTGTTACGCAAGGGCACTACGTTCCGGATCAAGGAAAGATAACTCATGTTTTCGGATTGGCCTATAGTACTAACATTATTATAAGAACATTAAGTAGCTGACTTAGAGAGATTCAAGTTAAACATAAATAAGTGTCATCTTTATATTGACATGAAAACCATCAAAGATATGAAAATTGGCATTGATTCTGGCTGTGTAACTGTACATTACATCACATTTATGTACAATAAATATTTACCTGACACGAGACTGTCACACTCACCAGGAATTCCACACAACACACTTTTAGGCATTATTCCAACTATCTAAAATAAAATATTACAAAAATTCATACATATATTTTTATTGGTTTTTGTTGTTTGTTTAAGAAATAAGGAGCAATTAATTTAAAAACAGTTTTCATTTCATTGCCAAAAGGTAGCACATTATTTATGGGTATCTAAAATTCATTCTTTTTTTAATTTTTAAATTAACGATACAAAATACCAGAAATTTCTTTCCCACTCTTTAATATCAAAAAAGCTTACGTGCTTGTGATGAGTGTCCATGTGGCTGCCTTATGTGCAGCTGAAAGGGAGGTCGTAAATTTCCCTTTCAGCACATGTCTTTTCTTGTCCACTTCATCAACTAGTATAGCGATCTCCGCCTCCCAACAATTTTTCTTCCTACTTGTAATTTCCATTTCGTCTGCTACAGCTTCTACTGCGCATGAAAAAACTTGCGATCGTTTTAGTCTTACGACAACGTTTTGATCTTAAAGGGAACGTATGGTCAAAAATCAAATTTTGATATGTGAAAACTGGTACCATGCAGACAACAAAATCTAGCATAGAAAAAATAATTGCTGCTGATAACAAGATTTAATCTGTCATTTACACTGAAAACTGAGCTGAATGGGAGAATCTCTTATCATGGCGGCTGATGACGTGTATGCGGCAATTCATTACAACTGCTGTGCCTATAGCACTAAATGGGTTACAGAGTATCTATAATCTAAATGTCGGGAGTTCAAGCGAAATTTTGCACTGTGGTCAAAGAAAAAGGAATACATGTATCTACCTTTTAGCACCCCTGATCTCCCCCCCCCCCCAAAAAAAAACTATGAACATTGTGCAATGATTGGATACATAACCTTGGAAATGAATCTTTTGTTTTTGAACGGCATTTTGAGAAAGAGTTTTAAAGAGGATATCAGGGTAAGTACCAGTTATATTTGGTTTTTACTCAGTAAATACTAATAATTCTTAATGTGTATAACCAGAGTTTATTATACCCCCCGAACGAAGTTCTGGGGGGTATATAGGAATCACTCTGTCTGTCTGTGCAGATTCGTGTCCGGGCCATAACTTCTTTGTTCTTTGACTTAGGCATACCATATTTGGCACACAGGTAGATCACCATGAGACGATGTGTCAAGTACCTTCATGACCTCTATATGACCTTGACCCTTGACCTCAAGGTCAAAATTAAAGGTTTTTACAATGGATTCGTGTCCGGACCATAACTTCTTTGTTCTTCGACATAGGCATACCATATTTGACACATGAGTGTATCACCAGGAGACGATGTGTCATGTACCTTCATGACCTCCATATGACCTTGACCCTTGACCTCGAGGTCAAAATTAAAGGTTTTTTACAATGGATTCGTGTCAGGGTCATAACTTCTTTGTTCTTTGACATAGGCATACCATATTTGACACATGAGTGTATCACCAGGAGACAATGTGTCATGTACCTTCATGACCTCCATATGACCTTGACCTCAAGGTCAAAATTAAAGGTTTTTACAATGGATTCATATCCGGGCCATGACTTCTTTGTTCTTTGACATAGGCATATCATATTTGACACATGAGTGTATCACCATGAGACGATGTGTCGAGTACCTTCATGATCTGTATATGACCTTGAACTTTGACCTCAAGGTCAAAATTGATTATAGGGTTTTGACATAGTCATACCAGAAGACATGGGTGTATCACCATGAGACTATGTGTCATGTACATTCATGACCTCTTTATGACCTTGACCTTTGATCTCAAGGTCAAAATTATAGGTTTATGCCATGGATTTGTGTTCGGACTATATCTTCCATTTTCTTCTACAAATGCATACCATATTTTTACACTCAGGAAAGAGGTAATTTATACCTATTAACAACACCCTTTGGGAGATTGGGGTAAGCGGGGGGTATTCTTAGTGAGCATTCTTAGTGAGCATTGCTCACAGTACATCTTGTTTACAACACACTTTTACTTATATAATAAGTTTCTAATTTAATCTATCCTTATCCAGTGAACATTTTGTACAGCCTAAATATGAAGGGATGGGTAAACACTGCTTTTTAAATATTCAAAGTTAAATTAATATCTATTTAAGTTAAGATATTGGGATACACACCAAAACCTATTAAAAAGAAGATGCAGTAACTAAAATATTTGATGGCAGCAAGCCTAAGAAATAAGAGAAAATAGCTCAAAAAGATGAGGAAAAGCAGGATACATGTAATACTTTCAAAAATCATCACAGCACTAGCACATTTTGTATTATACTATTGTTTTTAAAGAAATTGAAAATGTACAAGTGAACAAATGAAGTATAGTATATATGAAGTATAGTATATATGAAGTAAGTGTATATAATTAATTAGTCATTATTTTTCAGCTAATCCATTTTCTTTTGGAAACCAATGAAAACTCATATGCAGAACCTATTGACCAACCTGTACTATCAGCATCTAAGGAAACAGGTAATTTGATGCACTTCTCTATTAAATGATTAACAAAGTTTTACAACCAAGGTCATTTTAATTCCCCCTGTGCAGTTAATCTTTCAAGTCTTGACATTTACGTGGCAATTACTGCAGGGGTGTAGTGATAATCAACTGATTTGTGCTGTATACAGGTTCACATTGTAAGATTCTCTTGTAAACAGATGTACTAATAAATCAGAAAGAGAGAAAACTACTATGAAAAATAAACTCTTTGTTGTGTGAAATACATGTACATGCACTTTCATGAAAATTCATTACTAAAGTTATAAAGTAATGGTTTGATTTCATTTTTATAGTTTCAGCTCAATGAAGACATGAATAGTGACAAAAATATCCCACTCTCAATCCATATTGAAGAATAAATCAACTTTGTGCAACATATACAGATATAATTGCCCAGTCATTGTCCATCATATGTGCTAAGGAATGTTCAAGTGAAGAATGAAGAAGTGAAGATAATGAACAATCTTGTATAAAGAATACAAAATTAAAAGTTTAAGAATTAAGAGAGTCGTTTTCATCAATTTATCCCAATGCACTAGTGTTTTCATTTGAAGCTGCTAATAATTCCTCTTCATTATAATCAGGCTCATATTGATATCATTTGCAGTCAGACATGATCAGATGCTTTCACTGAGAGGCAATTGCCCGGTATACGTCATAAACAGATGGGATTGTGGGAAATATCTTAAAGAGCGATAATTTTATCTTGCAAAATGGCAGCCTCCAGCAGATGATTTGTAGCTATATTTAATAGCCGATTTCTACACAACAGATTACAATCAAATGGAAATAACCAGTGGACTTAATTACTAATTATTTAGTATTTGAAATGTGAAAATATTTTTTTATACCCTACGTTCCCTTTAAAGCAATACGAGCTGTAACTGACGGCATTTTATCAACTATCCAATTATGCATCAAATAACTTCTATCAGTATAACTGATATAATCACCAAGATCTGAAGAAAAATTCAGCAAACTAAAGAAGGGAATATTGTTTGGGGGCATACCTACAATGAGCCTTTCGTATAAACCGCCATTGCGTCGTATACGCGGACATGGGAACGATAATCAGGTTGCTGAGACCGACGTCATATACAAAGATGGAAACTGACATGAATAACTACACGTTTCGTTTGTTTAAAACATTCCATCGTTTCATGAATGACAAGAAGTACTATACGTGTAAGAAAGTAATAATTACGCAAACGTGCAACTCAAATGAAATTTTGGTAGTGATTTTCTATAAAATTGGCATGTTAAATTGTTTACAAATCTAACACGTGCTCAATGCACATCGGAGATTACGAGCAGGAATTACTGACAGGATGACAATAATTCATGAATAGACATTTTCTGCTGATCTGACGGGTTTATTGCTTCAGATTCACTCTGATTCCATTACGTTGTATGTATTTAATCAAAAATATGTTGAATATTTGTTCTTTTATTTTTCAATTTATTTAAAGTCAGTTACAGCTTGTATTGCTTTAAAAATAGTGTTCGTGAATAGCTCGTAAATTTAATCGTAAGCGTATCCAAAGTTTAAGTCGTATTCGTAATTGTAAGGTTTATTGTCAAAAGGTGCCCAGGAGTTTACGGTTCGGTCTGTATCCTGCCCACAAGGTCCGTACGACGCCATACCATAATACACCCCGTCTTCGACGGGCGTATAGCAAAGAGACCTACGTTGATCTTAATGATCGTATATTTACTTTAAACTTCTATACTCGACATCCCCCCCCCCACATATATATGCCAAAATTAATCTCAAAATTCTCAAATTTAATCATACATATCTCAGGATTTTGCATACGTGTCTTAAGGAATATAACTTGTTTCACACCCTTATGAGTGTCCGTATTTAAATTCTTAAAGGAATATCGTGTCCGGTAAATTCGGACACTGTTCAAAGTGCGTTTTATTAATCATTCTGTGTGAATTTATTGTTTGTATATTTAAAAATTAAAAAATCTTGTACGTCCTAATCTATCATAAAACATTTTTAAACGTTCAATAAAGTTTACCGCAAAAACGATTTTTCTGTGTAGTCAAATTTTCCAGGGCTCGTACATGTAGCTATTGACGGAAAAGACCAATATGGTGTACGTTACGGAGAATAATTATTTACAGGTATCCGAATGCGTGGTTTTCGAGACCTCTCTGTATTCTTCGTAAACAAAGGAACGAAATAAAGAAAACAACACATGTGATACAATGACATATATATTTATTCAAAGCCTAAAGATATTTCGTCCTAATTTCATCCCGTTGGGATCCGGGTTAGAATAGGTCCTCAGTATCCCCTTGCTTGTAAAAGGCGACTAAATGGGGCGGTCCTTCGGATGAGACCGCAAAAACCGAGACCCCGTGTCACAGCAGGTGTGGCACGATAAAGATCCCCCCCCCCCCTGCTCAAAGGCCGTGAGCGCCGAGCATAGGTCTAAATTTTGCAGCCCTTCACCGGCAGTGGTGACGTCACCATATGAGTGAAAAATTCTCAAACAATATTTTAATCAATCAATCAATGCAATCTATCATTGGGTTCCTGACGTGTTCGATAACAATTGTTAGGCCGTTCTTGGCACACTGATTTTGACTACGGATAACTCCGTTTATCTGATCAAGATATTGGGCTCACGGCGGGCGTGACCGGTCAACAGGGGGTGCTAACTCCTCCTAGGCACCTGGTCCCACCTCTGGTATGTCCAGGGGCCCGTGTCTGCCCAACTCTCCATTTTTTATTGCTTATAGGAGTTCTGAGATTGATCACTGTTATCTTCGCCTTTCATATTCATGAAAGGTGAAGATAACGAACAGTGATCAATCCCATAACTCCTATAAGCAATACAAGATAAAGAGCAAACACTGACCCCTGGATATTTGTCTCTTGATGAATATTGTTTAACGTCCCGCTCGTGAATTTTTCACCCACATAGAGACGTCACCATTGCCGGTGAAGGGCTGCAAAATTTAGGCATCTGCTCGGCGCTTACGGCCTTTGAGCAGAGGGGGATCTTGATCGTGACACACCTCCTGTGACACGGGGCCTCGGTTTTTACGTCCCATTTAGTCGCCTCTTACGAGTGTCGTGGACGTTTCACTGCTATATAGACCTATATATATCCCATGGGCACGAATTGTGCTCCTTTGTTAGCTGACCTGTTTTTATATTCATATGAAGCAGAATTTATTCAAAAACTTATACATGAGAAGAAAAAATATCTCGCTGTGACCTTCAATTCGACTTTAAGATATATCGATGACGTTTTGTCTATTAACAATGATAGCTTTCATTCATATGTCGATTTGATATATCCCTGTGAGCTCGAAATAAAGGACACCACAAAGTCGTCCACTTCTGCTTCATACTTAGATATTTTATTGAAAGTAGACATTAACGGCAAACTAACAACTCAACTGTATGACAAACGGGATGATTTCAGCTTCTCCATCGTCAACTTCCCACATTTATGTAGCAATATTCCATTATCACCTGCATATGGTGTTTATATAACTCAACTGATTCGATATGCAAGAGCTTGTTCTGGATATAGTCAGTTTTTAAATCGAGGTAAGCTACTGACAAACAAGTTGATGGTACAGGGATTTCAACAGTCTCGATTGAAGTCAGCATTTCGCAAATTCTATGGTCGTTATAACGATCTAGTTCGTCAATACAACCTATCATTGGGTCAAATGCTGTCTGACGTGTTTCATACCGATTGTTAAGCCGTTCTTGGCACACTGATTTTGACTGCGGATAACTCCGTTTACCTGATCAGGATAAGGGGCTCATGGCGGGTGTGACCGGTCAACAGGGGATGCTTACTCCTCCTAGGCACCTGATCCCACCTCTGGTGTGTCCAGGGGTCTGTGCTTGCCCAACTATCTATTTTGTATTGTTTGTAGGAGTTATGAGATTGATCACTGTTCGTTATCTTCACCTTGCATATAGTAATAGCATCACGGTATAGCGGTTTCTTCCCACGGGTCTAAAATTTGGCGGTTTGCTAGTTGAAAGGCATACTAATACTTTTAGCGGAATAAATTTTGGCGGACAAGAAAATTTATATCTCTAGCAAATACTGGAGTAGCTATTGGGTGCATATTTGGCGAGTGAAATTTTGGCGGCAAGCTATCGTAACCTCTAAAATAAGCCCAATTTATCACCCCACGGAAAAAATAAATACGGTATTATGTACATGTATTGATAGTTCTAAGTACATCTTTATTTAACGTTTGTTTAAAGACCCAGAAAAAACACCGTACGGTTGCTCCACGGATGACTGAATGTGGGCGGAGCTTATCCATGGTCAATGTTATTTACCTGGAATTTACCTGGCTAAGAGATCGGTTGTTGTGTATATTTTTATGATATACACAGGAAATTTCTCAGGTTATTACAAATTATGCTTAGTGTCTTGATTTGTGCAACAAAAAAAAATAATTAAAATTTCTACCTACATGCATACCGCATTTCTATTTCCCGTAAACCTTCAAACTTGGTCATATTTATGTATTGCAAATGACAGGTTTAGCCCATTTCTAAACCTTTGCTCATCCGTGGAGCAACCGTACGGTGTTTTTTCTGGGTCTTTAAGTTCGTGTCATGCTCGAGTCAATCGTTTGGTTTTTTTGTTGTTGATTGATCATAGTTTTTTTTAATTTTTTTTTATTGTGAGTCATGATCTCTTTGAAATTACTAGGAGAGGTACAGAGTGGGTGCTTGAATCAACCCAAACACGGAAATGTTTTCTAAAGAAATGACACGTATCACTAACATTTATCAGTTAAACAAATTTGTCCTGTGAAATTTAAATTAAATTTAGGAATTAACATTGAACTACATTCGTGCTTTTTTTTTTCTTCCTGGCTAGCATTGAGCACTCAAATCTGTTGTCAATAAGCAAACATCAAGGTTATCTAGGAGCAATTCAGCTCTACCTGTTAGGTAGATGGTGTTGTGACATGATAACGAGCGTGTATTTTGTTTGTAGCAAATCGTCCACTGCATCCAACGAGAGCTCCAGAAAGCGGGGAAATCTTCTGGCAACGATGTTTAGATTTTCTCCACTACTGCCAACTTGTCAGCATGTTAAATTGAAACATATTATTTACATGCCCAGACTAATCTGTGGGAAACGTTTATGGGGACGTATAACTGTAAGGACATAATTTTTGTCCTTACAGTGCACTTTTCTGTCCCCACAATGCAAGCCAAATCTAGTCAACCATTTTAACGGCTACGACAGAAATGAATGCAGAATGTAAATATGAAAAGAAAACTTAAGTTTCATTAAGGGTATGAACTTAATTCTCACAAAGGCCAGAAGAGTTGAAATTTACACGAAATCTTCCTGTTATAGTGGAAAATCACGTTTCTTAAAATCATGACCCCGGGGTATAGGATGGGGCCACAATAGGGGATCAAAGTTTTTACATACAAGTATATAGGAAAAATCTTCTCAAAAACCACTGGGCCAGGAAAGCAGAACTTTACATGAAAGTTTTCCGACAAAGTGCAGATTCAAGTTTGTTAAAATCATGACCCCGGGGGTTAGATGGGGCCACGATAGGAGATCAAAGTATATAGGGGAAATTATTAAAATTCTTCTCAAGAACCATTGGGTCACAGAAGCTTACATTTACATGAAAGCTTTGTGACATAGTGTAGATTAAAGTTTGTGAAAATCATGGCACCTGGGGGTAGGTTGGGGCCACAATAGGGATCAAAGTTTTACATGCGAATGTATAGGGAAAATCTTTAAATGTTTGCCAAAGTGAGCGATGTGGCCCATGGGCCTTTTGTTTCTGTTTTGTATGAAAGGTGAAGATAATGAACTGTGATCAATCTTACAACTCCTAAAATCAATACAAAATAGATAGTTGTGCAAACACTGACCCCTGGATTTCATATACATGCTCTGATTCCACGCACAAGTGCTATGAAGTTGAAATCAAAAATATGCTACAGTTCCTCATTGACAATATCTTCGTGGTCTTTGGTGATCAGGTCTTCCAACAGTCTGTTGGAATTCCCATGGGCACGAATTGTGCTCCTTTGTTAGCTTACCTGTTTCTATATTCATACTTAGCAGAATTTATTCAAAAACTTGTACACGAGAAGAAATCTGTTCCTTATGTCCTTCAATTCGACATCCCTCTGAGCTCGAAATAAAAGACACCACAGAGTCGTCCACTTCTGCTTCATACTTAGATATTTTATTGAAAGTAGACATTAACAGCAAACTGACAACTCAACTGTATGACAAACGGGATGAATTTAGCTTCTCCATCGTCAACTTCCCATATTTATGTAGCAATATTCCATTATCACCTGCATATGGTGTTTATATCTTTCAACTGATTCGATACGCAAAAGCATGTTCTGCCTATAGTCAGATTTTAAATCGAGGCAAGTTACTGACAAACAAGTTGATGGTACAAAGGGTTTCAACAGTCTCGATTGAAGTCAGCATTTCGCAAATTTTATGGTCTTTATATCGATCTAGTTCGTCAATACAGCCTGTCATTGGGTCAAATGCTGTCTGACGTGTTTCATACCGATTGTTAAGCCGTTCTTGGCACACTGATTTTGACTGCGGATAACTCCGTTTACCTGATCAGGATATAGGGTTCACGACGGGTGTGACCGGCCGACAGGGGATGCTTACTCCTCCTAGGCACCTGATCCCACCTCTGATGTGTCCAGGGGTCCATGTTTGCCCAACTATTTATTTTGTATTGCTTATAGGAGTTATGAGATTGATCACTGCTGGAGTCCTGAAATTTACAATTTATGTCCCCCTTGTCCCAAAGACGCTTCATGCCAAATATGAAAAGAATTTGACAGATAGTTATGAAGAAGTTAAAAATGTTCAATTGTTAACGCGAGACGACGGACGACAACCAATGATTGCAATACATGTAGGTCAAGGTCCGACGGAATAATTATCTTATATCCGGTTTTAAAAACTAGAGATAAATATGAACATATTATGAATGGTAAAGATAACAAACAGTGATCAATCTCATAACTCCTACAATCAATACAAAATATATAGTTGGGCAAACACGGACCCTAGACACACCAGAGGTGGGATCAGGTGCCTAGGAGGAGTAAGCATCCCCTGTCGACCGGTCACACCCGTCGTGAACCCTATATCCTGATCAGGTAAACGGAGTTATCCGCAGTCAAAATCAATGTGCCAAGAACGGCTTAACAATCGGTATGAAACACGTCAGACAGCATTTGACCCAATGATAGGTTGTATTGACGAACTAGATCGTTATAACGACCATTGATAGCATTTACGAAATGTTGACCTCAATCGAGACTGTTGAAACCCCTGTACCATCAACTTGTTTGTCAGTAGCTTACCTCGGTTTAAAAACACTATACGCATAACAAGCTCTTGCATATCGAATCAGTTGAGATATATAAACACCATATGCAGGTGATAATGGAATATTGCTACATAAATATGGGAAGTTGACGATGGAGAAGCTGAAATCATCCCGTTTGTCATACAGTTGAGTTATCAGTTTGTCGTTAATATCTAATTTCAATAAAAATATGTAAGTATGAAGCAGAAGTGGACGACTCTGTGGTGTCCTTTATTTCGAGCTCACAAGGATATATTTGGCAACTTCGCTAGCCAAGGGTTTACGATCGTAAACCCTTGGCTAGCGAAGATGTACATTTTGCAAACATTTATGGACAAATGAAAAAGAAGCATAGGCACGTGTCTACTCGAGCCTAACGAAACTACACAACCTGGTTATTATACATTGTTGCACGCAGTATCATGTTATCCTCTGCGGCTTTGTACATGTATAACAACTGTCAATTTCAAAAATGAAATTTAGATGAGTGTGTCTAGATATGTGATATATTCTTACATAGTATGGGTATAGTTCGCTAGCTTAGATTAGCCACGGTGTAATCAGAACTGGAGGAAAATTACAAGTACTAATAAATACATTTCAGGATGAGTATAAATCAGTTTTAAAGCTCTAATGTACTATATGATTAGTGGATGAGCGACAGGGGGCTGGAGAAAAGAGGGTATAGTAAGGAAGAAGGATGGAGGACGTGGATAAAGAGGTAAGAGAGCCCCAGCCCTCGATAAGGTTCAAGTCCAGTATTCCGGACGGTCCGATAGTCCGACATGTTGACCATCACCAAATTTTTTTAATTAATAGAGTTTAAATTTATTCATGTCAGGCATTTTTTTTTAATGGAAATTACCAGAAACCGCCAAAATCGACACGGCCTGATTATAAATCAGACAATCAATTTCTGACCAAAATCATTCAAGTGTGAACTAAATCCGAGAAACCCGGTATTTATGGAAATTTAAAACTGCTAACTGGTGTACAGGCAAAATATGTATTAAATGACCCTTGCCATTGCAGAGAAATTCAATCAATTTTTTACACGGACGGACAAACATAATAAAGCTTTAAACCGAATTGCTTTGAAATCTGGCCAAAACATAAATAAAAATAATGATTGCCTTTCAATGTTATGTTTAAGTCTCCGTGTCTTACTCCCCCGACATGATAAAATTCTTACATCATTTTGAGATCTAACTGACTAGGTCTTTGTGTATGAATATGAATTTAGTAGTCTATGAAATTATTATCGAGATAATGACGCAAATGATATTTTGATCGATGATGAAAGACTGGTACACGTGTTGTAAGTTTTAATCTAAATAATCAATCAAAACAAAATGAATGTTACAATGGGCTGTCGCGTACAGAAAGTAAAATTTAAACAAGAGAAACGCCAACGTGGCATAATACGCCCGTATGATTTGTTCAAGGAAAACATATTTTAGTGGGATTCATATTTTAGTGAAGTTAGCACTGTCCTCTGTGAACTAATTCATTATCATGGTGATCAAATATACCAAGTTATAATATCCAGGAGCTTACGGTTCGGTTTGTATCCTGCCCACAAGGTTTTCCTAAAAAGTGATCTACCTCCTTGACCTTTGACCTTGAAAAACAATAGGCACCTTCCTCTCATCATGATGATCAAATATACCAAGTTCTAATATCCTGGAGCTTACGGTTCGGTTTGTATCCTGCCCACAAGGTTTTCCTAAAAAGTGATACTACGACCTTGACCTTTGACCTTGAAAAACAATAGGCATTTTCCTCTCATCGTGGTGATCAAATACACCAAGTTATAATATCCAGGAGCTTACGGTTCGGTTTGTATCCTGCCCACAAGGTTTTCCTTAAAAGTGATACTACCACCTTGACCTTGAAAAACAATAGGCATTTTCCTCTCATCGTGGTGATCAAATATACCAAGTTATAATATCCAGGAGCTTACGGTTCGGTTTGTATCCTGCCCACAAGGTTTTCCTAATAAGTGATACTACGACCTTGACCTCTCACCTTGAAAAACAATAGACATCTTCCTCTCATCATGGTGATCAAATGTACCAAGTTGTAAAGCCCTAGGGCTTATGGTTCAGTCTGTATCCTGCCCACAAGGTCCGGACAGACGGACGACGCCATACCGTCTTCGACGGGCGTATAAAAAAATTGTTCACATTAATGGTATGATTTAGCAAAAATGACATTCATAATACTTATAATAACCATGTTTGTTGGCAAGTTTGATTGATTGATTGATTAAATATTGTTTAACATCCCTCTCAAGAATATTTCACTGCCGGTGAAGGCCTGCAAAATTTAGGCCTATGCTCGAAGCTAATGGCCATTGAGCAGGGAGGGATCTTTATCGTGCCACACCTGCTGTGACACGGGACCTCGGTTTTTGCGGTCTCATCCGAAGGACCGCCCCAAGAAAAGGAAAGAAAAAAAGCAAACAGAACAAACAAAGGAAAAACAGAGCCCCGGTGTCGTTATCCAGGTGAGTCAAGACCTTATAAGAAGTGACTTAAATTGTAGAAGTTGATACGATAAGGCGAGAAATATGCCCCAATTAAAAAACATGTATTACAAATAAAGTATATTATGCTGGTAAATATCCCTCTAAAAAACATTTGGAATAAAACTTAAAATATCACTAAGTAACCACATGAGATTGTAAATTACAGTGCCATGTCATTAAATGGCGTCCGTAACGTAGAAAATGTTTACACTAGTTATATCAAAGTTATGTTTAGGAAATACAGCTGAGAAACATGTTTATTCCATTCCTAGTAAATTTGTTTATAGCATAAATATTAAGATGTCAACTAATACTGTAAATATTTGTATGTTTGTAAGACTTACTGACCCCCTTTTTCGGTTTACCGCTATAGGACATCATTCTCCCCACTAATACCAGACCCAACTTATCAGATTGCCTGTTACTCAAGCACATGCCTGTATGCTGATGTTTGAAACATAGGAGGATTGAAACATAGGAGGATTGCTGTTTTAAAACAACTTTCCATTCCTCTGATTTCTTAGTAAAAATGAGAATTATAACCAAATTTTCCCTTATGCAATTTTTTGCAATATAATTAAGAGATACCAGTGACTAACAAATTGATCAAAAATGTAACATTATACAAATATTGCTGTTTTTGAGGTCAATGCAGTGATTAAGCCACCTGAGTAGTGCAATATTCACCGAGCCCAAAGGACGAGGTGAATATTGTACTTCGAAGATGACTAAATCATCGTATTGACTGGAAAAAACCCCCAGCAACATTCATTTTATTATATGATTTAATTATTAAATTAATATACAAACTCATTAAGTTATCCATGGCATCTTGATGACATATCGGCCCGTCGGACTATCGGAATACTGGGCGGTCAACCCTCGATAAATAAGAAATATATTACCAACCAAATTGAAATGTCACTTCCGTGATCAAATCAGCTCCGCCTTCAACAATATCGTGTATATTCGTAAATTATATGGTCGTTATAACGATCTAATTTGCCAATATAATCTATCATTGTGTCAAATTCTGTCTGACGTGTTTCATACCGACTGATAGACCGTTCTTGGCACACTGATTTTCACTACAGATAACTCCGTTTACCTGATCAGGATATAGGGCTCACGGCGGGTGTAACCCGGCAACAGGGTATGTTTACTCCTAGGCACCTGATCCCACCTCTGGTGTGTCCAGGGGTCCGTGTTTGCCCAACTATCTATTTAGTATTGATTTTAGGAGTTATGAGATTGATCACTGTTCGTTATCTTCGCCTTTCATGTATATAATTTAGGAAAATAAAATCCAAAAACTCTCATTGAATTATTACATAATCAACGATCGGTTCCTGCTTGTACTTTCGCCTTACCGCTCTCCAGACGTTTTTTTTAATAACACTTATCTAAAGTTTAAAATTCTTGTTTTAACATAAAAATTAATACTTTTTGATGACCCTATACAAAAAATATCGAGTCTCCTCCTTCGGTCTTCAGACGCATGCGCATAGACAGTAAACAATGCAGCATGTCGTCCAGTGAGAGAAAGTGTAGTGGATAGATCCAGAATTTTGAAAGATTCTGTGAGAAAAGAGGTAAAAATAAAATGAGATAAAACTCATACGTGAAATAAAATTGACCTTGGGATCAGTATGACGGTTGGAAAACAAAGAGCTAGGAGAAACGATTGTAACTCAGTGGCGGATCTAGGATTTCCGAAGGGGGATGTGAAAGTCCAATATCAGCCAAAGTAATCGGCCATTCTGGGTGCAAAATTTGGAGTTTCACTCACAATTTGTGGCGAAAAAAGGGAGGGGGATTCTGGGCCCCCTAAATCTGCCACTGGGACTAGCCGCGAAGACACTGCTTTAAAAGTGTTATTTTTATCTGAACACGACACGTGTTAACTAGTTGTAAAAACATCGGAGGGTTTCTGTTGAAATAATGATTTATATAATTATTTACTTATTATAATGAGCAGGGAATAATTTTATACTTGAAAGGTGAGTGTGGACCCCTTTGAAGGGGAATTTAAATAATTTCTTACACAACACCTTCGCTGTCATTCAAAACCACGTGATGTAAATAACCATTCAAAAGTCCGAGTCAGCATGAATTCCGGATGATCTTCAAAGCGCAGTTTAGAGCAAATTGATGCATTCAATTGTTCAAAATTGTCAGTATCGATAGGATTTTTATCATCTTATTAATACATGTTTTTAAAAGCACTTTATTAAAATGTGGAAAATGAGCTGTAGTGTCTCTTTAACGGCTGTGCCGAATTTTTCAGTCATTTATATGTATGTGTATGCCGTCCGCTCAGGGACAAAATAACATTCGTGGGTTTGTGCGCCGCAGCAGGATGTGGAACATTATTCGGACGGACATTTCAATTTTATCCATTATGTGCATCAATTCTATCTTCGTATAATTTCACAAATACTTTTATCATTTCATTAATATCTGTCTTCATCTCAATTCTCCATTGTGTTCAAAATTGTAGTCTTCAGAATGTGGTCCCGTGGGGATCCGGGTTAGAATAGGTACTCAGTACCCCTTGCTTGTCGGAAGAGACGATTAAATGGGGACGGTCCTTCGGATGAGTCCGCGAAAACTGAGGCTCCGTGTCAAGGCAGGTATGGCACGATAAAGATCCCTCCCTGCTCAAAGGCCGTAAGCGCCGAGCATAGGCATAAATTTTGCAGCCCTTCACCGGCAGAGGTGATGTCTCCATACTAGTGAAATATTCTCGAGAGGGACGTTATACAATCAATCAAAATGTGTATTAACCAAATGTTAACACCTCTTTTTCAAAAGCTTATATCTCATAAAATCCCTGCTCTCCTTTCATAAATTTTATATCATTCAATCACTTCAAGTCTCTAATTTTTATATTCTAAATATCACGATACGTCCACTACGTATCGAAATACACGGCGTCAAAATTGCCGTACCAAACCCGAAGCTCAACGCATGAGAGCGAAACTTGTTTAACAAGGAGCGCCCGCTGAAGAAATACGTCCAACGTCATAAAACTGTGACGCCATTTACGACGTCATAACATAACAAGCTCCCATAACGTTACACCATTTTATTTGTTTTATTTCATTTCCTTATTCTTAATGCAATAAATGGTCTATATTTTATTGATTTGAGCACGAGAATTGAGGGTGTGCACTTACGCAAGGCCGTAGGAAAGGTGAAGATAACGAACAGTGATCAATCTCATAACTCCTACAAGCAATACAAAATAGATAGTTGGGCAAACACGGACTCCTGGACACATCAGAGGTGGGATCAGGTGCCTAGGAGGAGTAAGCATCCCCCGTGAACCCTATATCCTGATCAGGTAAACGAAGTATCCGCAGTCAAAATCAGTGTGCCAAGAACGGCTTAACAACATCTTATCATTTTTGTGTTCAAAATGCCTATTTACCTAATGTTAACACCTCATTTACAAAAGTTTATATCTCACTTTCCTTCCATAAATTTTATATCATTCAATCACTTCCAGTCTCTAAGTACTGTACTGTACAAAACCAGCGGCTCAACTCATGAGAGCGAAAGTAGTATTACAAGGAGCTCTCGCTGGAAAGATACGATTTTCAACGGCATACGCATTTTGCCAAGTTCCAGCAGAAAGTTAGCCATCACGCACACCTCAAGGGGGGGGGGGGGGGGGGGGGGGGGAGGGGGGGGGGGGCACTTTTGTTGCACTCTGCTACTTACTGGAAAATAACATCCCGTTCTTCAGAGATATGTTGTATTTCACATCCGATTCATTAACTCCATAATAACCATGGAGTCCTTTATTATAAGCGAAAGCAATGTCAGCTGTTTTAGCATTCGTGTAATAAAACACTCCTGCTGTAACGTGCTGATACGTAGCTAAAGTGGTCTTCCCATTATTGCCGACTTCATAAATCCAGAGAATCTGTGTGTCTCCAAGGCGTCCATCACTTGTGCCTGTCACATGCGTAATTCCAGCTCGGTGTATTCTCTATACATTGCGTTCTCCTCAACGAACTGATCAAAATAAGTTCTAAATTGTTTCTGCTGTGCAGGAACCAAAGAACAATAGGTACATGATGTGGTAACCCAAACACCCGATGCGTACGATTTCTTAAGATTTCCATATGATGGACGTGTTATCCTATCCAATTCTTCAACTACTGCCAGATAATCCTCCTTTGTCGCATATCTCACTGTCTTTTAAAAAAGCATCTTCTCTTTCGTGACAATCACAGAATGGCAACGTCCGTTAGGAATAGAGGAATGCAATTCATTGCCGACTACTAATCTCTGCATCCAATCCGCATATCTCGTTTTCATGGCCACTCTTATACTTCACTGGTTTCTGTCATGTGAGAAATCCCTCCCTTTACACTTCTTTTCTTTCCTCTTTCCGCAATTCTTTTCATGTTTACTCCAATTCGTAACACTAATCTCTTATCCGCACTTCTTCTCTATCTGTCTTTCAGGCATCTCGTACTTCTTTTCCGACTTCACTCAAGGTTGCGTATCAAGGTCGATGTCGTCATTGTTTGGCAGTTTCGATTTTCTGCAAGGTTTTACCAAGATTTGTGCGCTCTTAGTCTTTACATCAACGACTGCAGCATCGTTCTCACTCTTGGCTTTGCCTCGTCCTTACTCTTTACATCAATGACTGCAGCATCGTTCTCACTCTTGGCTTTCCCTCGTCTTCTTCTCCCATTATGTTTTGAGAATCCTCCTTTCTGCCAAGAAAAGTTCAATTAAACTATACTCTGGGAAGTAACTTTAAATATTCTATTCATTTTAAGATTTAAAAAATCAAACAATAACATCCTTTTCACACTTACCGTATTGTCGAGGTCTCTCAGCGTCAAACTACCATTTTTAGACGTTCTCGCAACTCCCTAGATTTCTACAATTATCCAAAAAAAAATAAAAAATGTATCTACACTACAAGTATATTGGTCTGAATTTACGGATATTCACCTTGGGCTTCATTTAGTTCAAAAGTATACTATCCCCGCTAGTGCTAGGACTTAAAAATGTGTACGTGTATTTTGATTCTTATTCACTAAACACTTTCCGTTTAACATTAATGTCACATTAGGTTTAGAACACAGGCTTGGGTTAGAATTTACCATAAGAGTACTCTCTAATAGAAAATTCGGACCCAAGCAATATAATTGCCTGTGGGTCTTCGGACCCAAGCGATATAATTGTCTGTGGGTCAACAACTCGCCTCTACGGAACTAGCCATTGTCAATTTCAAGTTCTACATGCGGAAGGTCGGGGTTCGAATTTCGGCCGCGACAGAAACAAGTCGTTAAAACGGGAAATGGCAGTTCCATCGCCAAACGATCGGCATTAGGTGTGAATGCCATGGGTCCTTGGAGTTGACCTTAAAAAACGGATGTCCTGTGGCACGCTAAAGAACCCTCACTGCTCAATGGCCGTAAGCGCCGAGCAAAGGCCTAGATTTGAAGCCCTTGAAAGATTTGCCCGTTTTTATCATCTCGCGAATTATGTAAACTGCACCAAGTTACATTATTCGTATAACATAGGTCAAAGTAGCTTCATTCCTGATCCTTTAATACAACAAGAGGCCCACAGGCCTGATCGGTCACCTGAATACCACTGAAAAAGTATCACTACTTCCATGGGCTATGAAATCTAGAAAAACAATTCCTGTTCTGAATATCTAAGCTAAATTCTAATGTTCAGCAACAGTATAAAACAAGATGTGTTCTTAAAACTTCACTGCCCTCAAAAGTGCATACACTGGTGAAAGGCTTTAAATAATAGGTGTATTAACATTAAAACATTTGCAAGTATGCATTTATATTTTATACAGTATCAGCAAACTTACACATAAACACTATATACTAAGTTTGGCCCTACCCTGGGGTCAGAACCCTTAATCTGGGGATCATAAAATTTACAATTTTGGTCAAGGACTACCTGTTGTTTCTAAATATTTATTTACTTTCAATTTAGTATCAATAGCACAAAAGATGTTATTTAAGTGTTTCACACATAAACACTATATAACAAGTTTGGCCCCGCCCTGGGGTCAGAACCCCTACCCCGGGGATCATGAAATTTACCATGTTGGTAGAAGCCTTCCTTCTCTATATCACTATTCATTTAGTTTTTCTTACACGTGTGCAGTTCTAAAGAAGATTTTGAAAATTGGTCAATTTTGGGCAGTTTTTGTCCCACCTCTAAGGCCCCGGGGTGCAGGAATCCTGAAATTAACAATTTATGTTCCCCTTGTTCCAAATATGTGAAAAGAATTGGAATGATAGTTATCAAGAAGTTAAAAATGTCTATTGTTCACACATTTGATAACTGACTATTTTGGCCCCACCCCGATATCAAAACGCCTACCCCTGGGATCATCAAATTTACAATTTTGATAAAGGACTAGATTACCTGTTCTTTCTATATATATATTTACTTTCAATTTAGTATCAATAGCACTAAAGAAGATGTTATTTAAGTGTTTTACACATAAACACTATATACCAAGTTTGGCCCCACCCTGGGTGTCAGAATCCCTACCCCCGGGATCATGAAATTTACCATTATGGTAGAAGCCTTCCTGCTCTACATCACCATGCATTTAGTTTTTTCTTACACGTGTGTGGTTCTTAAGAAGATTTTTTGAAAATTGGACAGTTTTTGTCCAAAGGCTATAAGCGCCGATTGATTGATTGTATATTGTTTAACATCCCTCTCGAGAATATTTCACTCATATGGAGACGTCACCACTGCCCTTGAAGGGCTGCAAAATTTCGGCCTTATGCTCAGCGCTTGTGGCCTTTGAGCAGGGAGGGATCTTTATCGTGCCACACCTGCTGTGACACGGGGCCTCGGTTTATGCGGTCTCATCCGAAGGACCGCCCCATTTAGTCGCCTTTTACGACAATCAAGGGGGTACTGAGGACTTATTCTAACCCGGATCCCCACGGGATTGTAAGCACCGAGCAGTGGCCTACATTTTGCAGCCCTCCTGGCTCCACCGACAGTGGGGACGTCTCTATATGAGTGAAATATTCTCGAGAGGAACATTATACAAATAATCAATCAATACACCGGCAATTCTGCAGAACACGCCTTTCAATATGGGAAAGCGATGCGTAGCTGTGATCTACAGAGAGTTTCAGCAATACAAGCCGCTAGATTGGCCCTAGATGCTAAAAAATTGGGAAACACGTCTTGCCATCACCCAGTTTTTCGTTAAACCAAATCCAGATTATGACAGAAATTATAGAGGCCAAAGCTGAACAACTTCCGGTTTTCGCCGATTCTCTCAAAAACCAAAAAAAAAAAAAAAGGAATTATGTAAATGTTGAGTCCACATATGATGATGTCTGGGCTGGACAAGGATGCTACCATTCACACGTGTGCTGCAGCTTGGCCAGGCACCAACAAACTTGGCTGCATTCTCTCAGAAATCGCCTCGGGTCTCCGCCAACCTTCAAATCATCCTCAGTCTCTTCAAACTACCTCAATAGAGAAAAACAGGTCTCAACAAATAAATCTCGCACAGAATACTCCTAGAGATAGAACCAGATCTAAACAAGCGACTTCACAATTTGTAATTCTGCCTAGTAATTTCACAGAAGATATTTTATATCTTTTCTTATGTACATGGAAGATTGTTCAACTTTCATCCACCTTACAAGCCCAGAGTCAATAAATCAATTTGAAAAACTTTACTCTTCTCGTTTCATGGAAGCTTCATACAAATTATCAAGTCATTCTGCTTGGCAATTTCACATAAGATTTTTTATATCTTTTCCTATATAAGCCTATGTTAAACTTGGAACCCCATTAAGGGCCCCTAAAATGACAGGTCAATTTCCCTTGAAAAAATATTAAATCATTTTGCTTGATGATTTCACAGAAGATTCTTTTGCGTTATTTCTATATAAGCCTATGTCAAATTTCTCTCTTTATGGGCCCCTAACTTCTTCTGACAAGATTTTTAAAAAAGAAATAGTACATTTTTACCCTTTTGTGCCCCTAAGAACATAACCCCAGGGGCAGGGGACAACATTGGAACAAACTTGAATCCTACTTCCCAATGATGCTTCCTGCCAAGTTTGATTGAAATTGGCCCATTAGTTTTAAAGTAGAAGTTGAAAATGTTAAAAGTTGACAGACAGAGACCGGACACAATGTGATCAGAAAAGCTCACTTGAGATTTCAGCTACAATGTAACCCAACCCTACAATAGCTGGTGTTAACACTTGTCCGACCATGATGGTTATTATAAATTTAATGTACACACATGTTCCATGTAAAAAAAAAAAAAAAAAAAAATGTACAAACTTAAAATTCTTCAGACATGGTTTCTTCTTCAATCTCCCTAATCAGAAGTTCTGCATGGAGATGATTTATCCTTTCATGAAAGGCGACAACCTCTACAATAACCTGAATATATCAACAAAAAATGGGGGGGGGGGGATTAGATGCTCAAGTAATATAATCAAACCCTCAGTCGGGAATATCTTACAATATTTTGGTCAATAACCTTACTTGTAGCCTTATACTCCTTGTAGACCAAGAGAGATTTTTTTTTTTAAAGAATCAATTTACTTCAGGTAGATAGACTGACATGACACATTCTTGTGATTCATCCTTCAAAATATGTTTTATGACTTGAACCATATCACAGTACTGGAAAATGGAAAACATATTTGTGTAATTTTCTCTACTAATTGATTGTTACCGTCGCTGCTATTTATATGCATTTATAAGAGGTTTCAAATATCTTCAGAGAAATTACATTTTTCATATACATTTGTATGTAAACATCAGGCAACTGTATAAGATGTTCTTTATTATTTTAACATACAGAAAATAACTGTGAGCTCGAAATAAAGGACACCACAGAGTCGTCCACTTCTGCTTCATCCGTTTTTAAGGTCATCTCCGAGGACCCGTGACATTCACACCTGATACCGAGCGTTTGGCGATGGAACTGTCACTACCCGTTTTAACGACTTAGGTCTCTCGCGGAAGGCCGGGGTTCGAATCTTGGCCGCGACAGACCTAAGTCGTTAAAACAGGTAGTGACAGTTCCATCGCCAAACGTTCGGCATCAGGTGTATCCAGGGGTCCGTGTTTGCCTAACTATCTATTTTGTATTGCTTGTAGGAGTTTTGAGATTGACCACTGTTCGTTATCTTCACCTTTCATAAGACAAACAATAAATTTAATGTAATTAACATTAGCATATTGATGAGTAATCACATCTTTATTTCACAGATAAAGGTTACAACAGGCATTAATATTTACAAAAAAAAAAAAAAAAAAAAAAGCAGCATGCAGTAATCAAAGTCTGCTAAAGTGAGCTCAAAATCAGGCATTACTTACCAGGTCAAAGGGAATCATTTTGCATGCTGAATTCATCAACAATGCTTCTCTTTTTTTTTTTATTCCTTTGAAATTTTCTGCAATAAATTTTCTTGTGGACTTCCTTTTCCCTTCTTTTATCTGGAGTACTAGTTTCTTTAAAACATTGAAGAAAAAAAATATTTAAAAGTCAGCACAGGTGTCTTCAATACATGCATAGAGAAAGAAACACAATGACCATTGACCAAAATGTAGTACCTTAAATGATGTTTTCCTAGATGTTTTCTCTATTCTGTTTCTGTCCAAATAAAATCTGCGTAGAGTCAGTTTTTAAACCGAGGCAAGCTACTGAGAAACAAGTTGATGGTACCGGGGTTTCAAAAGTCTCGATTGAAGTTAGCATTTCGCAAATTCTATGGTCTTTATCACGATCTAGTTCGTCAATACAACCCATCATTGGGTCAAATGTTGTCTGACGTGTTTCATACCGATTGTTAGGCCGTTCTTAGCACACTGATTTTGACTGGATTACTCCGTTTACCTGATCAGGATATAGGGCTCATGGCGGATGTGGCCGGTCGACAGGAGATGCTTACTCCCCCTAGGCACCTTATCCCATCTCTAGGGTGTCCAGTGTTTGCCCAACTATCTATTTTGAATTACTTATAGGAGTTATGGGATTGATCACTGATCGTTATCTTCACCTTTTCACAGTGCAAATCACAATTGACCATTATTGACTACTTGGGGGGTACTGACCGAGATGATTGAAACCGGTTATAAGCACTGGTTAAAACCGAGGACGATTTTAACTGCCCAACCCTGGTTTTAACTGTGTATCACCTGAGACATAACAAATATGATACCTTAATGTCATTAATTTTAGCCCAATCAGTATCAGAAACTGCAGATATGATTGATTGAATATTGCTTAACGTCCCTCTCGAGAATATTCACTCATATGGAGACGTCACCACTGCCGGTGAAGGGCTGCAAAATTTAGGCCTATGCTCGGCGCTTATGGCCATTAAGCAGGGAGGGATCTTTATCTTGTCACACCGGCTGTGACACGGGACCTCGGTTTTTGTGGTCTCACCCGAAGGACCTCCCCATTTAGTCGCCTCTTACGCCAATCAAGGGGTACTGAGGACCTAATCTAACTCGGATCATCACGGGATTGGTACATGTATTGCTAACAGCTTTCATGATGAGTAAATACAATGCTTTAATTTGATATTATGGATATAAAGCATTTTACAGTTATATGTGTTTTTGTACATGCATCATGAAATTGAGATATGGAAAAATGTTTAACAAAACAAATTCTGTTCAAAAGTAAATATACCTAAACTGCTCCCTCCATACAGGTATCAAGGGAAAAGTTTTGCTCCTAGGAACGCATGGCTTTTGCTTGCTTGGGAACTACTGTCTCTTTCCCACTATGAGGACGATGGGCAATATTCACAAATTTTGTACGCATGTCACGTACAAATGTTCCTAAATTCTGGGTGGTATCAAAAAATGATTTCAACTGTTGAAGTAATGATGGTCTGACAGATACTGGAAAATTCGAATTTTCTTTCATTTCTGGCGATATTTTCAATGGTTGAGATGTCCCAGAACTTTTCAACAGACGTTTCTCGACTTTTGTCCGCTGGCTTGAATGTACATCAACTACTCTATTGTTTGCCAACTAAAGATTATCTTTTAATTTCTTAACTTCTTTTTCGAGTTTTATTACCCTTTCAATTGTCTAGTAGCATTTCACACAAACGCCGTCTGAATTGTCATCATTCAAACATAGATCTCCTATTACGCATGTTACGTTGCTTATTTTTTCATGGGAAAGTCTTACTTTCTATCAAGATGTTTCGTTACTTTATCATCTCCGTCACTTTTTTTTTAATTCACAATAAAAGAAAGTCCACATAATATGCAACTATTGTTTTAAAAGTACGTCCTCCTTAGTGTAAACACGCCGAGTTCATGGAGGCGGCCATGTTTATACTACTCGGTTTCTCTCGTATGTTTTCTTTTGCTCTAGATTAATCTAGATAAGTTCCGAATCTCTTTATTTCGCTTAGAGAAATTGTAAGGGATAAACTGATTGGTTAACTCCTAGGTCACTCGGAGATTGACTCTTACGAGAGTTCTTCAGACCCTAGAACGAAGTGAATTAGTAGGGGCTGGCTTTAGTCAGACTGATGACGAAGCATTGTATATTCCAGGCCATTTTCATCCCTTTGGAAGTGAAAAGAATCCATACGCAACTGGTGGTGTCTAAGCCACGGGAAATGAAATGAATCGAAAGATTGTACCACACGCATTGCCGCAGTACAACAGGAGAGGATGGTGCACATTTGAAATAGGAAGATATTCTCTGTAGATCCTCTGTATGGATGATATATTTGTGGTTTGTGGTCCTTGATCATTTCATCATTCCATCCAGAGTGTGATTGGCAACTTTAAATTCGTTGTCTCTTATAACATCGATGGACCTAACCAAAACCTGCAGATGCCTGTTTATTGCAGACCTTACGACTTTTCAGGGAATTTTTGTGGTAACTGTTTGAAATTCAGTTAGTTCTAAGACCTTTTTTCTTATTCTTTAGGCTTTGCCTCACAATCTTCTCAAAATTTTCTCAATCTGTTGGCAAGGAATTAAAGATGTTCAACAAAGTCGTCCAAGGGCTAGTTGTATTCGCCTGTGCGTCAATCGGTGGTCAATGTTTTTCAGTAGAATTTTCTGTGGTACTAAATAATCAATCGCTTGTGTTTTTTGTTGTTGTGGAAACAGCTTATGCAAATATCGAACCCAATCAAAGCCTTTTTTCAAAGACAACAAACTATTGATACTTAGCGTCTTAGCTATCGATATATATTTTGCCCTAAACTGTTTATATGAGAATTCACAATTTTAGGTGCTATGATAAAACACGCAGTGGTTTCCACTTTAATGACAAATATTTCTTAAATAAATAAGATTCCCTCCCCAGTATCTAAATATCAATTAGCCGTCAGACTTAAAATTATCAAATCCCGTGGGGATCCGGGTTAGAATTCGTCCACACTACCCCTTGCTTGTTGTAAGAAGCGACTAAATGGGGCGGTCCTTCGGATGAGACCGCAAAAAACGAGGTCCCGTGTCACAGCAGGTGTGGCACGATAAAGACCCCTCCCGGCTCGAAAGCCATAAGCCCCAAGCATAGGCCTAAATTTTGCACCCCTTCACCGGCAATGGTGAAGTCTCCATTTAAGTGATAAATTTTCAAAAGGGATGTTAAACAATATTCAATCAATTCGTCCAGTATAAAACCAAACTATGAACACCACCGATACTTACATCTGTAGGCTGTGTACCGATGTTTTGCCTAAATAAATGGAGAGGGTAGTTATATACATGTATTTCGGTTACTTGTCGAAATCCTTGAAATTTCTGAAAGTCTTTCCGGGTACGTATTGTTTGAATGTTCAACAAAATAGACAAACTAATGATGGGCATATCACACCACAATGTATGTCTAAGATCAAATTAAAATCCACCCGCTACATGACTGGTGTAAGATGACAATATCGGTACGTGTAACTGCCATTTATGTGGAATATCACAAAACCTTGACTTGGGAAGTTGAGAAGAGATAACGATACATCAGGTTGTTAGAAGCCAGTTATTCCTCTTTTGCTGTGTGTAATGTTTGTATACTACAGGATCATTAGTTAGCCTGGAGTTACTAGATCAAGTCATCTAGTCTATTGGAGAACCGGAGATTGTAATGACATATCTTGCTGTATTCTTTGAAGGAGACTTGACGTATATAAGATGGGGTTTCTTTAAGAGGCTGGTTGTATGTACTTCTCTGCATTCTGTTAAAACGCTATTGAACTAATAAAACATTGAAATAATTGATTGATACGATGAAATCAGATTAATCTGACTCATGTTCTTGGCAGGTAGTTTGTTGTGTTGTCCAGAGACTGTCGGTTACTGAGGGTATCATTGCGATCCAAAAACTCTCATATCTAAACATAAACGCTCTCCTAAGGTTTCAGTGCGTGCTATAAAACCACTGAGACTAAATCCCCCTTGTAACCCGCAGTCAATGTACATCACCTTGTTTACAGGAGGCCCGGTTACAAAACCACGCCTAGCTACCAACCTGGTTTGCTGACCACCCTCTTTCTCATTTCTGTGAACAATCAGAGACCTCTTATATTTGATTGATTGATGTTTTCCGCCACACTCAACAATTTTTCAGTTATCTGGTGGCACCCAGTTTTTATTAGTGGAAGAGAAAACCCAGATACAATGTACCTGGGAAGAGACCACCGACCTTCCGAAAGTAAACTGGGAAACTTTCTCACTTACCGACGCGAGCGGGATTTGAACTCGCGCCGACAGAGGTCAGAGGCCGTATGATTTTGAGTGCGATGCTCTAACCACTCGGCCACGGAGATACACTCTTATATTTGAATTTCCAAAGCAAAAGAAAAGATGCAACTCCGTAAGCATAGTATTCCACGTACAGGCATATCCCCCACTACATGCACTGTAAAATAATCATTGAGAAATGTGAAAGAGACAGTTTTAATAAGAGGTCCTTATACTTGCTACAACAAAAATAACGGGTCTTGTAAAAACAAAATTAGAAATGTTTACTTCTTGCTGATACTGCGCTTGACACTCACCAGGTTTATAAGCTCCAAACCAGACCAGAAGTTAATTGTCGTTAATAATTGATTGGTAACTGACCGCGCTCGATGGAAATTTGAGCTGTAGTGGATGATAAGAGACTGTAGTGGATGATAGACTGTAGTGGATAATAGAGACTATAGTGGATGATAGAGATTGTAGTTGTTGATAGAGACTATAATGATTAATAGAGACTGTAGTGCTTGATAGAGACTGTAGTGCTTGATAGAGACAGTAGTGGATAATAGAGACAGTAGTGATTGATATAGGCAGTAGTGGTTAATAGATACTAGTGGTTGATAGAGAATGTAGTGCTTGATAAAGACTGTAGTGGTTGATAGACTGTAGTGGTTAATAGATACTAATGGTTGATAGAGACTGTAATGGATAATAGAGACTGTAATGAATAATAGAGACTGTAGTGGTTGATAGAGACTGTAGTGGTTGATAGAGACTGTATTTAATAATAAAGGCTATAGTGGATAATAGAGACTATTGGATAATAGACTGTAGTGGTTGATAGAGAATGTAGTGGTTGATAGGGACTGTAGTGGATAATATAGACTGTAGTGGATAATAGAGACTGTAGTGGATAATAGAGACTGTAGTGGTTGATAGAGACTGTAGTGGTTGATAGAGACTGTAGTGGTTGATAGAGAATGTAGTGGATGATAGAGACTGTAGTGGATGATAGAGACTGTAGTGGTTGATAGAGACTGTAGTGGTTGATAGAGAATGTAGTGGATGATAGAGACTGTAGTGGATGATAGAGACTGTAGTGGTTGATAGAGAATGTAGTGGTTGATAGAGAATGTAGTGGATGATAGAGACTGTAGTGGATGATAGAGACTGTAGTGGATAATAGAGACTGTAGTAGTTGATAGAGAATGTAGTGGTTGATAGACTGTAGTGGATAATAGAGACAGTAGTGGTTGATAGAGACTAGTGGTTGATAGGGACTGTACTGGTTGATAGGGACTGTACTGGTTGATAGGGACTGTACTGGTTGATAGGGACTGTAGTGGTTGATAGAGACTGTAGTGGTTGATAGAGACAGTAGTGGTTGATAAAGACAGTAGAGAATGTAGTGGATGATAGAGACTAGTGGATATTAGAGACTGTAGTGGTTGCTAAAGACTGTAGTGGATAATAGAGACTAGTGGTTGATAGGGACTGTAGTGGTTGATAGGGACTGTAGTGGTTGATAGAGACTATATTTAATAATAAAGGCTATAGTGGATAATAGAGACTAGTGGTTGATAGAGACTGTAGTGGTTGATAGACTGTAGTGGATAATAGAGACAGTAGTGGTTGATAGAGACTAGTGGTTGATAAGGACTGTACTGGTTGATAGGGACTGTACTGGTTGATAGGGACTGTAGTGGTTGATAGAGACTGTAGTGGTTGATAGAGACAGTAGTGGTTGATAGAGAATGTAGTGGTTGATAGAGAATGTAGTGGATGATAGAGACTAGTGGATATTAGAGACTGTAGTGGTTGCTAAAGACTGTAGTGGATAATAGAGACTAGTGGTTGATAGGGACTGTAGTGGTTGATAGGGACTGTAGTGGTTGATAGAGACTATATTTAATAATAAAGGCTATAGTGGATAATAGAGACTAGTGGTTGATAGAGACTAGTGGTTGATAGAGACTGTAGTGGATGATAGAGACAAGTGGTTGATAGGGATTGTAGTGGTTGATAGAGACTGTAGTGGATAATAGAGACTGTAGTGGTTGATAGGGACTGTAGTGGATAATAGAGACTAGTGGTTGATAGGGACTGTAGTGGATAATAGAGACTAGTGGTTGATAGGGACTGTAGTGGTTGATACGGACTGTAGTGGATAATAGAGACTGTAGTGGTTGATAGAGACTGTAGTGGATAATAGAGACTAGTGGTTGATAGGGACTGTAGTGGTTGATAGGGACTGTAGTGGATAATAGAGACTGTAGTGGTTGATAGGGACTGTAGTGGATAATAGAGACTGTAGTGGTTGATAGAGACTGTAGTGGATAATAGAGACTAGTGGTTGATAGGGACTGTAGTGGATGATAGAGACAAGTGGTTGATAGGGATTGTAGTGGTTGATAGAGACTGTAGTGGATAATAGAGACTGTAGTGGTTGATAGAGACTGTAGTGAATAATAGAGACTAGTGGTTGATAGGGACTGTAGTGGATGATAGAGACAAGTGGTTGATAGGGATTGTAGTGGTTGATAGAGACTGTAGTGGATAATAGAGACTGTAGTGGTTGATAGGGACTGTAGTGGATAATAGAGACTAGTGGTTGATAGGGACTGTAGTGGATAATAGAGACTAGTGGTTGATAGGGACTGTAGTGGTTGATACGGACTGTAGTGGATAATAGAGACTGTAGTGGTTGATAGAGACTGTAGTGGATAATAGAGACTAGTGGTTGATAGGGACTGTAGTGGATAATAGAGACTAGTGGTTGATAGGGACTGTAGTGGTTGATACGGACTGTAGTGGATAATAGAGACTGTAGTGGTTGATAGAGACTGTAGTGGATAATAGAGACTAGTGGTTGATAGGGACTGTAGTGGTTGATAGGGACTGTAGTGGATAATAGAGACTGTAGTGGTTGATAGGGACTGTAGTGGATAATAGAGACTGTAGTGGTTGATAGACACTGTAGTGGATAATAGAGACTAGTGGTTGATAGGGACTGTAGTGGATGATAGAGACAAGTGGTTGATAGGGATTGTAGTGGTTGATAGAGACTGTAGTGGATAATAGAGACTGTAGTGGTTGATAGAGACTGTAGTGGATAATAGAGACTAGTGGTTGATAGGGACTGTAGTGGATAATAGAGACTAGTGGTTGATAGGGACTGTAGTGGATAATAGAGACTAGTGGTTGATAGGGACTGTAGTGGTTGATAGGGACTGTAGTGGATAATAGAGACTAGTGGTTGATAGGGACTGTAGTGGATAATAGAGACTAGTGGTTGATACGGACTGTAGTGGATAATAGAGACTGTAGTGGTTGATAGAGACTGTAGTGGATACTAGAGATTAGTGGTTGATAGGGACTGTAGTGGTTGATAGGGACTGTAGTGGATAATAGAGACTAGTGGTTGATAGGGACTGTAGTGGTTGATACGGACTGTAGTGGATAATAGAGACTGTAGTAGTTGATAGAGAATGTAGTGGTTGATAGACTGTAGTGGTTGATAGAGACTGTAGTGGATACTAGAGATTAGTGGTTGATAGGGACTGTAGTGGTTGATAGAGACTGTAGTGGTTGATAGGGACTGTAGTGGTTGATAGGGACTGTAGTGGATACTAGAGATTAGTGGTTGATAGGGACTGTAGTGGTTGATAGAGACTGTAGTGGTTGATAGAGACTGTAGTGGTTAATAGGGACTGTAGTGGATAATAAACTGTAGTGGATAATAGACTAGTGGATAATAGAGACTAGTGGTTGATAGAGACTTTGATAATAGAGACTAGTGGTTGATAGAGACTTTGATAATAGAGACTGTATTGGATGATAGAAACTGTATTGGATGATAGAGACTGTAGTGGTTGATAGAGACTGTAGAACTTGTTAGAGACTGTAGTGGTTGATAGAGACTACATTTTCACGGTGTTGCTTTTGAAAAATTAATATATCTACTGCTGACTATGATGACTGATTGGTTTAATCGAGTACGTAGGTTACGTTTTACGTTGTTTATTTACCTCATATATACACGAAATCCTAGACTATAAATAGGACATAAGGAAAAAGATACATACTTGAGAACATCAATTGATTTCTAAAAATATTTCCACATTTATCTGCAGCTATAGATTAAAACTCAAATACCATAGTTCACAATATGTAAATAAATTATTCAAAGACTTTCCAACCATGCAGTGAAGTAGAAATGCAATTTAAACGCACTTTAATTGCAATTAAATTTAGAATCCAACTTAACCATACCAGAGACTTACTTTACACATATCTTATGTTCTAATATTTCAGTATTTTGACAATTCAGACTTAATAGTATGAACTGAGCTTTGAGACAGATTTGCCGATTGTTGACAACCATAATAGTACCATCTGTCTCCTTTAACAAACGCCATTTTAACATGCCCTGGCAGGAATATCAGTGATCATTAGAAATATGCATTAAATTAGTTTGGAATGATATAAATAGCACGGCCGTTTTGGGGTGATAAAGTGAACAAGTTCGTTTTGGGCAGGACGTATTTAACCAACCAAGGAATTTATAATAAATTAAGCCTCTGACAAATCATATTCCTGACAGGATATTTACAGTATACGTACATCAGATCTGGAGCATCGACGCGCTTGTTTTCAGGATTACAGCCGATTCACTTAACCGGAGATTTTATATATTAAATGATTGAATGTCCTGTTTTGGTAAAAATGGACATTTGATAAAGTCGGATGAGATACCAGCTTCTTTTTATCAAATCCTTCTGGGGAAAAAATCTGCTATAGACCATAGTAACTACCAGTATTGGTTAATTTGGTCTAAAGAGATGTGTTCTCGGTCGTGGCTCGTGAGTTCGATTCGAGCTAGGGATGTGCGTTTTCGGAATACCTTGCCCTTTCGCTAGTCTTTGAACGACGGTATAAGTAAAGGGCGATGATTTCCGAATGGGACTGTATGTAACGATTCGGAAATGCATCAAAATATTGGTATTCTTGCAGAATTTCTCATGATTTAAATTTGCTGACAATTTCATATTGAAATGGGGAGTTCTGGGCTACATGTATATCTGTTGAAGATTTTTGTATGTATGAAATTATTTGTAAACAACAAATATAAAAACCAAATTTATTCAACTAGTTTACAATTAATCAATTTGTACGCCATATAACAAAATGTCGCGACATTTGAAACACATTCCATAAATGAGCCTGTTAAATTACCTACAACACATATCGTTTGGATATCAAACTAGGTCAAACAAACAGAAAGCATAGAATTTGTGAAATTTAAGATATTACTCTGTCATTTTTCAAGCTTCTCTCCTAACTTTAAAATATTTTAGTGTCTGTGGTACTCAGTATTTGTTCCATTCCTGTAATATCTATATCACCCCTATATTTAGTACAATGTTTTGGATTTATTGTCCCCCACCACAACGTGGAAGGGGGCATAGAAATACCGGTGTCCGTCCGTCCGTCCGTCCCACTTCACTTTGTGGAGGCAACTTCTCAAAAACCGCTCAACGGATTTTGCTCATATGTTGTAGGATTGTTAGTCACCATGTGTAGTTGATCATATTACGCCGCCATTTTGATTCGACAATTCTTACGGAAGTTATGGGACTTTGTTGAATTTGTACATGCTACACTATAGGAACATTCTGTGGACGCAACTCCTCAGAAACCAATCAATGGATTTTGTTCGTATTTGTGGGATTGTTAATCACCATGTGTAGTTGATCACATTTTGTCACCATTTTGATTCGAAAAATTTTACAGGAGTTATGGGACTTTTGTGCTTCAACTTTTTTGCAGTGGTGGGAGACATGGCTGCGTGTAGCAATCTTGTTTTACTATACGATTAAACATTCTTTTTGAAGAATTCATCGATATGTAAACTCCGGACATTTTACTCACAAACTGAATAAAAGTGCGAAGCACTTTTATGTTTAAGTTTGTGAGTAAAATGTCCGGAGTTTACACATCGATAAATTCTTCAAAAAGAATGTTTGATTCTTATAATTCCAATTCATTCACTTTATTAACAATTGGAAAAAATTGAATAGTTTCCCCGCACTATGTTATTTGTTTTCAGGCGTGTATGAATACATCGCGTTTTCGGATTTATTGATGTGTAAACTCTTGTTCAGCTTTATTTTTGTCCAATCAAAACAATTGTAATAAATAACATTGGAATTATATTCGAGTATACATGTATTTTGAATACATATGTATTGAATATTCATATACATAATTAGATATACATATAGTGCACACTATTAGTGAGTGGTATTTGAAGCTTTAATCAGCCTATCCCCCGACGAAGGATATGATTTTTGAAGATATACAAAGTTTCATATGCTCGAACAGTTCATGTGTGAATTGTTTGTTATAATATATACCCAATCAAACACTTACTCTCAAAGTTTCCATCTGTAAGAGAATTATAGTAGTTAGAGTCTATTGACATGTACTACATACATGTATGTTATATTGCATGTGTTCAGCAATGGAGAATAAAAAAGGAAATGCTAGGGGATTCTGCTTTAGTGGGATATAATTTCTATGTTTTAGTACAGGGAACTCTACAGTCAAACAGCCAAATAGATCAAGGAGAACTTGCAAGTTGTAGAACTTGTTTCCAGTCCTTCTGACTTACGAAAATCAAGCCGATCACCTCGATGAAACTGCGATCTGGAATAAATAAAGTCAAGACCGAATCGACGTCGAGACCAAGTGCATTGTGGCAAATCAAGGTCTCTGTGACCGTACTGCGATGCCTCCGATACGCTTTCCTTATTGCCAACCAGCGGCGGATTTTATTGCATTTTATGCTGCGTAGACCGCTACCACATACATGTACAACGTGATCTTATGATGTCACACAGACCTAGAAGACTAGGACGATGTCGATACGCTGTTGTTGAATATATCACGGTTGTAGTACGATTCCTGTACGTAATGAATGTAGACGGAACGTAGTGTGAGCGTGGTACATGTAGATACGTAACTAAAATAAACCGAGTTCACGAATGTGCTGCGCTTTTACTACAAGCATAAAGATTTCACCACAATGCTTCCATGCTGCTTTTCTGGCATTTCTACCCCGCTCTTAATCCGACTTCACCCCGCTTCTAGTGTGAGCGAAGTGCTTCCCGATCACGAAGATTCTACCTCGATTATACTGTGCTGATGAAGACTTCGCCACGTTTCTCACGAGATTTGCCACGTTTTCTACAACGGTTTCATCGTAGTAGAGGAATTAGAATACCGAACTCGAGGATGCGTAACCCGGACGCAGTTTACCCAAGATTGAGCGGAGGTATAAATGTCTTGTTGTTGCGTGCTTGGCAAATACATCAAGAGCAAAATTATTTGGAATTGAAGGAAATATTATAGAAGTTAAAATTAATTGTCAGGAAGAAAAATTATCGCACGAAATAGAGAAATGACTGATGAAATTATCATGGTAGGGGTGTGTTTGAAATGAAGGGTATAATTTACTGCAGATTGATATGTGTTGTAAAAAAAAAAATACAAATATGACTTATAAAAGTAACGGAACGTTATATAATTTTTGTAGTTTTTATCAGCAATTGGAATGAACTTTGAAATATTAATGTTGGCGGTCATTTGTCTTAAATTAATATAGTTAATTAGTGAGAGGGCCAAAGGTTAGTATTGAGGTATATGTTAAATTTTCCATAGAAGCGGTGTCTATGGTCCTTGGTTAAGGTCTCATCCAAAAGACTCGCAACTCTCACTACTTACTCCGCCAGTTTGGCAAAGGAGTTACTACCTGTTTTTACATCTAACCCCCGTTCACACGTTATAGAACCCTCACTGCCACGGCCCGGAGTGTTAAGCAAAGGTCTAAATTTGGGGACGTGAAACAAATTAGCAAAAATTTATCCAGTAAAGATGAATTCAAAATCGAATAAACCACTCAGATTAATTATTTCATATATATATAAAATGTTACATTTAAGATTACATGCATATGTGTAGTAACCTGTGATCCGTGTGTGCTTAGGACATTCTTTGCATTCATCATATTTTTAATGAAATATAATTTCTAATATGCAAATTGCGATTCCCGCAAACATTTATATTTTGTTGTTTCAAGAGGTGTTTCATCCCGGAGACCACTAGTACCGAACAACTATTACGTCACATATAGTGTTTTCATCGAAGAGCAAACTTCGCTTTGTCATTAATTGATAAGCTACGATCCAACGAAACATGTCAAATGTCTTCATTTCCATATGTTAACCTTTACAACTCTTTCTTTTCTGTAGCAGTTTCTGAAAGATATAAATCGGGGACAAACAAAAGTTATACACTTTCTCTACAGCTAGTACAGTCTCCTTCAAAGGCAAACCAAGTGTCATCGCGTATGTGCCAATGTCCTCAGTTTCCAAATTTTCTAGGTCATCTTTATTTTGGTGTTAAATGATAGAAGACAAAATTAAAAAGTAAATGAGTGCATCTCCTGTCTTGACGTACTCAACGAAGCGTGAAAATTCTTCATAAATTATAATAATTGACGCCAGCTTTCACCTCCTCACTGGATATGACTTACGACTATGTAAATCCAACTTTTTCGACAACTGGGACAAAACTACAAAGCACTCTGTCTTTATATGAGCTTTTTCACTTCGCATTCTGAAGGGACATGGGTACATGGATCGTCAAATGAAACTGATATAGATGTAAGTTACTTCATTGCAGATGTATATAGTTCGAACAGGCTTCATCAGATTACATGTAAACATAAGTTGCAATGTTGAATGTTGTTTTTTTTATTGTAAATTCTAAACAAATAATAAGTCATTATGAATTGATTCATTTCAATCTGTTTTACTTGTAATCAAATAATTACAAAGTTACAAAGATACTTGTACCTTTCAATTATTGCCACATCAATAAATCAAAAGTATTCATTTATTATATAATCATTCATTGCTTAATAAGTTGTTTTACGTGTACCCTGACGACCGACAGACACGTCGGGCATTCACGTTATGTTAAACCGTGGTCATCTAATTTATAGAATATGTTTATATGATAAATAGTAATGTTATCCGAAACTAGCTAATATCACAATTTGGCATCTATATAGCGAAGTTTCCTAAAGATCCGCATTTACTATAACGGTAATTGTCATGTGTGATTTCCCGTTGTCAAGGTAAACATATTATACTCTACATTGCAGGTGCGCCGAAATGTGGCTAGAGTAAGACTTTGGCCCGTGGCGTTATTTTTGCAATGATACCCATCTAGATTATGATTTATTCATTTTCTGATAAGAATATGTTTTATACTCAAAATTGTGTTTTGAATCAAATATTCTGACAGCTTTTAGTACAAATTCCAGTGTTTTGTAAGTTTTCTCCAATATCGCTGCCCTTCGGCCGCTTGTAATCACCAATCTCCACGGGATGTGTTCCTCTAGCTTTAAATAATTGCTAAAGAAGGATTAATGTTGTTAATGAGGAATAGTTTGTTTAGATCTTAACTAGGCTGGTTGTTCAATGAAAGGTACTTTCAGCATACAAATACTTTTTGAATGAACATGAAACCGTATAATGTGTATTATATATCGATTACATGTTGTACATGAGCATTTCTTTTGACAAGATCCTTCTACTGGTACCAAGATATTTGCCCTTGTGACCTTGGCCATCTTCGGAATTGGCCATTATCGGGGGCATTTGTATTTCACAAACACATCTTGTTTTTCTATTTTGAATTGTGTTCTTATCGAGCTTCCATATTTATGTGGCAAATGATCCAAATAACGACCGGACAACACTGGATATAGTTCGTTAGATTTTTATCGATAATTGAGAACAACATCTAAGGCAATATAACATACAAATATTTAATTTCGAAGGAATAAAAAAGATGGAATATGTGTAAAATAGAAATAATTTAGAGCGTCAATTTAAATTAATTGAAGACAAGAAGAGCGAAGTAAACTACATACGGGATGTGATTTGGTCGATCAGTAAATAGACGCAGAAACTGTTGGCCTACTTGAAGTTGAAAACACAATAATCATTGTTGAACACAGGTTTAGATAGAAATTTAGAGGATCCGGAGAATTGACGGGGTATTGATGGGTCAAGTTGACGATAATCTCTCAGTATGATTTTTTGCAATTTTTGGAAAGGAACAACGGCATGTTCATCGCCCGGACTTGTGACTGGACAGATTTAGACGAATTGCAATTAGGTTGCTTTCTTTGACCTCCAGGGTGTGTAAGAGAAGATAAAAACAAACTGACAGAGTCTTTGTTCACTTGAGAGATTTGAATGAAGACTCACAGCTGTGCCCTAACATGAACATATTTTGTTGAGCCTCGAAAACAGCCTCACTCATAGCCTCACCCATAGCCGTGATGGTTGTTGCCCGCAAACAGGATATCATCATCGCTTCCACCTTTTGAATTCTCCTATTGCAATGTTAGTTGCAAACGGTGTTTAAAAATGAAAGAATGGAACGGCATGGTTAATGTTTCTGAAAGTTTATTAATTGACGAAATTCTTGTCTTTTTGCAAAACTCTCTCTCTCTCTCTCTCTCTCTCTCTCTCTCTCTCTCTCTCTCTCTCTCTCTCTCTCTCTCGTGTCATACTTTTATTTTATGACACGCAATTTCATTGGCTACGCTCACTGAAAAAAATAGTTTTATTGTAAAACACCACTTGGGATGGGGACATGCCTCCTTGTCAACCCAAAACGGTACTACTTTTTAAAAAAAAAATACATCGCAGCACTGTTAAGTCGTAGGCCTTTTATGAAATAGAAAACGGCACAATATGTTACTTTTGTTAGAAATTTTTTTCGATGTCAAACAAGACGTAACTTTATATTTCTGTATCTGTAAGTGCACAAAACATTACCTGTTAAAATTCAATACAAAACATTACCTGTTAAAATTCAATACAAAACATTACCTGTTAAAATTCAATACAAAACATTACCTGTTAAAATTCAATACAAACCATTACCTGTTAAAATTCAATACAAAACATTACCTGTTAAAATTCAATACAAAACATTACCTGTTAAAATTCAATACAAAACATTACCTGTTAAAATTCAATACAAAACATTACCTGTTAAAATTCAATACAAACATTACCTGTTAAAATTCAATACAAAACATTACCTGTTAAAATTCAATACAAACTCTGATACGATGATATGATGCACAAAACATTACCTGTTAAAATTCAATACAAACTCTGATACGATGATATGATGCACAAAACATTACCTGTTAAAATTCAATACAAACTCTGATAGGATGATATGATGTGCGAAATAATGATAAATCAAGTGCTGTTTCATTATAAAATATATTTTCACTTTGGGAATTGCTTGATCCCGTTATTAAATCATAAAATGCGGTATGTCTTGCAAATTGTACCAAATGACGTCACGTCACATCGATTGACATGTGGATCGCAATTTGTTAATTGCTGACCTATTTCACTGTGTCGGGTTTAATTGGCGATAATGCAGCATGTTATGGTAAGTTGCAATTTAGTTTAAAACTTATAAAATCAAAAACCGCACATTATATAGCTTTTTTTTGGTACATGACGTATTTTGTGTGATGTCGGGTCTAGATTTAAACTTTCCGGTGCTTTCTGTCGGAGCGACTCAAACGCTCGACCTTGCGCTGTGAATAAACATTAGGCTTGCATATGTAGCCTACACATGCAAGGTGAAGATGACGAACAGTGATCAATCTCATAACTCCTACAAGCTTATCTTCTGTTTTTCAGATTCGTTGCAAACTATACATTGCATTTTCAAATTTGATCAATAAAGTAAACGCTCCGGTTATGCAAAAAACCAAGATGGCGGATTTTTCGGTCGACGCTTTGTCGGGATGTTGCTATACAAGGTATATCCCTGCGCGGTGCACGTGATTTCTATTTATCAGTGTTTGTTTACTTTTTTTTTTTTTTTTATAAACAAAGACTTGTACAGAGTAGTTACGATATAACTTAACTTGGTGCAGTTTACGCTTCATACCATCCACTTCGCGGTATTATTATATACAATAAAGGTCAAAATTAGTTTCATTTCTTAAATGTATTCTGATGTGTGTATTTCTGTTTCTGTTAAGATGCCATTGCGTGAGCAAGAAACCAGGTGAAAGTAGTATAATTGGTCCAAATACTTGGATGTAATTGTATTCATACTCAAGAAAGTGTGATCACGTGACCGACTTCATGTCCACAAATAAGTTAGTATTGTCATTTGAGGAAACACATTGGCAAATGTTAATATAACGAATTAAATTTGTTATAACGAATTTGTAAACAACGGGACTCTAAATTTGAAATAATATAAAATAACGAATTCTAAAAATCGTTATTTTAGATTTTAAAATATTTTGATATGCCCTAAAAGGACTTCCATTCTTGATAGCTGCACTGTGATAGTGATTGGTCAGGGCGATGTAGGGAACTTGTAAACTCTAAAAGGTTTCGGTAAATATTGTTCCAATGGCCATTAAGGGTAGAATTTGTTGTTACAACGTACATGTTTCCAACACTACTGCGATAGTTTGTGTTTTTATTCTGTTGGCGGTCGTTATATGTATGATTGGGTGTGGATATTTTTCTCTACATCTAATAAAATGCGTTTTACTGGGGTTGCAAAATTTAAACTAAATCTATCAAGGATAAAGGAGAAAATAGTTGATGGGAACCCTGGGTTAGTGTCCTAAAGACCAAGCACAAAGTTAATAAAGTTAGTGTCCTGAAGACCAGAAAACCACCAACCCCAAAACACAGAAATCGACATCCACATCAAGCAAAGTTTACAATTAGTGAAAATGTATCATTGTTACGACTGCGTTGTCCACCGGGTGTGGAGTACCGTGATAAATCTGTATATCTTACCACAGTGGTTGCGATCTCGCTGACCTCCTACCACATAATTTCAACATTTCAAAGTATGAAGGGAAATTAGCTGCTTCAATTTTACGATAGAGAATCTGAAATGGTTGTAGTCAAAAATACATGTAATCCTCCGTCCCATTACCCTTGTCTGCCTCGGTGATATTTAGACCCAGCCATAGATTGCTTGATATATGTAGTAGGCTAGTGCTCTTCATAAAGTACTTTTAATAACAAGGGTCCTATTAATAAAATGACATTTTTATTATAACAACCTGGGTTTAGAAGATATTTAAGAGTTTGAATACTTAGGTATTATATTTTGTAGATCTTGCTCCTTTTTAAAAGCTAGAAAACATTTATTGACCACGCTTAAAAAGCAATGTATGGTGTAATCAAGAAAATTATGCAATCGAATGTTAGTGGGTTTTAAAAACCTTGATATTAGTGAAGATGTTCATTACAAATCTTCAAAACATATAATTTATCTGAAAGAGCAGTACCCCAAATTACATGGTATACATGTAGAGTGAACTGTTTAGCATAATGGCGTTATCCGTGTTTACGGGGAAAATATCATATTGGTGTAAATCAATATTATTAGCCCAGAAAATTAAAACACGGGCATTTTATATAGATACTTATTCTGAAGCAGATATTGGTCGGAACCAATGGATCGGCTGTATACATAGAAAATTTAATTTATGTGGAATGTCTGATATCTGGATTGATCAGGTTTTATATCATCACGATCAACAAGATACCCATTGGTCACATCGCTCACCTTTGTCTTGTCGTTGTTCAGTTGATGTTATTTAAAAAAAAAAAAAAAAATTATGAATCTTTATTGCCATGACAAATTTTGATCCCAAATTGTGACCACAACCTAGCCCCAAATGATCACAACATAACTGAAAATGAATTCACAAAATACAAAGATGCCTCCACAACAATTCTTGCCGTAAAGAATATATATACAAAATATGACAGCCCTAGCTTAGATAGCTCAAAAATTATTTTTAAAGATTTTTTCCTATATATATCAGCATATAAAACTTTGATTCCCTATTTTGGCTCCACCCTACCCCCGGGGACCATGATTTCAACAAACTTGAATACATTCAATGTCAGGAAGCTTTCATGTAAATGTTTTACTTTTCTAACCCAGTAGTTCTTGAGAAGAAGATTGGTATAACATTTTCCAATAATAAATCTTGATGTAAAACTTTAATCACCTACTTTGATCTCACTCTACCCCCGGGGACCATGATCTGCACAAACTTGGATCTACTCTATATCAGGAACCTTTTATGTAATTAAATTTCCTTTTTCTGGCCCAGTGGTTGTTGAGAAGATTTTTAAAATTTCCCCTATGTATTCGCATGTAAAACTTTGATCCACTAGTGTGGTCCCCACCCTAACCTTGGGGCCAGGATTTGAACAAACTTGAATCTGCATTATGTCAGAAAGCTTTCATGTGAATTCCAACTTTATTGGCCCAGTGATTCTTGAGAAGATTTTTAAATGACCTCACCCTATTTTTACATTTTCGTGATTATCTCCTCTTTGAAGGGAACTTGTCCTTCATTTGAACAAACGTAAATCCACTATACCCAAAGATGATTTGTATTAAGTTTGATTGAAATTGACCCAGTGGTTTTGCGGAAGATAAAAATGTGAAAAGTTTACGGACAGACGACAGACAAAAGGTGATCATAAAAGCTCACTTTAGCTTTCAGCTCAGGTTAGCTAAAAACGATCGTAAGTCACTGAAAAAACTGTGTATGTTTATTATACAAATATATGGTTTTACTTGAACTCCACGATTTTTATACTTACATCTGGTTTTTATGTCACCGAGGTGACCTATTGCCGTGGGTCGTGTGTCGTCCGTTAACAATTGTACATTTTTAACTTCTTGCAAACTACAAGGCCAACTGCTAACATTTCTAGCGTGAAACATCTTTGGGATAAAAGGAATGCAAGATGTGAAATTTATGACATTAGCTTTCTTAGGGCCCCTTTGCCAAATTTTGAAATTCATGACCCCTTGGTCAGGGGTTGAGTCTCTAGGGTGGGGCCAAATGGTTATATAGTATAGATATTATGATATTAAATCTTGGAAAATCTTTATCTCTACTCTCAGACATGGTTATGATGTCCATGAAGATCTCTACTTAAATTGTGAACATCATGACTCCTGGGTTTTGGGGTTTAGGCCATAGGGTGGGGACCAATATGGCTCTCTAGTGAAAATGTATTTAGTCTTAGAAATATCTTCTTTTATACTCTCAGACATGTGTGAGAAAACCTAAATGCATGGTTATGATGCCCATGAAGTTCTCTACCTGAATTGTGAAATTCATTACCTCTGGGTCAGGGATTCACGCCCTAGGGTGGTACTTGTACCAACATGACCATTCTATAGAAATTGACAAAGAAATTGATTTTGATCGATGTTTTACCACATATATTTTGTGAGTAGTAGATTTTTTTCACAAAACAATTTCTGTTGCAATTAGTTTGACATTAAACAATAAATGGACTTGACTGTGCACTAACCATAGCCTTTGGAACTCCGGGGTGGGACCAAATGCACATTCATGGCTTGTTTGCATCTGTGGACTTATCATTACCGGCTTTTAATCGGCTACACAATCATGCAAGCAAAAGACGAGTTTAATTGAGTAGTTTATATGTTTTCAGCAATCTTCTAGTCATCTAAACCAGATAATTATGTCTCGTGTTGGCAAATCCTGCAGAAGTACAGTCTTATGCGTCCATCTTCTTTCATGACTCTTGCTCCACAGGGACCATTTTTAAAAAACTCTTCTTCTGTACTTCACATCTGAAAGAAAAACTTAATTATGTAGACAAGGAAGCCTTTTACCAAAATGACAAACTTCATGACCCCCGGGGTAGGGGTTCTGACTTCAGGTGTGGACCAAAATGGTCATATAGTGTTATCAATGTATAAACAATGCGTTCGATATAAGATGAATACACATTTAGAGGTGAGGATACAGCTGCCTACAAATATTACAGATATAATTCATCATGTGTAGGGGGTGGGGGTTAAGAGCCGATTTGATTGACTCAAACTTCTTCGTTCATTCTATTGTAATTGAATGGGAATTATATGCACATTTAGGAAGATCATAAAGCTGCACAAAAGACTCCAGAATGAGACTGAAATCCATATGAGACTCCTTGACAGGTCTCTGATACTTAGGTGACCGTTAAGGCCTGTGAACCTCGTGTTCTTCATTATTTCCATACTTTGCACTTGTAATAACTTGTTCTCATTTACTTTGTTATAAATGGTTTCCAGAGAATAAACTGGGTCTGAATAACTGGGCACTTTATTGCGTAAAGCCAAATCATACATTGACTTATGTTTTCTCCCGTACACTAGTGTAGCAGGATAGGTCTGTGTGGACACTAAATGGATTAACAGTATCTTCGTTTTCAAATTCTACGCGATTCATTGTACACAAACTCTAGTGTTAAAGGAATTCTTCTAGGAAAATGGGAGCACTGCATCCCTATCATTGCGGTCCTGACTGAAGGTTATTGAAGTGTAACTTCTTCACGCACAGACCGGTCACTGTACGGCGCAAGCTTACAGAGGAAACATTAAACTTGTACACTAGTACTACTCCACAGTATACTAAGATCAGACCTAAGTCATGATAGACACACGAAGGAGATCAAAATGTCCTGAAGATGATTGCCATAGAAATATCAAAGTTTAAGATTTCTTCACATTGAGGGGGGTTCCATGTTTATCCCCGTGCTTTCAATCTACAGAGAAACTGAATACGTTACTCCAAAGCAGCTTGTATCGAGTTTCTCTGTCTTCCTTCATTCATAACACTATAGAAAACACTAATGAAACATGTTACTTTGAATGATTTACGGTGTGTTATTGGTTAGAAAGCCACCTTCACACGTCGTCTTGACGGATAACGAACCATTTAGCACAATACAATTGTAGTTATTGTGATGTCTCTTGCACTAACTACGCTTGTGAATTTTAAAAATACTTTCTATGAAAAACCACCGTTATCAATTATCATAAATGCTAATGATACGATATATAAGCAGTATTCTCTTTCCGTGTACGTTCATCAAGTTCTCTCTGGTCTTCATGAAATATGACAAGACTATTTATACCGTGACAAGAGTCCACGTCACTAAAGACGAGAGGCAATATTTCCTTTATAACACATTAGTTCTTACGACGCAGGTCCTTTCCGATTCTACCTGTAGACTGCACAGGATCGGGCACGGGGAGCGCTAAGCGTTTTCCGGAAAGGAAACCCTCATTTCTTGCCTTTCTACCTCGGGTAAGTGGAATAGTGGGTTTTCATTGGTCCTGTGTATGAAATCAGCAATATTCAATTACGCAATTTTGTTTAATATCCCTGTCAAATATCTTTTTTTCAATGAGAGAAAATTTTAACCTTGAAAATTAATGTCAATGATATATGGATGATTTAATTTAAAAGACTTTAAAGTTTATTTTATTTAATTTTCTTTTGAAAAAAATATAGATTAATGAAATGAAACATGAAAAATACATGAATTTTCATTGTTTTATAATAAATATTGAAATAACCCTCAGTTGATCAATTTTATATTGGGATGCGTAGCTGTGCTGTGAATTGTACAAAGTTTGGGGGGACTTTGGTCAATAAGAATTCAATTTTGGAGTATCTTCTTAACAATAAATATATCATTATCTCTCGTCGACTCAGACGTTAAACATTTTAACACAGGTATAATTTACAGATGTCGATTGTACTTAACTAAGATGAAAGGCCGGCTTTCGTTTTACGCTGTGACACCGGCCTTCTACTCCTATTGACAATGCAGTTTTTACATCGTGGTCAACCACCTTCTACATTTCCGTTTATCATTTATTGCAACTTGCTGTCAATCGACATTTGTATTTTCAGCTTTAAATCTTGTATTTAAATGTTTAAATTGCAAGGATGTGCAAAATAGTTTACCTTGACACCTTGTGCGTTTCAGAACATTTATAGAGGATTTTCCCCCAGTTAATTACCACGTGACCGGAATTCGTTTTTTAATTTCTTTTTGAAATAACGTCGGATTTGTAATGACGTCTTCGTGTTACATGGTGTAGTTAGAACTTAAGCAGCTGACCCAATTTCATAACGAGGGCATCGTCCTCATTGCAGAATGCGTTAAAGGAAAACAATTACAGGATATTTTCTACATCTGCAAATGACGGAATACTCTCTCTCTCTCTCTCTCTCTCTCTCTCTCTCTCTCTCTCTCTCACACACACACACACACACACACACATTGGAAATGTAAATATTTCATAATTGCCATGTTCTTTGGCTAATCTCAGCTGAAATTCGGCTCGGCTGGATATTCACCGAATTTCAGAGCAGTCCTACATATTTCATGTCTGGAAATTTACATTCAACTTCGTCCAGTTCTAGCAATTAATATGCACCTATTTGACAGTTCGCTTCAAATAAGTAATTTGACTGTTTAACTAACTCTCTATCACTATTTATGTTGCATTGCATACCGTCTAGGCATGCCAATCCCAAAATAAAAACAGTCACTAAATTTTCCGTTCAAATGAGGACTCCTTTTAAGGAATTGTTTATCTCCTTAAATTGAAGAGTTCTGCTGCTCTTTTGTCTGTATTAGTGATACACAATAGGTATGGGCTGTTGGTACGTGTCAGTAATAACGAAAAACAGACTATAGGAACTCTTCAATATCAGGAGATAAAGATTTCTTCATGGGAGACCTCAGTTGGAACGGAAAATTTAGTGACTTGTTTATATTTTTGGATTTTCATGTCCAGACGGTTAGCAATACAACATTAATAGTGACAGAGAGTTAGTTTAACAGTCAAATCACGTATTGGAAGCGAACAGCTGTGTCACCTACATGTAAGTGCACATTAATTGCTAGAACCAGCAGAAGCTGATGTAAATTTCCAGACATGAAATATGAAAGACTGCTCCGAGATTCGATGAAGTCGTCAGTTCAAATATTCAGCTGAGCTGAAGTCCTGCCGAGATCCGTTCTGATTATGTTGCCTTACAAACTTACACACTGAATATTTGTAAATTTGCTTATCCTCTGAAGACGTTAAGAAATATCTAGTTGGAGTTGTTGTTTTTTTGGGGGGGTTTTCCCCCAGTTGTATCCAGGTTTGCATTTTGTTCTATTTTTCGTGTATTTGACAATGGTAAAAACATCATCATTATGAAATTATAAAAGATATGATGATATACAATAAGTATATATGCCAAAACATATACAAATTTGGATAAAAACATGATTTTTTAAAAAAATATTTCAACATATATGAATAAAAGACTCTCTGGGGGATTTGAACTCGAGATCTGCGGTTCAACAGCCCAATGCTTTTTTTTTTTTTTTGCTTTATTTTTTTTTTATTTTTCTCTTTTTCCAGCCCAATGCTTTAACCACTGAGCTACGATGATAAACAAACAAATCGATCGATACGAATTATTTCACAAAACATTTAAATCGCCATCTTGTGACGTGGTGTCATACGGAGTATAAGCTTTAGTGTAGTGAGCTACCTTAAAGGACATTCATGAAACTTACTCACCTTATAGCATTATGACGTACTGGTTAAATGGCTGATGTTTTTATGGTTGTTATTGTTCCATCACTGTCTTCTGTCCGCTCGTCAACAGCCAAACTGATTTCCTGGTTTCTAAAGTCTCAGGTATTTTAGCTAGTGGATTATTGAACAGCTGCTGCACACCAGCCAATTGAGTAAAGTTCTCACTCCATTCAATATACGTTATTCATTGATAAAAATAATGATATATAGGCTGTTTTGAGTGTTTTCTACATCAATATCGTTTAATTGTGACAATTTATATGTGACAGATAAAAACATTGGAAAGGACAACAGGTTTTTAATGCACTGCATTCAACCGACTTTAGGACACGCGGCAGAGTTCATCTAAAGATAGTATCAGACACGGGGGATTGTTAATTTATGTAATGCATGATAGAAAACCCTTCTAACTACATAACCATGCATGCATGTATCGCTATGTAGGACCACCAGACAATAATGGATTTTAGGTTTTGTTTTAAAAGTCTTTAATGCGCACTTGCTGCAGGCATGGTTGTTAATTTCAATCACTGGCTTTAGGCGTGTTTTTTTGTCATTGCTCATCACAAGTTGACGACAAAGTGACTTTGCTATAAACGGGAAATTAAAAATGCAAATCGACTTTAACATAGTCTGTATAAATTAATTCATATGTATGTTTGACAAAGATCTGACTGTACAATGAATTTAGAAAAAAAAAGATGCACTAGTTGTGTACGCTTTATTAATCGTCTTCACTGGATTGACATTGGAGGACAAATATATAGTTTTCTATCACTGACATTTGTGGCATATATTAGAATTTTATCACCATAATGTCTTGCCTTGTTGAATTAATGCGAAATTACTGTTTATTGTTTAAGTCAAACATGACGCACACGATAAAACATTTCTCCAGATTCCCCTTTCAATGAAACGAGACTGGAATATCCCAACCGTGCTCACTGCAATACATCGCACCCACACACTAATAATAACTAGATTCACCTCCTGAAGGACCTTAATATATTTCCTTTTGAAGGATTGTGGAGCATGCTAGCCCTGGCTGTCTGCCGTAGGAACTAAGTCATCCCGTTGTCGTAAATTTTGTCGACACTTTAAGAAATGTATGCATGCTTAATTTCTTACGCCTTGATAGGTATAAATTTAATTATCACGGACTTGTTTTTATATATGAACTATCTAACAGTGTGGTCCTTTAACTTAAAAAAAATCCCACGGTATTAGTCGCATAACTATTGCTTCCTTGATTTAAAAAAAATCATAACTACTAGTAATACTTAATTATCAAATATCTTACGAAACGCGACAGAAAATAATGTTTATAGAGTTACGAAAGCCGTGTCAGTGCGACATTAACCTTGTCAACATTTATAAATGGGCAGGGTTTGACGTTCAAGCCGTAGACAATTAATGTGACAAATGAATTCTAATGAATGGAAGAGACGATGGTAATTTTGCATGATGGATACATGTACTTCAAGTACTGCAACTGGTCAAGTGATCATGTCATGGCAATAAAACTAAGACCCGGTACGGTGGCGGTACAAAAATGCGGAAGGTTGTGCTTGTAAATCAAAATGTAAAAAAAAAAGAAGGAGGACAGATAGCTTCTGTCTTAATTTGAAATATGTAATACACTCTTCATCATCGGAAGTATGTATATGTATATATATATAGAAATATGCAATACACTCTTCATCATCGGAAGTATGTATGTATATATATATATATATATATATATATATATATATATATATATATATATACATATATATATATATAAATTCAGATGAAGATTTCACATTTATTCCAAAACGCTTTCGCTCTACGGCTCAGAGAGAGAGAGAGAGAGAGAGAGAGAGAGAGAGAGAGCGCACCGTGACTTATTTCAAATAACCTGGTTTTAGATAGTTTTGCTTTAATATGTTTACTTTCACTAACATTTATAATCCTTAATTTTCATGCATTTATCTTCGACGGACTGAAATATTATCACTATAAAAATGTCAGCGGAAAACAGCGTATGTTGTAGATTAAATATATTGGGGTCCAAGTATTTTTGTGTGTGCTACGTAGTGAAATTAGAGACAAGTAGATATAATTCACAAGTACGTGTCTAGTTTTAGCTATTTTTGTTGAAGTAGTAAAAGGAATTCAAGAAACAAAGTTTTACCAGCGGTGTAACGAAAATCTAGAATTAGCTCGATGTCCACACGCGCAATTAACCCCATAAGGTCAAAAGGTGAAAATGAAACATTGCAAAAATAATCAACACTCAAACATTTTAAGCTTAACTTGTTCGCAATTTGAAAAGGACCCTTTCGTCACCAAATTTGATTAACCTGACCAAATGACACTTGGTCGATGTTAAATACACACAACTGTCAAAATTAGTGACCAGCAGCGCTTTGAACGGCTGGCGGAGACTGGTCAACTGTCATGGCCAGTGTTTGGACAATCCTTAATCGCCTGTCCATGACATTACCGTAGTCATGCTAGTGATGAGAGGGCGATAAATGATAAAGAGACCTTCGGATACACATCATTTATCATAGAAAAAGATTTATGAATTGAGGAAATTTACTATGCTCTTGTCCTGACCATTCATATTTAAAAGAGCACTAGACTATTGGTTAGCTTAAACAATCCACAAAAGTTGTTGAATGGTCTGTACTGTGGTCAAGAAAGTATTTTAGTTTAACGCATTGCTTCCTCCTTGTTACTAATGAATACCAAGCAATTAAGAGAAAAGTATACATGTATAACATATGTAGGATTATCTATTCAAATTAAACAGTTTTACTGGGTTAAATATATATATGTATACATTAATGATCGTCAAATTTAAAAAGTCAAATATTTCTCAGAAATAGACAAATCAATCTGAAAACACCAAATGCACACATTTACATGGTAAATAACATTTCCACAGATTTGGGGGGGGGGGGATGATACGACTTTGTTACAAAATAATATCTACAAACATGGTAATTCCAGTCCCCCCCCCCCCCCCCTGTTTGTTTTGGAAAATTACACCTGTACAGTTTAGGCGAAAGACTTTAGTCGTATTTTTATTGACAGGAAATGAATTCATTTCTAAATTGCTGGATTTTATATGACCTTTATAAGTTTCGTACTATCGGTCGATAAGTGTATACACACCTAGGTCTTGGTACTTTTCCAGTAATTTTCTTCGTCGTTGACACCAATAAAAAGAAGGCTTTTTCTTCTCTCTATCTTTTGATATTCGCTCTGAATCATAGTGAATGCCTGCTAACATTTAATAGAACGTTAGGACATTGCATTGTATGTTCAATCAAAGTATGTCAGACATATAAAAAAAAAACAACTAATGTAAACATATTTCCGTGTTCTTTTCAAACGTGCGCATGTCTATCGCACGTTTAAACATTTTGTGATATAAAGTTAATTTATTTCAGTAGCTTTAAGCAGAAAACAGAGATATTACAACCATCATGAGTAAGTCGCGTCTCACATTCAACAAGTCTGAGGTTTCCTTTTATGTCTGACAGGCTAAAGAATTTTGTTCTCAATAAACACAAGAAATCAAAAAAGAAAACTCTCATCTCAAGATATTATTTACACATTGTAAATTTCCTGTATATACTTCGGGCACGACTCTGAAGAGAGAGAGAGAAGGGGGAAAGAGATGTTTTACAATGTCACTGTATTTGATATCATAACGGAGGTAGCTTGTATCAAAATGATTGGGGAGGAATTTCAATGGACTTGTATGTGTACGTTGAAGTTCTATGACATGCGTGCTCCACAAGATTTATATCGATGGTTACTTTGAATTTGGCGTTTTTGATATAAAACAGGTTTGTACATATCCCCCAATAATCAGCGCAAAGTATTTACATTTTTACCTTTCAAAAGCGAGACCGCATGTAATCAGAGGCGCCATTGTCCTCTGCAGTGTTGAACTCCGAACGTTAACTAAAAATCGATGGCTCTATGATCTAGAAGTCGCCTGCCTTTACATAACTTTCTTTGGATTTGACTTTATTTATGGTGTTTTTTAAAACAATCTTTTCAGACGGCAGAAATTGAAGTTGACAGCGATTTGAGACCTTGTATTGGTTAAATCTGGTGACGTCACTATGACGGATTCCAACACGGAGGAGACAGTGAGGGATTATGGATTGAGTCGGAATTTCAGTAGCGATAACTTCAACACCGAAGGTAAACAGAGCGGACTACATGTGGTATATGTAACTTAGACAGAGTGGTGTATGTAACTTAGAGTGGTATATGTAACTGAGAGTGGTACATGTATATGTAACTGAGACAGGGTGGTATATGTAACACAGACAGGGTGGTATATGTAACACAGACAGGGTGATATATGTAACACAGACAGGGTAGTATATGTAACACAGACAGGGTGGTATATGTAACACAGACAGGGTGGTATATGTAACACAGACAGGGTGGTATATGTAACACAGACAGGGTAGTATATGTAACACAGACAGGGTGGTATATGTAACACAGACAGGGTAGTATATGTAACTGAGAGTGATGTATGTAACTGAGACAGGGTGGTATATGTAACTTAGACAGGGTGGTATATGTACATATGTAACTTAGACAGGGTGGTATATGTAACTTAGACAGGGTGGTATATGTACATATGTAACTTAGACAGGGTGGTATATGTAACTTAGACAGGGTGGTATATGTACATATGTAACTTAGACAGGGTGGTATATGTAACTTAGACAGGGTGGTATATGTACATATGTAAATTAGACAGGGTGGTATATGTACATATGTAAATTGGGCAAAGTGGTATATGTACATATGTAAATTAGACAGGGTGGTATATGTACATATGTTAATTAGGCAGGGTGGTACATGTATATGTACATGTGTAAATTAGGCAGGGTGGTACATGTAACTGAGACAGGGTGATATATGTAACTCAGACAGGGTAGTATATGTAACTCAGAGTGGTACATGTAACTCAGACAGGGTGGTATATATAACTCGGAGTGGTACATGTAACTGAGACAGGGTGGTATATTACTGTTCTAGTAATACTTTTATTCCTTCTTATCAGCTAGCGATGCTCATCGTCAGATGATTGGAGTGAGGTTGCCAAGGAGACAACAACGTCCTGGCCGATCTTCCAGTTCTAGACGACACAGGGAACAAAATGGCTACCCCAAAAACTCCGACACTTCCAATTCGAGTAAGTATTATCTGATGTAAGCAGTCTTTACCTTAAAGTTCACACTGATTTATAACTTGTGTACTTTATATTCTCCCACAGTGGACTTTGAAATATTTTAATGCCAATAAATCAGATTACGAATAATAAAACCACTAAGATCCCGATCGAGGTGGCTCAATTCTCAGAGCATGGCTAAGGGACCGGAAGGTCCCACCCATGCCTTGGCGGCGTCCGACCGGAGACCCAAAATAGTTAATGACTCTTTCTTCATCCAACGCTCCGAATTATAAGTTGAGATTTGCTGATCTTTCGGATGAAACCTTAAAACCGAGGTCACGTCTCGCGGCAGGCGTTGGGACGACAGAAAACTCTCATTGCTACGGCCCTAAGCGCCATGCATAAACCTCAAATCATGACACCTCACCTGCAGCTGGTCACTTCTTAATATGGATGAAATCTCCCAAAAAGACGTAAAACAAACAAAAGCTGAAATGTCCTGTTAGATTATTGACACGCGATACAAACGTTTGATGTGGATTAGAACATCTTACAACAATAGCCATAGTTATTAATGAATGAAAAACGTAACGACTTTACAGGAAGTAGTTCATTAATTTGCCTCTTTTAAAACAGATGTTCCCGAGGTTACAACAGGGCTTCCGGGTAAGAGAAAAAAGTTTGCTTTTTGAGGGGAATGGTAATATATTTTGTGTGTAAAGTAATTAAACGTGAATGATAACAACCATTTAAGTCATACCTCATGCATGATGTGTTGGTGAAGGTTTCGAATACAAAAATCCGCAAATTAGAAATGTTACATGTTACAGACTTGCACATCCATAGTTCAAATTATCGCTATTTCAATATGTCTGACAATTACTCTGTACTAGCAGCATTACTCAAAATGTTTCTTACTTATATATATATATTTATTTATTTATATTTATTTATATATATATATATATATATATATATATATATATATATATATACATACATGTATATAAATATTGAAAATCAGAATAACACATTCCATAAAAAACAATTATTGAAAATCAGAATGACACATTCCAATATATATACATATAGGTCAAAAAAAATTTTTTTAAAAGATACACGAAGACGTTTAGCGCTTCTCAGATCCGACACTTTAAGAAAGTAGGGTGTTGTTGGGGTTTTGTGCTTATATATATATATATATATATATATATATATATATATATATATATATATATTCTTGTTATACCCGGGTGTTGCTGTGGTATGTATTGAAGAGATGAGAAGGAAAACACACAGAAATACAGAATGTACTTGGTTACATATACACTGCATGGTGTATGCTTATTCTCGTTTACAATTTATAGCTTCCATGTCGCCAAGTGAACACATCCAACAACTTATTGGCGAGAATGAGGAGAGCCACTTCGTCTTTTGTCAGATGGACACCCTTTATACTGCCCTCAATGAGTACCAATGGAGAGAAACAGCAAGGTAACACTTTTACCAAGCTCCCACCTCTGGTGTGTCCAGGGGTCCATGTTTACCCAACTATCTATTTTGTATTGCTTATTGGGTCTATGAAATTGATCACTGCTCATTATCTTCACCTTTCATGTTACAAGATGTTCAGAACTAAGGTCACTATGAAATAACAAAATGTCTTCCTTTGCGATTCAAAATGAGCGGTAGAGTGCCGATGAATCTTATGTAGTTTATTCAACCCAGGAATCTGGTTTGCCATGAGAAGTGACATAAACTAGTTAAGTATAGCAAACATTTTTGATGACTAATCATATGACTTAATATTGGCCTGTTGTTATTTTAGGTGGGTGAAATACGAGGAAGATGTAGAAGATGGAGGAGAGCGTTGGTCTAAACCACACGTTGCCTCACTTTCGCTACATTCTCTGTTCGAGCTCCGGTCTTCCCTATTAATGGGGGCCGTGATGCTGGACATGGACGCCTTTCACATCACCCAGGTTGCTGGTAAGACTTGTGTTAAATATGAATGATCAGCATTGTTTTTCACACAAAAGTTTTGATACTAAAACTACATGAAAGCATTGTCCAAGTTTTATGCACTAGAATATTAATGTACGATATATCATATAATTCAACATTAAAATTTTATTCAGTTTGCATGTATAATTTCTTTTGAAATGTATTCCATTTAGACCTCATAATCGATCAACTGATCAATGCCAAACTTCTCGAAAGCAACCTTCGTGACAACGTTAGGGCGGCAATCATAGCAAACCACGCCCATCAACACCAAAAGCGCAGGCGCAGCATGATGCCAACAGAACATGAATCAATGGCGGACTTCCGAAAGCGTTCCATGAAGAGAAACTTTTCTAGTCAAATGTCTTTCAGATCTCGCGGTACGTTAGTTGTCTGATATCTGATGTGTTTTAACGTCTAACTTTATTTAAATGGATGTTCAGTATCAAAACATTATATATATATATATATATATTTATATATATATATATATATATATATATATATATATATATATATATATCTACAGCCCAGTAGCTTAGTACTTCGTTACTAGCTTGAAAATACGGATGTATATTTAATAACTGTTATAAAATTTAGAAATTCATTTCAAAATTAAGGATTATCTCCCTGGTGCATAGCTCTTATCCTTGGACGAATTTGGCTCCACTTTTTTGGCACGCTGTTTTTGGCTATATTTAGCTCCAAAACTTCATAGTTATTTTGGATTTCAAACATTTCGGTTGAGCATCGCTGAAGAGACATTATTTGTCGAAATGTGCATCTGGTGCATCAAAATTGGTACCATATAAGTTTTACATATATATATATATATCTATATATATATGACCACGTTTTATTTACAGACAGCGCAGCAAAATTAAACAGAAATCCAACTAGTGTTCCTGAAAATATTGGTGAAATGTTAAACGAATCTGCGTCTAGTGCAAAGGTAAAAGGACCAGTTGCAATTCTTACATGTTGCTCTGTATTGAAACAATACCACGAATTATTGAAATATCGAAAGAGAGATTACCTTATTTACACAGATTGTCATGATTGGTTGTTTGCTTTACAGTTGAATCAACAGTTTATGAAAAAGATCCCTGATGGCGCAGAAGCTGCTAATATTTTGGTGGGAGAGTTGGATTGTCTGAAGTACCAAATCACAGCCTTTGTAAGATTGACCGAAGCTAGGTCTATAGGGGACATGACTGAGGTCCCTCTACCTACAAGGTTCATCTTTCTCCTCTTGGGACCTCCTGGAAGCCAAAACAAAAATGTAGAGATGGGACGTTCCATGTCTACCCTCATGGTCGATGAGGTACTTGATATTTACTTGGTCTGTTGAATAATGCAGTCATTATAGAAATGGAAGATTTTATACTATTGGTTAATAACTTGTCAGTAATCGTAATTCTTTATTTTCTAGGTGTTTAGGGAAGTAGCATTCCGAGCTAAAAACAGGCAAGATATTCTGTCAGGAATTGACGAGTTTCTGGACCAGGTCACGGTTTTACCTCCTGGGGAATGGGACCCCAAAATCAGAATAGAACCCCCTGATAAAGTACCATCTCAGGTAAGCAAAGCTTTATATAGAATTTTAAAGGATGTTGATGAACACTTAGTTATCGTCAAGATATACACGTAATATATAGTTCAATAATGTATATTTATTATAAATTTTTGACAGGATCCGCGAAAACAAAATGCCAGGGTGCCCGAGGGTCCGAAAGTAGCAGCAGAACAAGTTGAAGAGGAAGAATGTCATGCTGACCCGACATTACAGAGAACCGGAAGGTAAACATGCGCTGTACTTTCTCTAATACCCGGAAGTATCACTCCAGAACTAACCAGTCCTGCAGATCTATATGCGGCATCTTTCATAGATCCATGCCAAGAGTTCGTATTGAAATCTGTCAATAACAATAACTTTGTCTTAATTCTAGACTCTTTGGAGGGTTGATAGAAGACGTCAAACGAAAGATCCCGTGGTACGCCAGCGACTTTAAGGACTGCCTACATATCCAGTGTGTGGCTTCCACCCTCTATCTCTACCTGGCTACTCTAACACCTAACGTTACATTCGGAGGTCTTCTAGGATTGGCAACAAACCAATACATGGTATACTTACACCAGTAATTTTGTTGTTTACATACTGGTATACAAGTACATTCGCACGATTTTAAAAAAAAATAACAATCCTTTTATTCTTATCGACTTTATCCATGGTTTCCATATAGTGTTTAACGTCTTGTCGTTTCACATATAAAAATGTACTATCATTTTGTACAGGGCACCATGGAATGCATTCTGACAGCAGCTATCGTCGGTATTCTCTTTGCTCTCTTCGCTGGTCAACCACTTAACATCCTTGGTAGTACTGGTCCAATGTTGGTTTTGGAAATGATAGTCTACAGTTTTTGTATGTGCGTATATTTAAAAAGAAAATTGACGAATTCTGGTAAATGATTTGGTAAAAAGTGTTTTAAAGATGATCAATTGTTCATAAAAATAATTTTAATGCAGGGATCAAGGATGGGATTATATGCCTGTCCGAGCATGGACAGGTATATGGACAACGGTTATCATCATGCTTGTAGTGGCCTTTGACCTTAGTGCTCTCGTACGGTACATCACGAGATTTACGGAGGAAAGTTTTGCATGCTTGATTGCCATTATCTTCATTTACGAAGCTATCAAAAAAGTCATTGGAATCACGAAGTTATATCCCGTTAATCTCAGCCCGGAAGACGAGTTTCATTTTAACTGCTCGTGCATACTAACGCCTCCAGATAACGCTACGTACTTTAATACCACTGATCTTGCACTTGGAGCTGGTCCTGCATACGCTGTACAAGAGGCCACAACAATGAGTTTCATGAACTCTACCTCCATGGACTACGCTTCCTTGAGCGAGGAGATGTGCAAGCTATACAACGGCACCATGGTCGGACCTGACTGTGCCTCCCACCCATACGTTGCTGACGTTTTCTTCCTATCCATCATTCTGTTCTTCGGTACCTACTTCCTTGCTACAAGTCTGAAAGAATTTAAGACCAGTGGATATTTTCCAACCTTTGTAAGCATATATATTTTTATTTCAAAGAGAAAGAAAGTACATTGATCGATAGTGTTTGCAGCATGAACTGTGTAAACCAAACAACACTTGATAATCATTTTCCAAAGATCTTCGTATTCAGTCTTTTGTCTTTGTAGGTTCGTCAAATAGTTAGCGATTTTGCTGTCCTGATTGCCATCATCGTTATGGTTGGCCTTGACATTGCCATAGGAATTGGCACTCCCAAGTTAGAAGTACCAGAAAAATTTTCTGTAAGTTTATAGTACAAAAGAGAATATAAAAAGGATCTTTTTTTCATAGTAACCAAGAGCATTATCATAACGTTGAAACCATTCCCATTACAGCCTACCAAACCAGGACGTTCTTGGTTCATCAATCCTATCAGTGACAAAAACCCGTGGTGGGTCATCCTAGTCGCAATCGTTCCCGCGTTTCTATCCACTATTTTGATTTTCCTTGATCAGCAGATCACAGCGGTCATTGTCAACAGGAAAGAGAACAAACTAAAGGTAGTTTTAATGATAGCTATTATTCCTACAAATCGTCACTCATACTCACTAAATGTAGTTAAAGATTACCCCTGCAATATCCTTACACACATTCTTCGTGCACAATATCAAATGAAGCATATGCTTGGTGTATGGTATCGACAAAAACGATTTATTTAGTAAAAACATCACAATTTATACTTTAGGTTAAAATAAATTCGATACTATAATAATAGTATTATATCCCTATCTAATACTGTATAATAATAATATTCTATCCCTATCTAATACTATATAATAATAGTATTATATCCCTATCTAATACTATATAATAATAATATTCTATCCCTATCTAATACTGTATAATAATAATATTCTATCCCTATCTAATACTATGCCGTTCCTTGAAACATAGTTTTTTATAAATAATTTCTTATGTTTAACATAAGTCTTTGAAATGCATTGACTTTTAACAGAAAGGCAATGGCTACCACTTGGATATGTTTGTGGTTGGTGTGTGCGTGTTGATTTGCTCCCTCTTTGGTCTTCCCTGGTACGTCGCTGCCACCGTGTCTGCTCTGGCCCACATCATGAGTTTGAAAAAAGAATCTGAAAGCACTGCTCCCGGAGAAAAACCCGTTTTCTTGGGATGCAGGTAAGTCATTTAATAAAGTTATTTTGGTGTCTTTCTCCTTACAGAAAAAAATAACCACACGCGTCTAATTCCATGCCCTTGTTTTCAGAGAACAGCGTGTGACAGCTTTGGTTGTCGGTATTCTAAGCGGTCTTTCTGTCTTCATGACCAAAATTCTGAAGGTACGCTACACAATAACAAACATGTATCAATCATTTGAACATTGGTTGTATTCGCCAGATATGTAATCTTATTTATCCTCCAGGTTATCCCTATGCCTGTTCTGTACGGAGTATTCATGTACATGGGTGTTGCTGCATTAAAAGGAATGCAGGTGAACTATAAATAGCTTTACAACCATTTCATTATTCATTGATAAGTAAAATGTGCTCAAATGTTAAAAATATTTTAATCAAAATATTTCAAATTCAGTAATAGTCATAAACTATTGTCAACATTTCCTTCGCAGTTCGTAGACCGTATAGCTCTTATTGCAATGCCCAAGAAGTACCAGCCTGACCATATGTACCTTCGTCACGTTCCAATCAAGCGTGTCCATCTCTTCACCTTGTTTCAAATAGTATCTCTTGCCGTTCTGTGGGTTGTGAAAATGATCAAATCTATTTCCATCTTGTTCCCGGTTATGGTATGTATACTTCTTGTTCCCGCGAATTAAGACATTCCAGGAATTTATGGCAAATACCAAAGTTAAGAACTTTGTATTTCAAGAAACTAATACTTTTATTTTGTTTAGGTCTTGGGTACCTGCATTGTAAGGAAACTGTTTGAGTACATCTTTTCACAAAGAGAATTGAAATGGTTGGATGACTTGATGCCTGAGGACAAAAAAATGGCCAAGGAGGACCAAGAAAAGGCCGAGGAAGATGAGGTTTGTAATACTTTAATTGAACAATGCAAATGTCGAAACCAAACACAGCGGAAGAAGAAAGGTCATGAAATATATTAATGGTTTATATTTGTTTCAACAGAAAGAGAATCTGTTAGAAGATAATAAAAAGTTCAACTACGGTGATAGGGTGAATATTTCTGAGGAAGTGAACAAGACTGGCATGTGGCTTCAGGTACGCCGCAGTTCGACCAAGGGGGACGACTCCATCTACCAGTAAGACTCGCTTACCTATTGTCGTATTACAAAATATACACATTCACCATTGTTTTGTCAGCAAGAAACCTGTGATCTGAAGTTTCATACCCTCTGAGAATAGAATTTAATTCTGAAATGATGATGTATAAACATCCATTTGCAGCATTAAAAATGACAGAAATAGAAAGAATATGAAGAATGAAGAAAACGTCGAGAAGAAAGGCCAAAAGGCGGCATTTTATTTCGGAGAGAATGCGTAATCATTCTGCGGACATCTTGTTTGTATGTGTGAATTTCATTACGTGTATTAATTGTTTCTACAGCGACATCAATACTCGCATAGTATTATAGAACATCAACTATTGTGTGTACAGACGATTAATGGTCATAGTTAAACAGAAAAAGTCCACATTGAATTTGTTTGTTACGAGAATTGATGATACATTTTTGTCATTAGATTTCATTTCTTCGTTTTAGATTTTAAAGGAATGAAGGTGCTTTGAACTTCAATGGATGTATATCATAGGGGAAACTATTGCTTACTGTATCATTCATGATAGGTATATGTTTACACGTCGGTAATTTTCTTCTCAAAATAATTGTGTGCATTATGAAATTACAAAATGTTACTTTTTTAGATTGCAAATGAATTTATATACGGAATAAAAGATTCGAAAGAAAAACACTTCATATTTCTGATATACATGTATATAAAATGGCATAGGGTTGTGTCACGAAAGTTTCGAGAAAATACCTCTTTTGTGTAGGAGGTGTATTTAGTGCTATTTTGAATGCCTACGTGGTGCAGAGTGCACCTACATTCAGTTGGGAAGAAGGTGAAAATATTGAAAGAAACACTTTACTAAAACAATGTCATTTTGGTTAGTAATATCCTATAATAACAACTAAATTGTAAAATTTTCTTGTGTTAATTAGCTCTTCCTGTATTTAATGACACATTTACCAGTAATCTACACACAATCTTACCCCGATCTACTTAATTAATTTACATCTCTTCCATTGTACACTGGTTAAGAAATTTTCATGGGTTTATGAGCTCTTGACGTATATAATAACACTTTGTTAAATGAAATTATAACCACTAATCACAAGTCAAACGAATCAAAAACTTTGATGTTCACAACACTCCGAAGAAGACTCGAAAGAATATTATTTGTTAACAGCGCCGAGATGTATAAATAAGTCTAAATAAAGGTCAGAAATGATTGATTGATTGTATATTCTTTAACGTCCCTCTCGAGAATCTTTCATTCATATGGAGACGTCACCTTTGCCGGTGAAGGGCTGCAACATTTAGACCCATGCTTGGCGCTTATGGCCATTGCGCAGGGAGAGATCTTTATCGTGCCACACCTGCTGTAACACAGGACCTCGGTTTTTGTTGTCTCATCCGAAGGCCCGCACCCATTTAGTCGCCTCTTACGACAAGCAAGCGGTACTGAGGACCTATTCTAACCTGGATCTCACTGGATAAAGGGCAGATAATTCTATTGGAAGACAAACTAATTTAACTTACACACTGTTTTAAAGTGTGGTAATGTCAATGCGGTTGGTAAATTTAAAGATAATAAGAAATACAGTCATTAATATATCGCTAATCGCGGGATTTAACTTCCACGCTGTACTTTTTACGACTCATCTACAAGTGTCACAACCACACAATCAGCACCAGCAATCTGCAAATTAATTGTATCCAAAACTTAAAAGGGTAAATGTCGTGCATTGGTATAATAAAGCTGTATAGTCCAATGTTCATGTATCATTTTTGTACTTTAAAGCAGATTAATTATACATTGTCAATTAGGCGTCTATAGCCCCACACGGGTCAGGGGAATCCCAACATTATGTATGTAAATCAAACGCACCTGTCTGACTTTAGGACTGAAAGAGCGTAAAACAACGAATTACTTATTTAATATTTTTATTTTCATTAAACTTATATTATGGCACGGTACTGTTGTAACAAAATACACAGCTTTCCACAGACAAGATCACTGATGATATAGTAAGTAAGTAAATTTTGTTTAAAGTCGGTACTATATACAATCAACAAGTCAACACAAGCTCTGTAGAGCTTTTTAACCGACTATCACATATATCAAAGACAAAGACACATAGCATGCAGGTACACATATACACAGACATATCACAGACTAACAAAATAAGAACAAAACATTTCATGCAAGAATATACACTATACAGATATGAAGGCATAAGACTTAGAGGAAGAAATAAAAACACCACAGACAGACAAGAGTGGATGTATGTAAAATCAGCAGTAGAATTCAAACCAATTCGCATTTTTTGTTGCAAGGTGAAGATAACGAACAGTGATCAATCTCATAACTCCTATAAGCAATACAAAATAGATAGTTGGGCAAACACGGACCCCTGGACACACCAGAGGTGGGATCAGGTGCCTAGGAAGAGTAAGCATCCCCTGTTGACCGGTCACACCCGCCGTATGCAAAAAGCACAAAATATTTTCAATAGAAAGCTGGATAAATAGTACTAAGAATTTAATGAATGTAATTAAAATCAATAATGGTAGTAAATTAATATAAATATTTTAAAAAATCACTACAGGCAGAATTCATTAAGAAGGTAAGCTAGAAAAAAGCTGCATAGATAAAAGAAGCAGAAGTAACATATAAAGCTCCGTACACTGGACCCAAGATCTGCATGATTTACACTTACATGTGGGGCCAGACCAAGTGGAAATAAAACTTTTAAGTTGATTTAAGGTGGTAAGATCCCTAGCTTCATTTGGCAAAGAGTTCCAGATCTTAGGAACATTGTACCTAAAGGATTGCAGCCCATACCTGTTTGTCCTGACACTGGGCACAATGACAGTGTTTGTGTATCTAAAACTGTAAGAATGATCTGTAAGTGCAATGGTGTTATAAAGAAAGAGAGGACTGGATTTGTTTACAAGTTTCTAAAGCCAGTGTGCGCTTACGTCTTACTTTTAAGGTTGGAAGAAGATATTTTTGAAGCAATTCATCATATGTAGATACATAATTATTATATATAAAATGTAGGCCCTTTTCTGTAGTTTTCCATTTTTATGGTATTCTTTCCAGAGCAAAATTGTTAGGTAAAAGGCCAGTAACTAAAATTTGATAAAATAAAGGAATGGTAAATAGTGAGTTTACTTAAACGACTAGAATTGTGTCTTATTCTTTTTAAAACATTTAGTTGCTTAGCTGCCTTCCTACAGATGTCAGCAATATGGGAGTTGAGGTTTAATTGAAAATCTATGGTCACCCCTAATAGTTTAACCTCCGATTCACTACATAGAATAGTTTCTCCTAAGTCAAAAGTTAAATCTAAATATTTGCTTCTCTCTCCTACTGAGATTGCCTGGAATTTGTCAGGGTTTGCCTTCATTTCATTTTGTTGCAACTGAACAAGTTTAAAAGGGATAGGCTATCATTTTCCAAGGTGGTCTTTAAAATATCTGCTTCTTCACGAGAATAAGAAACAGTGTTGTCATCAGCATAATTATAAATGGAAGAGTCAGAGACAAAGCCGAAAATATCATTTATAAAGATATTAAACAGTATCGAGCCCTGGGGGATACCTTTGAATACTGGTTGAAATGAACTAGAAAACTCCCCGATGTTCACATACTGATGCAAGGTGAAGATAACGAACAGTGATCAATCTCATAACTCCCACAAGCAATACAAAATAGATAGTTGGGCAAACACGGACCCCTGGATATCTCTCACTGAGATAACTTTCCAGAAGACAAGGCTTCGTTTCCAAGACCGTAGTGTTTACGTTTTAAGAGAAGCAAATCATGGGAGAGACAGTCGAAAGCCTTGGAGAGATCCATAAGAATGGCGGGGCTACATACTTATTCTCATCCAAGGCTCTCTTCCAGTCTTCCACGATCCTAAGTAAGGTGGACTGACATCCATACCCAGTTCTGAAAGCAGCAAGGAAAGGGTGGAATATAGACTCAAAATATTCAGAAAACTGTATATGGATGGCTCTCTCAGAGAGCTTTGAGATGGCTGGCAAACACTGAACGGTATATAATTTCCTTTGTCTAGACAGCTTTTTGTCTTATGAATAGGACAGACTTTGGCTTTCTTCAGTGAATTGGGGAAAACTGAGTTTTCTATGGCCTTATTTATAAGACATGCTAATGGTTTAGCTATAGATGATGACACAGTTAGTCTTAAAAGCAAGAGTGATATATTATCTACTCCTGTAGCTTTCGTCATATTGAGTTTGTTTACATCTCTAATAATAAAAGATTCGTCTACCGGTTTAAAAGATAGTGGTTGTGAGTCCTTATCTTCCATGATAGTATCAATTTGTCTAACACTTGAATGTTTTACAAATTATTTGCACATTGTTTGTTCCTATATCATTTACCATATTTACGAAATGGTTGTTAAAAATGTCACATACAGCACCTTGATCGTTGACTAAAGTGTCATTTTCACATAAGATAGTGCCATTGCCCTTATTTGTCAAAATCGGTTTGATTGTAGGCCAGAAATCTTTCGACTTGGGCCCCCCTTCATATCTCTCTATGAAATATGTATTTAGAGATTGCCTTTTAACTTTTGTATTGTAGTTTCTTTGAATTGCATATGCTTTCCAATTTTTGTCAGTAATACATTTTTGGAATAGCTGAATTTATGAAATGAAAGTCAGAACTGAACACGTGACTGTCACTTGAAACGGCTGAGTGACAGTTGTTTGTAAACACCGACTTAAAATCAATGCTGGTGAAAACAGGTGAAATAATGTAATGACATGTCGTACAGCCTCATAAATACTTACGTGCGATAATCTAACAGCATTTTACAAAGTAGAAAAACTATCCGTGAGGGAAACACTACATGACAGTTCTCATTGTTGTCGTATCGTTGTTCAAGATGTTGATGGACGAAGATGGTTACTCCTCCTAGGCATCTGATCCCACCTCTGGTGTGTCCAGGGGTCCGTGTTTGCTCAACTCTCTATTTGTATTGCTTATAGGAGTTATGAGATTGATCACTATTCGTTATCTTCACCTTTTCATTTGATAGAACGGTGATTTTATAAGCCTCGAAGAACGTAAACGAACTGTAGCTCTCTAAGAAATATTGGGACAGATCAGGTAGCTACAGGCTCATCCCTTATATTAAAATACATTTGATTTACGGCGCACAAAAAGAATGAGGTCTTATATCTAAATTTTTGCACGCCGTCTCTTAAGTTAATACTAAAAACTCCTAACATATTTTCCTACTTGTGTCCAAATATTCATTAAAGCCCCATAGTACCCGAACACCCAATGTTAAAATTATTTCGATCGTTGACGTAGTCATGTTAGGTAGCCAAACAGATATGATTTTAAAAACGAAGATCGTGTGTCATGGTTGGCGTTTGCACAATAAAACCCTTACTGCTATGGATCTGAGCACCATGCACAGGTTAAAATATGTAATACTTCACCTACAGCTGGTGACGTGTCCATACAGCGTAAATTCTTCGAATGGGACATTTGCAATACAAAAAATTTATTTTGTATAACAACATAACATGTCTGCTTATGAATTCATGAACACTGCCTCTACAATGTCAGTGTTCTCGCATTGAAGCAAACTTAGAATTCTATAGTGGTTCGTGCTTGGAATCAATGTTTGTCATACGGAATTAAAATTCGATTTCATTAGTATGATATAACGGAATATATTTGCGAATATAAATATTCTTTTTCGAAAAACGTGAACCAGTCCCTTTAAGGACTCTCCTAGACACCTGATCCCACCCCTTGTATATCATGGGGTCCGTAACTCTCTAATTTGTATTGTTCGTAGGAGTTTTGAGATTGATCACTGTTCGTTATCTTCATATTTCATTCTTGTCATCATTAATATGTGACATATGTGCATGTATTTTCTTCATTCATTGAAACCACATTCTTACTTACAGTTGTAACATTCAACATCAAAATGGAGCTTGGAAAACTTTGATAAGAGAAAAAGTGAATTTCATAAACAGTGATCAATCTCATAGCTCTAATAGAGAACACAAAATTAGGAGTAGTGTAAACACGGACTCGTGGACATACCATAGGTGAGATCGGGTGCCTAGGAGAAGTAAGCATACCCTGTCGACCGGTCATACTCTCCATCATCCGTTCTTGACACACTGATTTTGACTACGGATAACTCCGTTTGCCTGATCAAGATATAGGGCTCCCGGTGGCTGTGATCGGTCGACAGAGGATGCTTACTCCTCCTCGGCACCTGATCCCACCTCTGGTATATCCAGGGGTCCGTGTTTGCCCAACTCTCTGTTTTGTATTCCTTATAGGAGTTACGAGATTGATCACTGTTCGTTGTTTTCACCTTTCACTTTTCCTATATCTTGATCAGGTAAACAGAATTGTTTGTAGTCAAAATCAGTGTGTAAAGAACAGTTTAACAACTGGTATGAAATATGACCCAATGATAGGTTGTATTGGGAAACTAAATCGTTATAATGATCATAGAATTTGCGAAATACTGACTTTAAAGGAGACTGTTGAAACCCCTGCATGTGGTTAAGTACAGTTCATTAAAGTCAGCTCTGAATGTACATAACAAATAGAGATTTTGCATAGAGGAAAGTTTCTCAAGAATACTTATCTATTTATAGATCTATAAACAATAATAATTTTCATTCATATGTCGATTCGATATATCCCTGTGAACTTGAAATAGAAGAGTCGTTAACTCTGTCAAGGTCTTACCGGTACCTCTCGCATCGTCATGGTGAACTGGAGATAAAGTCCATTTATTGGCTATAATCAACCGTCAAACATCGTCTTGCTTGTAGGGGTCTGATTATCATATTATACATGTATCGAGCTTTTCCCCGAAATTTTCAAGCGATGCAACTGGTAAAAAAGAAAACCAAGATGGTGGCGTGATATACCTTGTGAATATTATGTTTACAGGAAGACATTTTTTTTTTATAGATATTTAAAACGTCGAGTGCCTGTGAACCTATCATTGGGTCAAATGCTATCTGACGTGTTTCATGCCGATTGTTAGGCCGTTCTTGGCACACTGATTTTGACTACGGATAACTCCGTTTACCTGATCAAAATATTGGGCTCACGGTGGGTGTGACCAGTCGACAGAGGATGCTTACTCCTCCTAGGCACCTGATCCCACCTCTGGTATATCCAGGGGTCCGTGTTTGCCCAACGCTCTATTTTGTATTGCTTATAGGAGTGGTGAGATTGATCACTGTTCGTTATCTTCACCTTTCATAAACTATTAAAGTTGTATGTTCCGAATTACGACAATTTTTTTTTATCTTGTAAAAACGCTATTAAATCACTGCAAGTATGTAGTTATGAGGCTGTATGACATGTCATACATTATTTCACCCGTTTTAACCAAAAGTATTTGATTTTAAATCGGTGTTTACAAACAACCGCGTCACTGTCATTTCAGGTGACAGTTACGTGATCAGTTTAAACAATCGGATCATCGGTGGTCTTATCTGTGTAAAGCTGTGTGTTTTGTTACAACAGTACCGTGTCATAAGTTTAATAGAAATATAAAGGTATCAAATACTTCTTAGTAATGCTTTCTTTTACGCTCTTTCAGCCTTAAAATTAGACAGTTACGCCTGAGTTTATCTATCATGTTGGAATTCTCCTGACGTGCGTGGCGCTATTTATAGACGTCTTACAATGTATAATTTATGCGTGAGCCGGAACATCTCGGGTCTTTCACCGAATACACCGTGTTTTCGGTGAAAGGCCCGAGGTGTTCCGGATGATCTTATGTAACTACACTATGTTTCTAAGTAATCTTCTCGCTGTTTTCTTTTACATGCAAATGTTTTCAAGCATGTAATTAAGGAAAAGTTAATAATTTTAACACTAATTAATCTGCTTGAAAGTAATTATATACAAAAATAATACATGAACATCGGATCATTCAGCTTTAATGTATAATATACATGTAAATAAACGTTTCTAAGATTACAGTAGATGCCCTTTTCACACTGTTTTTTCTGTCCGTGTCGTGTGTCACATCAACTGAATTCATTTGATAAGAATTTCTCTGTGGAGACTCGGGGTTTGAACATTCATTACGAAAGTGAAATAATCGATACCATTGTTTGTTACAATCTTGAATAAAATTTGATTAATTTGATCAAATGGAAAATTCTCAATGGGCGTGATAGTCACGCCAAATGCTACTGCATTGTCAAAAATGCGATGTCCAAATATATAACCGTGTACAATCGCCGTCTGTGAAATTATTTCATAAGGTGTTCATAAATGCACGTGATAATATGCATTTATCCTATCGATAACAATATCATAACATTAAATAATTGTATGTTACATAAATATTTTCCTTTATGGACGTTAATATATAAATATTGCATGTAGTTGAGGGTAACATTGAAAATTTTCACCCCGAGAAAACTATTGTCAACCGAGTCGTAGCAGAGGTTGACAATGGTTTCTCGAGGGGTGAAAATTTCAATGTTACCCTCAATTACATGCAATATCTGTTTTATTATACTGAATGTTATGTAAACAGGAAAGCAGAAAAACTTACGTCTGTTGACATTTGATCAATCACTGACATGCGATATTTCGTATATCGATGTGGGTATTCCCGTTTATTACAAACTCCCAATGACGTCGTCTAACAATCTACGGCGAACCGTACGCGCATAAATTTGACGCATGTGATAATTTTTTTTATAATACAACCCGTTGTCAAGTACTGTTACCCGTTGTTAGATATTATCACCCTGTGGCGCGTACTTTCTGTTCTCAGAGGGTAACAATTATGTTTTTCAAATGCTTCTCGACCAATCAGATTCAAGTATTATACATGAAAGTATAATAACATGTAGTACAACATAGTCCGAACTCGACTTACCTCCATATTCAGACCATTCCTGTTTATTGTGCACAACAACTGGTGACATCGAACGCAAGTTGAGTCTATTCTTTTAAACCGCACGTGTAAAACAAGTGCATGTGATTCGATTCTATTCTAACAGTCAATCGTACGGGCATATTACTTTTTGACCGAAAATTTATCAGTTGTTTGAAGTTGAAAATTATCGTAATTGTCACACGTAGAGTATTTAAACTAGCTTAGTTTGTTTGTGCAAAGATAACATATTTAATGATTTTAACAATGAAAATAAATATATGTAAGTGATGTTGGTCTTTTTTGACAGATAGAATCGGTGCGTATAGAATGTGACGTACTTTTGACAGATAGAATCGGTGCGTATAGAATGTGACGTACTTTTGACCGATTGCACGACGTCCATATACCAAACTTTAAAGCTTAAAAAAATGAGGTTCACTGGTTTATCGTTATTATCTTAATTGAATAATAATAATTACTTTTTATTGGTCAATCGCCCAGTATAGGGCACCAAATCTGGGAAACCGAATTAAAAAATGCCTTACTCTAAAATCTCAAAATTTTGGAGCAATCAGATATCTGACATTTTAAAAAAATTCCCCTACATTATGTCCCTCTATTTCCCGAAAGAACAATGAATACAATGAAGACAATGGCAGTTGTATTTTGGGTTTTTTATCTAGTTGTTAAAACATTTCGTTCTGTTACTACTGTATATACATGTAGCTGCTGAATATCTTAGAATGACCCAGGTGCAATTGTATCGTCTAGTGTCCTGTAACTTGTTTATGTGCCTTTGGAAAAATTTCCAAGTACATTTATAGACTCCTCGAAGGGAAACATTCAAATTTGTCAAAAGATATTGGCTCACGCTACAGCAAGCGCATGGTTATCCAGCGGAGGCCCAATCCTTTCATGTTTACTGGCTTTATTCTCTGCATGAGGAGTGGTCTAAAGACGCTTCAATACCGCTATTTGGGACTGACTCATGTGCAATTCCTCCTTGCAGAAAGGCCTAGTAGAATGAGTCGCTATGAACCACACTCCTCTCTTTAACCGCCTCCGTGGATTTTTCTTTCGATTTAAGAGTTGCTATACATGGAATATCGTATTCGAGAACTGTAAAGTCACAATCTTATCCCGGAATATAGTCAATGTCAACGTTTCTGGAAAGTTACTTATCACTTACGCAATTTGTTTTGGCTGTTTAGATTCTTTACGCCCGACATTTGAGCCAGTAAAGTTCTCATGGAAGAGACAGTTCGCGGAGGAAACGTATAAACCCTATAGTATATGTGTAACAGCCCCAAACAGACTTTTCGTTTTTTGTTGTTGTTTTTTTATGTCGGACTTATGGACCTTTGGACTGGTAACACATCGGGCTTGTAGAATTTCGGGCGAGTGGGAAATCCTTATTTGATAACCCTTGGTTGAAAGTCAATATCCTTTGGTCATATGCATATTTACATCAATGTACTACTTACAGTCATCAATGATAATGACTCAGATAAAGTTAGTCTAAGGGGTGGACAGTCAATTTAATAGTATACTCCACATTTTGTGAGAGTACTTTGGTTTTAAAACCTTACAAATGTACACCATTTATTTTAAAATCTCTCTACATGATGATGAATTGAAATACAAAAATGAATTAAATATATTCCTTAATATTTAGAATTAGTGGAACGAAATACTAGACATCATAAGGTGACGATAACGAACAGTAATCAATCTCATAACTCCTGTAATCAATGCAAAATAGACAGTTGGGCAAATACGGACCCCTGAATATACCAGAGGTGGGATCAGGTACCTAGGAGGAGTACGCAACCCCTGTCGACCGGTCACACCCGCCGTGAGCCCTTTATCAGATCAGTCTCATAACTTCTATAAGCAATACAAAATAGAGAGTTGGGCAAACACGGACCCCTGGATATACCAGAGGTGAGACCAGGTGCATGATGTAACTGACACCTAGAAAAGGTATAGATCGTCATTGATTGAATCATCGGTAAAAGCTGTTGAAAAGGTCTGCAGATGTAAATCATATTTATAAGTTACTTCAACGTCTGCTCTCGGCTATGTAATGTGTATCTGACACAGAAAATAGTTCTGTTTGGTACAATCAGAAGGTTTCCATTTCCCGTTACTAATCGTCAATAAGATACAATTTTTGTTTTTCTTCGGTGAAGCATTAGATTTCCAGTTTACAAATGTTAGAGGGCCTGATGATGACGACCATTCTGATGCCTGGTCATTATATGTACCGTCTATCCACAGCTCTTTCTCTGGAAAATCTGGTGGAAAAAAATGAAGCATCTTACATTAAAACATTTTTTACCATCATCAAAATTTCTATTAGAATGATTTAGGAGAACTAATCTAATCCATTATTCAAATTGAATAAGAATTAAACAAATTAAAGATAATGAAATTAAAAGGTTAATAAGTTAAATATGCAGTAAATCACGCTTATAAAAATACTGGGAACGAACAATTTTGATTTGTTATAAACGTAAGTAGTTATATCCCATAAGTTCATATGGTTTTTTTTTTAAAAACTACATGGAATGATTATCACGTCGCTGTAAATATCAATTCAATATAAGCGTGTTCGCTGCAACCGTGTTTTTCTGTATATTACAAGCATTTATACTTCATTAGGGCACGTGTATATACAACACAGGCGGAACTTACTGGAGTTTATGTGATTTGCCAGGAAAGTGGAAACATCATTCTGTGTTTCTTCTGATTCTATTAACAGTAATGAACTATTGGCTGTCTTTTGGCATTCGTATTTAGCTTTGTCGCGTGACATTTGTGTTTGCTCTAGCGAAATACAAAACTTGTTGTTCTCGCTCCTGGTGTACAGCGCAGGGCACGTGGATGTTGTAGACAAAGTTGAAATAGATGGAGTTGACGGGTGTGTTTCAGTTGATACCGTCGACATAGATTCTTTGGAAACTGATGTCACAGGTTGCGTAGTGACTAATGTCACAGGTTGCGTAGTGACTAATTTCACAGGTTGTGTAGTGGCTGATGTCACAGGTTGCGTAGTGGCTGATGTCACAGTCACAGGTTGCGTAGTGACTGATGTCACAGGTTGCGTAGTGACTGATGTCACATGTTGCGTAGTGACTGGCGCGACTGTTGTTGATCCCACTGTTGTGATAACTGAAATATTTTAAGATTGTTCGATATTTAACCATCAACTGCAGCATAAATCGTTAACTTATCGCATAGAATTACATCACACTGCTGGAAGCTTCCTGCTCTCTTTATTGTAAAAAGTTTTATTGAATATTGTGTGGAAATATGTAATAAACTAGAGATCTGTATATTGACATGGCTATAGAATGTCTATGATAAAAAAAGTATTTATATAATTGAAAATTTTTAGAATTCATTTCTCTGAATATGGCCTGCTTATCTAGATTCAATCTATTTCTTAGCAACGCACAATGTAATGGTAGAAAGTCACATTATTTCAAACGATGCTTGGTACGTGTATTTTAAATATTCATATACAATGTACACAAAAATATTTGCTGAAAATTGCATTGCAACACCATGAATTTATTTTAATTGAGATTCGGTAACTAGAAATCAATGCTATTTATAATTTAGTGTTTTTAGACACAGGTTTAATGAAAGAGAAAGACTTGTCTCAGTTCCAGTCGACTAATGAAGCAGGTACACTTAACACGATGTCTATAATGCAGAGTGGGGTGGATGTCCTCTATAGGGATAGAAGCGATCGACTTTTAAAGAAACTTCAATGGAATATTCATGGCCAAATGTTTGTAATTAAGTTCTTGGTATATAACTGTTACAAGATCTCCTGTTCAATAAGTTTTACACAATTTCTTCATTAATTAGAAAGCAATTGCGGTAGCTCTTTTCAGTCTCGGATGAAAAACATCATTTGATATACCGGTAACACAATTTAGAGTAGGAATTTTATAGCAAACTCGCAGAAACCTTCAGTTTAAACATAAAGGTCCAAAATTTATCAAACTTCGACATAAATTTTCCATGTGTTTCCAAACTATTGTAAATCGAACAAAAGTATACAACAAACCGTACATTGATTATAGTCTTCTCATTTACAATTCCGGAAAATGTAGGTTTTGTGCCCAAATCAAGAATTTTTCACTAATTATTAACAGACGTTGCGATTCCGTGGGGATCCGGGTTAGAGTAGGTCCTCACTACCCTTTGCTTGTCGTAAGAGACGACTAAATGGGGGCGGTCCTTCGGATGAGACCGCAAAAATCGAGGCCCCGTGTCACGGTGGGTGTGGCACGATAAAGATCCCTCCCTGCTCAAAGGCCATAAGCACCGAGCATAGGCCTAAATTTTGCAGCCCTTCATAGGTAATGGTGACGTCTCCAGAGGGACGTTAAACAATATAAAATCAATCAGAGACGTTGCCAACTTTCGATGAAGTGCTACAAATTTTAATACATACTTGGCGCTCAGATCCATAGCAGTGAGGTTCTTAATCATGTCAACGCCTACCAGAGACAGGAATTCCGTTTTTGGGTCATATCCAAGAGACCCGTGACTTTCACTTCTAATGCCGAGCGTTTGGCGATGAAACAGTTACTATATTAGGTTTGACGCGGCGTCGGGATCGAGGATCAAACCCTGGGACTTCCGGAGCAAATGCTCTAACTACTAGGCTGTCGCGCTCTAATTCGGGAAGTGAAACTTGATTCTGATATTTATTGGTGTTTGAATCTCATTACTTAATTATCTAATCATCTTCTTATTGAGTTTGCACAATTGGCTTTCAGTAGAATCATGCATGTAGTAAATCATCATAAATGAAAAAAAAAATGTCAAGGCTCATGATTTTAAATCGCTGTTAAAAATACTTTAAATCTTTTGGTGTATTTAATGCTTCTCAATTTTTCCATGTTGAAGAAAATTTCCTTATCGTAGAGCCCTACATTTAAGTATTGCTACTTATACCTGGATCGATGCAGACTGTCCGTCTGCTCTTCAGCTGCACACATTTTGCCTTCGTTGGTCCACAGTTTGTCGTCGATAAGCATTCAGGAGTTAAACTCTGGAAATAAAAAAGAAAAAAGTTCATCTACACTCCTCTCTGTATATGCTGATGGCAAATCTTTTTTGTTGGTTTTATTTAGATGAAATTCTAGTGACTGAATTTAGAGCAAGTGATCTATTAACCCTCGTTTATAGATTTGATTTCAATGCCAAAAACACTAAGCACGGGGCTCATAGACCACAAATCTTTCTATGCCACACTAGGTTGTGTTTATTTACTGGGCGTGGTGACGTTTTAGAGAAAAAAACAAAACAAGTTCACCAAATTAAACCCAATAAAGTAAAACAGGAGCACTTCTTTAAGATTACCAGTGTCTTTAGCTTTGTGTTTTGTAGTCGATTTTGGATCAAACAACCAGAGGTTATGGTGGTCATATTCAAATTTCATTCACTCTGAATGGTGAATTACTTAGAAATACTATAAAATATTAAAGATCTATGATAGACTGCGTTTTATTTTTTATGCTGTTTTACATCCAATTCCGAGAGTTTTTCCACTCGTGTAGAGACATCGTCTGTAGGTGTAACAGTAGCCTTGGCAACAATTACAGAACTTTCATAATTGTATTTCATCTTCAGAAATTAGTGACATGGAATTCATCCTCATTCGAGAAATTGTCTCAGCTATTCAGAAGCCGTGACCGACATGTTGGAATTCACTTCGAAGTAAGAATCACAAGAAGAAATATGTGTAGTTGATTGGTACAATAGTCCCATCATATGCAAGATGCTTATTGACTGTGAACTATCTAATTAACAATGCTTATTTCAGATTGCTTTATGATTAGTCTAATATGTTTTATTATCTCATAGTCAGATTCGGAGATGTTAACTTTGCTCCAGGCAGTTAAATGCCCCGTCATCCATATGAAATAGTTTATACAGTTGAACTTCCAGCGGGATATTTGTACAGTTATGTCGTAAATATCGGAGTAGAGAGGAGAACCGCGTGTCTAAAATACAAAATAAAACGAACTCTACTTGATTGATCGGATTTCCTTTTCGACAATAATCCCTTCTGCTTTAAAATTTCCTTTATATGTTTGTAGATATTTTCTCTTTGTAGATTCTAGAGACCTTAAAACCACCACGGCCTTTGATAAATCAGTCTCGCGCCATATTCAATATGAAATAAAAGGAAAGTATTTTATTATTATGTTCCATTAACAAATTTGAAGATATTGTGACTTCGATTGTCATATATCATTGATAGGCTGGGCCAATATTTTCTGTCCAAACAAAATGAAATATTGCCCTAAAAGGAAGTGACTCATTTGTCAGATACATGTATACCGATTTAAACTCCAGAATTATTAGCAGATGACTAGAGGTTTTCAAAACATATATCATGATCTGGGATTCATGTAATCATGTATCTGTATCGAAATTTATGTTCACAATGAAGATGCACACCGTGCGATTCAAGCGTTCCCTCTTTTGGTAGTCTAGTGGTTAGAACATTCGCTTCATGACTGAGAGGTCGTGGGTTCGGGCCCCCTTTATACCATGGTAAAGACGTATTGATACAAAATGTAGGTAGTGAGTGTTCGGCATTTAGAAGGGCAAGTAGCAAGTCTTTCGAATATCACCTTAGTAAAGGAGGTTACGCGTCGCGGCAGAATACGTTACAGAATCCTCACTGCTACGGCCCCGAGTACCCAGCATTAAGTCTAAATTTGTGGTACTACGTCTACTTCATCTAAAGCTAGTGATGTCTCAATAGGAGTGAAAAATTCTCGAAAGGACATTAAACCAGGTTACCAGAACAAGCACACAAGTTATTTGGCTGTAACTAAAAGAATAAGCCATATCTTCAAATTTCACATTTGATCAATACACACACACACACACACACACACACACACACACACACACACACATATATATATATATATATATATATAGAATTAAAAACAAAAGAAAGAAAAACTCACAGATGGAACGTCTGTCATGTCTACATATGTGAAGAGCGGGTCTGTTAAAATCTTAGATCTATCACTCTCCGTGTGAACACCACTCCAGTATAATTCACAAATTAGTCCTTGTCTGTTATAGCTGATAGACACACAATTCCCTCGATTTCTACATTCTCTTATACACATTATGTACCCTAAGCCAGTGATAGACTCCAACACATGGTCCTTCATCCTCAGGCCATTCTGTCGCTTCAGTCCCGTAGTCCAAACTTCCGTAACTACGAAATTCGTTGATATGTATATCAAGTAAGCTATTGTCAAAGGCTCAAAATATTTCAGAACTTTTACCATGACTTAATTTTCTTTTCACTTAAAACAGAAACAAAATGGTGAGGAGAGTGTTGCCCAATTCATGTCTTCCCTCAGATGTTGAATGGATTGTCTGCATCGCGATATCCGAGCCGTTATTGATTGAAGCTGCAGATCGAGAGGTACATTAGAAATCACAGGCGAAAACGGCGACATTAGAATAAACATTCTACAGATTAAGATCTAGCTATTCTTGTAAAACCAATGCAAAAGGTCAACTAATATACTTAGCGCTATTGAATTGTGTAAATTTAAAAGTGAATACCATAAAAAAAACAACACCACACACAATTCCGCAAATTAAAAGTTACTTTTATATATTAAAAACCCAGATTAATTTCATAAACTAAAAGTCCAGCTATTTGAAGAAAATTTTGAACACAGCACTTTCTAAGAGAGAAAGGAGAGAATGCAGTATCATGAGGCACTTTAGGGGTTATTTACAATTAATTACTTTTTGTATCATATTTGTGAAATTTATTAAACATATCTAGGGAAGGGTCTATATTTGTTTAAAAAAAATTCAGCTGATTAAGAATGTGAATCATCATTTTTTGACGATTTGATATCATATAGTCCTGCTATTTATTTTTAGAATAATTAATTCTCCCCTTTTAAAATGCAATTAATATCTTATACATGAAATTAGTGTTAAACATCATCTACAAGATCTCACCCGATTAATTTTACATAGTAGGAAACATGACGTCACAGAGAGACGTATACTCATACTGAAGCAGATCCAAAGTATCTGCGCTATAAACCTTAGAAGAAATGGCTATATCTCATGACGTTGAGCACGCTATTACCAAATAGAGCGTCTTGATATTTGATGGGGGAAAACAGCTTGAATTTCAGAGCAGAACTTATTCAATGTCATATTTATATACCAAAAGAAGTTTTATATTATTACTAGGAACCACTTCTTTATTTTGAATTACCCGTTATTGATCGTGATGAGTACATGTATTTTAAAATGTGTAAAAATGTACTTTAATACGAAATATACTTTGCACCGTCCGCAAATTGACCATAAAGTTTTATGGATATGGCATAAATGATCAACCCATCATGTGAAAGGTGAACTTAAGGAACAGTGATCCATCTCCTAACTCCTATAAGGAATACAAAATAGTGAGTTGGGCAAACATGGACCCCTGGATATACCAGAGTTGGGATCAGGTGCCTAGGAGGAGTAACCACCCCCTGTCGGCCGGTCACACCCGCCATGACCCCTATATCTTGATCAGGTAAACGGAGTAATCCGTAGTCAAAATCAGTATGCCAAGAACGGCCTAACAATCAGTATGAAATACGTCAAACAGCACATCATGTTATATAATATTTCATGTATAAGATTTTATGAAATAATCCGGTAAAAATTGTGTCCCATCTCTGTGGAACCCCTCTGGCATTTCCCGTGTAATAGCATTGCGACGTCACAGTAAAAAGTATACAAAAGTTCAGTCATATTGCAAGTAAAAAATACATTACAGAAGGAACAAAAAGCATGTGTTTTATTAAGCTACATGTATGTAAGTAATACTCTATATTCAAACAATCTGATTCTATCCACATATGTACTCTGAAGTATGTATATTAAAAAAAGATGCTGGAGTTCCTCATGGACAATATATTTGTACTACATGTATTTACCGTGGGACCTATATCCTGATCAGGTAAACGGAGTTATCCGTAGTCAAAATCAGTGTGCCAAGAACGGCCTAATAATCGGTATGAAACACGTCAGACAGCATTTGACCCAATGATAGGTTGTATTGACGAACTAGATCGTTATAACGACCATAGAATTTGCGAAATGCTGACTCCAATCTAGGCTGTTGAAACCCCTGTACCATCAACTTGTTTGTCAGTAGCTTGCCTCGGTTTAAAAACTTACTATACGCAGAACAAGCTCTTGCATATCGAATCAGTTGAGAGATATAAACACCATATGTAGGCGATAATGGAATGTTTCTACATATGTAGGGGAAGTTGACGGTGGAGAAGCTGAAATCATCCCGTTTGTCATACAGTTGAATTGTCAGTTTGCTGTTAATGTCTACTTTCAATAAAATATCTAAGTATGAAGTAGAAGTGAACGACTCTGTGGTGTCTTTTATTTCGAGCTCACAGAGATAAATCGAATCGACATATGAATGAAAGTTATCATTTTTGATAGACAAAATGTTGTCGATAAGGCCACAGCAAGAGATTTTTTCCTCTCACTTAGAAGTTTTTGAATAAATTCTGCTTCATATGAATGTAGAAACTGGTCATCATGCGATGTTTTGCAGGTTGCATCACTCTATTTATGTGGAGGTTCACGTCGAATCATGGCTGAAAGAAAATAATTCCTGGAACTTTGCATGTTTTATGGGACTTTCCTTATGAGGTAGGCTCTCCAATTTTTTGTGAGATGTAAATTCAAGTATTGTGTTTGAAATTTTGTGAGTAAAAACCATGAAAGAAGGATTTAAATATTTTTTTGAATTTTTGTTGTAGAGGTGGGTGATTTGGCTTTTGACCAGCTGATTTTGCACGTGCTTGACTTCGATGTAAACAAACTCTCACGCCTTGCTGGATGGGTATGTATTTTTTGGTATGAAAATGCTCATTAAGAACTGTACTACATGATGTAAAAGTACAACTTTCTGAAAAGTTTACTTTAAGGAAGCAGGGTCAGGTCAAAGGTGAGTAATTTTGGTAAGAACATATAGGCAAAATTAATAGAGTGGTGCAACTGTATATCAATGCGGGTATTCGCATTTATTACAAACGTTCAAACGACGCCGTCGAACAATCTACGGCGAACCGTACGCGCATAAATTTGAGACATGTGATAATTTTTTATAATATCACCCGTTGTCCAGTACTGTTACCCGTTGCTAGATATTATCACCCTGGGGCGCGTGTTTTCAATTCTCAGAGGGTAACAATGTGGTTTTTCATATGCTTCTCAACCAATCAGATTCGAGTATTTTACATGAAAGTATAATATTGATATTTTTTATTTACTTTGTCAAACAAATCTATTAGATCTACTGTTCAACACGGTAGAGACAACCTCCTCTACATGTTCAGCCATTTTAATCAATTGCACGTATAGACGGGAGTAACCACTGCAGTCAATTTATTAAAGTTAAAGAGACATCTCTATTATATTTTCTGAAAGAGATATCTCTTTAACTTTAAGAAATATCTCTTTTGCATCGGTAAAGATATATCTCTTTAACTTTGAGCGATATCTCTTTAACCTTAAGAGATATATCTCACAGTTAAAGAGATATATATCTTTTTGGAATAAATAGTAAAGCGGCTTGCCATACATATTATACAACTCTAATAACATTACACTCAAGGTTTTTGTTGCAATGCTAAAGTTTCTTTAGTTTATTTCTGCAATTGTTGGTCAAAGTTTTCAGAATCATTAATAGAATGTATGTCTAGATATTTTATAAGAAATGCTTTAGGTTTCATAAGAACTGGAGCACAAATGATTCAAACAAAAATTATTTTTCAATTGCAATAAAATATATAGTGTAAAACAAGAAAGTTGACTCATTCATAGCACTACGCTGTAGCTTAATTTAATTAAAATCAACACGGTACCGCCGGAATGTGTGTCATTTTTTCAACTTTCATACTTTTAGGAGCCGGATTTTATGTAAATACAAATAATATCCTGTGTTAAAATATTTTTAATCCACTTATTTCTAAAGGATCTTTATTCCTATGCTAAATGGCTGTCATTTTCAATCGATCGAATATCGTGTCCATACCCCTTTAATGCTAATAATAGTGACTTGTGTGTGCTTTTAAAAAAAAAGAAGCATTTTTCGTATGTCAAGTTTGATGTGTGTATAGGTTACGTGTTAGAATTAAATGTTACTTCATAATTAATTAGATATTCATTCTGAAGGTTCTTCAAACGCTTTAAATTAAAAATACAATAACAACATTATACTAGAAAACCGATAAGGTCATCAAAGGTCCCGTTGAGGGCTGTCAAAGGAAAGTGGCATCTCTAATTGATACAGTAATGTTTAAGTTTTGTATTTGTGTTAGAATTATTAAGCAGTCCTGATATTGGGGATCTAAGAGTTTTCAAAAACATTGATAAAAATGCTCAACAATTTCAAAATATATACCATCTGAAGTTAATGTATATATTACTTGACGTGTTTTGCTGTACCCAAGAAAATGATATCCCATTCATGCAACATAAATTTGTATCGTTTAGTACATGTACATTTACCACACTTTATTCAATATGTTTTGTAAATACCCACAGCAGGCAGATATATTTTATTCGTATCATGTACTGTAACATGTATATTGCATACACATGTAAGCAGACCTGTTATATAGTCCTTGGTGTACATAGCATAACAAGTAATTTTATCCGACTCAATCAACGTTTAAAAAAGGAAAAAGAAAATGCAAGAGCCAATTTATTGTCCATATTTCATTTGAATAGGAGGATATCGAACAGCACCTTCGAAAATATGATTGCATTCTACTCAACAACGTTTAACAAATATATTTACACGCATTATTTTCCTCACTCTAATTAACACAAGATTCTTCCGCAAAATGTCTATGACCACGATTAAGTTACATGTAAATGAATAATGTATTTTCAATAGCATGCCAGTTTTCAATAGTCTTTGGTATCAATGAGTATTTTGATATAAAAAGTTAAAATTGTAACTTTTAGAAAAATATTCTAGAAGAATCAGGGGACTGTAAATCCTATAACGTCGATGACGTCGTTCCGAAAAAGCGACCGTAGGAAGACAGCGTCTGAGTTAACAATGCAATATTGTAACGTTATATTCTCAATATCAGCAACAAGTATATGGAACATGTTATATATGAATGAAACGAGAAAATTATCACCTTTCTACCTGCAAAATGTGATCGGTTTTTGAAACGCGGCCAATTTTGGCCAATAACGTCCCTTGTCCTTAGGCCTATGCTATCAGGGCCGAAGCGTGACCTCCGTTTATAAGGTCATATATGGGAGAGGGCCTACATAGGCTATGCCTGTTGCCCGATCCTATTGAGTTTCTCAATAAGATATGTTTAAAGGTCATATCCGACAGACCCGTGATTCGATTCTCACTTCTAAATGCCGAGACCGCAAAAACAGAGGTCCCGTGTCATAGCAGATGTGGCACGATAAAGATCCCTCCCTGCTCAAAGGCCATAATCGCCTAGCATAGGCTGACATTTTGCAGCCCCTCACCGGCAGTGGTGACGTCTCCATATGAGTGAAATATTCTCGAGAGGGACGTTAAACAATATACAATCAATCAATCTAAATACCGAGCGGTTAGAGAAGGAGCAATCACTACCTGTATTTTACGTCTTAGGTTTGATGCGACCATAGCACGAGCGGGACTCGAACTCACAACCTCCTTGTTACGAAATGAACGCTCTACTATACCACTGAGTTAACGCGCCTGATCAAAAAATGGGTAAAAATGATATGGTTATACAGTTATAGAAGTTGGTCGTTGCGCCCTATACGTTGTAAAGATAAACTCGTGAAAAATCTCCATGTACCTTCTTTCTACTCGATTCGCAGATCATGCAGCGATCAGCACTTCATCGACTGTGGGAACACCCGCTGAGCTCTGATTTAAAGTGTTGGAAATCAATTATATATGCATAGACGTAAGCTTTACTCCACTCTCTTAAAGTCAATACATTTTTATTTCTTTTTCTGTTTGTAAAGAATAATGACTGGATTGAAAATCGAAGGTGAATATCTATAAAAAGAGAATCTAAGTATGGGACCACAGAATAGTCAATACCGCATTTTATTGCCTGAATGTCACTGTGATAAATCAGTAACAATCGGAGAACTATCTGTCGTTTAAGTTCCGGTTCATTTTTCATATTTTTTTTTCATTATCTGCCATGCGAGGTTCTGATCTATTTGTGGATTGTTTTAGAAAGTACGAATGGGGACACGAGAAATATCGTTTTATTGTTATGGTGGAATAATTAAAAGTATTCCAAAGGAAGTTTGGAGACTTATTATATTTTTTGGCTTGGTTATTATTGAGCAGGGGACACGTGGTCTTTGCTATGTTTCTTCTTATTTTCTGGTTCTTTTTTTGTCCGGAAGTGTTCTTAGAAACCACAGAATGGATCGATTTGAAACTTTTTCATTATGATATCATTTGTGGATGTGCAGAATGAAAACATGACTGTATAACATTTATGAAAATGCATGCACTAAGTTTGGAACCAGTCTAACTTTTTTATTTTCCCATGAAATCGTTTAAAATTTATATCGTAAGTATATCTTGAGACTCTAAACTAACTGGCATGGTCAAAATTATCTTTCTGCACGCGCATGTACCCGTGCTTCATTTTGATTGTAAAATACTTAAACGGCAATCACCAAGTTGTTTCAAAATAAAAGGGACTGAAAGTCACGATGTAAGATTATTTGTCGACAGTCTCTGGGTAATGTCAGATGATTATTTATGGACAGCCTGTGGGTAATGTCTGATGATTATTTGTCGACAGCCTCTGGGTGATGTCTGATGATTATTTGTCGACAGACTCTGGGTAATGTCTGATGATTATTTGTCGACAGCCTGTGGGGGATGTATGATTATTTGTCGACAGTCTCTGGGTGATGTCTGATGATTATTTGTAGACAGCCTCTGGGTGATGTCTGATGATTATTTGTCGACAGCCTGTGGGTAATGTCTGATGATTATTTATGGACAGCCTGTGGGTAATGTCTGATGATTATTTGTCGACAGCCTGTGGGTAATGTCTGATGATTATTTGTCGACAGCCTGTGAGGGATGTCTGATGATTATTTGTCGACAGCCTGTGGGGTATTTCTGATGATTATTCGATTTCCTAGACTACTAATCCTTTATTTCATGAGTTTGTACACTTTGTTTACGTTCTTTTGTCCCTTTAACTATATTTAATTTATTCACAGTAATAAGGAATCTCACAGGTTGCTAGTTGACTTTGTATTCTCTACCCAGAGTTCCGTGCGCTACTCGCATTATACCTCTGTCAGCGCTCAATTTACAGAAATCTTGTAAAAGTTTCTGATATCCGACATTTATGATTTGGCTAAATATTCAGTCACATTATGAAATGCTTTTGGTGCTTACTGTGAATTGTGTAAAATCGTTGTTTCTTTATCCTAAATTTGAAACTACTTCGTTATATGCATATGAATGTAGGACATTCACGTAGTAGAGATTTAATGTAAACATGATATCAAAGGTAAGAAAGGCTGTCAAAAATATGATAAAACTTGTAAAAACATAGACAAACAGCTGAATGGTAAAACTGTACTTTAAAATGTACCAATGGACTATGAAAATGAGGCTTGTTGCCAGAACTTTTAAAGGGAAAGGAAACTAGAATCATTGTGTATATCATGTGATTACATTATCACGTGATTCCAAGCTTGCGTAACGCGCCCTCTGTTGAGAGAATGTTGACTTTGTACTGATTACCATCATTAATTAACTCGTCCTCCTTTGAGAATAGTAGCACTTCGCGTTTTATGAATCAGTCCACTTAACGAATGCGACGTGACCTGATTCGCTCCGTAGAAAAAAATATTGATCATAAGCGTGTCAAAACAATAAGCATGTGATTGCAGTATAAAACAATAAGCGTGTGATTGCAGTATAAAACAATAAGCATGTGATTGCAGTATAAAACAATAAGCATGTGATTGCAGTATAAAATAAGCATGTGATTGCAGTATATATACGTTTGTAGATTTAGAGCCATCCTTTTCTTGTACTCATTTTATTTATGTAAAATTTTTCCGATTGCCCTGAGGAAGGGACAGGTCGTCCCGAAATTTTGTCAATCAAATCGTTTGTGTCATTGGTATTTTAGTGCTTTATATTTTTTTTTCATATTAGACAGATAACCATGCTGGCATTTTATGGATCCGACAGAGGTATATGGTGTTGTTAGAGTCCAGTGTTCTCTCTCTCTCTCTCTCTCTCTCTCTCTCTCTATATATATATATATAACTATAACACGTTTTATGATGTTCAAAATCCGCGCGACGTGCAAATCGGAGTAGCAGGCATAGCTATTGTTATCAATTAATCTAAGGTGAGAACCTCGTAAGTTGTAAGAACTTGTGTTCAAACCTTTTGTATATTATATATGCAATAAAATATGTTCAAACCAACTATAACACGTTTTATGATGTTCAAAATCCGCGCGACGTGCAAATCGGAGTAGCAGGCATAGCTAGTCTAACAATTAATCGGCATTTAAATGAGTTAATCAAGGAACATATCAGAATGGACAAGAGGCAATGGATCAACATATCTTAACTGAGGGTAAAGAAGCTGCGGAAATGTAACATATTTAAAAAAAAAAAAAAACCACTCTGTAACCTCACCAAAGTACCGAGCAATGAAAAACGGAAGAGTTAGATCACGTCTCGTTGACAGGCGCGTCTCGTTTGATCTGAAAATCCGCGCCTGTCAACTCGACGTGATCCGATTCTTATATTATGTTATATACGTATTTAAAAACCTTTCGGATTTGCAATCCATTTTTAAAATACAGTTTTATTAAACCAATGCAATGAGTATTTTACAGATACTCATGTATATGCAATAATCTACAAAAGTTATGTACAACACATGTATTGCCACAGGCATAACTACAGTATCCATAACAGCATTCAAAATATCAAACATTGATCAAATTATCACCCAAATATTTGTTAGTATCAACATTCAAAGCATGTTTAAATCACAAAATTATCATTTGAGCAAGAACATTTGAATGCCTCATTTCATTAAGTCGTTCAGCTATACATATCAAGTCAGTCATGTTTTAATTCATCTATCAAAACGTAAAAATTTGAAGTTCCGAATGTTTCATTGAATTCACATCCTAAAAAATGTGAGCCACAGAAGTTCTCACACTTCACTAGAACCAAATACGTTTCTTTTATTTTTGCTGATAGAATCCTGCGAATCGCATCTAGAATGTAAATCAACAGGTAGAGAAGAAATGGAAATTTTTCGCTTAGTAGAGAAGTTTTGAATGTCTTCGTAACACGAACGTCTGCGTAGAGATTCACTAGAGATTGAAAGTCCTGCCTTTAAGTCAGTTGGCTGAAGTTGTATGGTATAGTTATAGGCAGGCACTGAAAAGGAACGGATAGTCTTTTGCTTTTTCTTGCCTGTGTTGGACACTTTCGGCGTCTGTCAAAAGAAACCATTATGTAGCGTTAATTTTCTTTCAAATACATTTACATTGGAACAGAAACTGCTTTTTTGGCAATTTTTAATCAACTATTGAAATAAAGGAACAGAAATTTTATACGAGATATTCACCACAAACAAGCAACTGGTAATTAGTCATGTATCATAAAGTTATGGGAAAAATAGGTGTACATATGTATATTAGTCAGAAACATACAACTATTGAACTTGTCGAGCAGCCCCCGGGAAACCAAAGTTTATGGGTTCCGGGATGGGGGAGTATGGTTGCAAATCTGAAAATGACGGAAGGGCACCACCAGGAGTGGAGCCTGGGGCTTAATTTGACATGTGTATAGGTCAATACGATAATTTAGTTACCTGAGAAGCACAATATTCACCAAGCCAGGAGGGAGGGGTGTATATTGTATTTCGAAGCTAGCTAAAGCATCGTATGACATAGTTAATGTCAATATTGTTTTATTATTTGATTGAATAATTAAAACATCAAACTGACTACTAAAGCTTAGGAACAAAACCTGGTCAGCCATTAACTGCCTACCTAACATGGCTACGTCAACAAACGAAATCATTTAAAGCTAGGAGTTCTCGGTGGCATGGGGCTTTAATGAATATTTGAAGATATGTTTGGCCACAAGTATAATAGGAAAACGTGTTAGAAATTTTTTTAATATTACATTTTATGAGACGAAAATACATGAGGCCCCAATCGTGCGCATTTTTGTGCGCCGTAAATCGAAGGTTGTTTTTTTTTTATAAGGGGTGGATCTGTAGCTCTCTGAACTGTCCCAATATTTTCTCAGAGAGCTACAGCTAAGCGAAAGGTAGAAACATCTAACGACCCAGATAGCTGTAAGTGATGACGTCATTAAGTGAATTTGCCTGGTGGGCATCCTGTCTGAATATCGACATGAATTATCACAAAATCATATCGTTTCAATCAAACTGTACGCAAATATTGATAAATGATACTTAAAGTGAAGCGTTTACATTAGTTAACTTTCCATTTTAATTATTTCAAGAACACAAAAGAAGGTAGTCATAATCGACAGCTAGATCTCCAAAACAAACTCGCCGTTTGTAAAGTCGACTATTTCTTCGGGTAGATATACTATAGGGCCGGAATCTTAATAATTTCTATAACTAATGAGACACGGTTTTCTACTCACGAGTAGAAGTAATCGTTAACAAACAGTGAAGAGGTTGCGCTAATTGGTACTAGTAAGGGTACACACCCGCTCTCCTTCTTTGTTTATACTGGATCCCGGCAGTAGTTCATCTAACCACTTTAACTCGTGCTGCGTGAAGATGAAGTCCAGTGCCTTTCTTTGAAAACATATCGCCAGGACCTAGTATGAATAAAAATAATTTCAACACATGGTAAAGACAACAGGTTCTAACAAAAACCCAGCCATAGTCATTTTTCTGGACGCGGATTTTTACGGACGGAGCACATGTTGGCGATTTATTATTTTGGTATTGAATAAATAAACTTAACATTTTGACAGCTTTTGTTGCCTGTGCACAACCTTGATATTTTATTCGAAGTATTGTACGTGAATTTTAAGTTTCTTTTAAAATGCATATTGATTTGTTTTCATTACATTTGATCCCCTACCCCCTAGAGACAAATTAGACAGTTATGCAATAATCATTTTACTCATTAAAACCCATCTTTACCGTTAAAATTTTAAAGTATGACAGCTTAATGAATTTACGATTGCTTTGTTCTTTTGAATCACTGCGAAGTGTTTACCTTTTGAAATTTATTTAGAAAGCTTAATGTTCTCAAATCCTAGGTTCATCAAGCAGACCAATGGGAAACTTAATTTGCTCTTTAAATCTTACTTACAAAGGACTTTTACCAAGTTTCGTATTAAAACCCCCCACCAAATCTACAGTGTACATGTAATTTGAGTACAGTACATGTTTATATATTGTACGAATGAACAGTTTGACAAATGTCTCGAGGATGTAATTTTTGGTAATTAAAAACTTTAAAATTAAAATGAGCTGATCAAAAAAACACACCATGATAGGAAAGGCAATGCTTATGGATTTGACGCTTTTAACTGCCCACAGGGAGGCCAGGCAAACAACCTGAATCCCAGTGTAAAGATGGACCTTAGTCAAAGGAACATGGCGAAGGAACTTATAATCTGGCTGGTATTTCTGTGGCATGAATATGGTTAAAATTCGCTGGATCATCTGAAATTTAAACAAAACAAAAACATTTAGGCTTCATATCTATCGACTTTATCGAAAATTAAAAAAAGAAAACTGTTAAATACATTTAGGAAATTGTCGATTCTGCATCGAAATAACTATATTACCTGCATTCCACTAAGAGCTGATGCCCCCATATAGAAGAAGACACCATATAGAACTGGCATCGGGATGTGCTGGAAAAGACATTATTTTCACAGTTGAAAATATCGAAAATAAATTGTAAATCAACAGTAGCCAATGACGATTTAAACATTGCTGCGGAGCGACTACGCAAGAATGTATTCTTTTTTAAATTAAAGCACAAATCAAACTTTACTAAAAGATTACATGGTGATTTCTAAAGCAAATAAATAATGAATGAAACTATGAATAAAAGATAATCTTTCTTAGATGTTTGTCATTTCCCACAAGAACCTTAACTGTTGAATAACCACGGGAAAGTATTAGAATACAAATCGACTCGTAAAGCGAAATAAAGAATACATCAAAGTTATGAATGATTATATAATGAAGTATTGCAACCAACACTGGTGTGTGATTCTGTCATGAACTACATGTACTGAACCCGACCCTGATGAATGGTCGAAATTAGACATGCCTTGGTGTACACTACTGTAATATTGAACCAATTTTTTCATTTTCACAGCTGAGGACATCAGTTTATTAGGTACTAATATACATGATTATATCACAAGAGATACAGAATGTGACAATCAAGGAAGTCCCCCCCCCCCTCTTAAAGACAGAATAAGTAGGGAGAATACCTTTAAAATTGCAGGTGGAGAGAGCTATCAATTACACATAGTAACCCACCTTACAAATTCACAAAATATTGCCACGTCCTTTCTATAAAACATGACCTAAAATGTATTAGAATTAATTAAGTCACAAACTTTATAGTTGTTTAGCGTCAGTTATCGCGATTTTCAATGAAAGATTGTAAATGAAAAGAAAATGATTCTCATACAGACAAGACTTGAAATAGAGGTATATCATTCTGTAAACAAGATGTGTTCGTGAAACACTGATGTCCCTGTATGGCCAAACTCGAATATGAGTTTTAAACATAAGAGACATTACCACAAGGATTAGACGTGGGGAGTATGGAAGTCCTAGCACTAACCGTTCAAACGTTATAGACAAGGTTAAAGTTTACAAAAGAAGGTCAATCCTGCATTATAAAATTCACACGGTCAAAAATGTTGGTACCAAAGGAAATGAATACACATGTGAAATGTGAAAGTCCTTATCACCATCTATTCAGAAGTTATGGCCAAGGTTAAAGTTTTAGTGACAAGCAGACGGAAGAATACCCATTACCGTGGAATAAAAACGTATTAGACCATTGCTCTTAAAAGTAAACACTTACTCATTGGTTGTAAGAAAGGGATGAGAGTAGTTTTACAGTACAAAACTATCTAATACCGTTTACGAATTGTGACCTTCACCTTTCGTTTTTGATCTCACAATCAATAGGGATCTTTCATATGATTCATCACATTGAGCGTCATTGCACAAGATTGGAGAAAAATAAAGTTATTATCCTATACCAGTTGATGTAATACATGAATATCTGACCTTGGTATTTTACCTTTTGACCTCAAAATCAATAGTTATCTTCTTAAAGTCAGTTATTGTATGAAATTTCATTACAAAAGTTTATTCATTTTCTGAGATAAAATCTGGAAACGAAAGTGTGACAGACAGAATGACGGACAGAGACACACCCAAATTAATCTTCCCCACTTTTTGCTATAAACGGGGGACAAAAAATAGGTTAGAAAAGCTAGTTTTACCTGTAACACTGATGTAATAAGAACAGCCAGGCCGCTAAACAAACCCACCAGAAGGGCAGTTACTCGTTGTTCTCTGTAGAAAAGCAAAACATACGAAATTATTTAAACATACAATTTCAACCATCACAACCAATCAAAATTCACATAAGTCAATTTATTTAAAAGATATTTTTATCGCACTTTGTCCATTTCTCTTAGTTTTTGTATATACTGTACATGGGAAAACACATGTATTTGAGGGTAGTCTTATTTGCGGTTGAAAAAATGTAATTGCCGTGTGTGGTGTTGGTTTTTGATATCGGCAGACGATAGAGAATATTTCCGACTGAATTATTCCGCATATGTAAATATTACATAGCAGAAGTGACATACGTCCGAATATGACGACCAAGAACAGTTCAGAAAGTAGCAACGGTTCTCTGGGGACTCTTCATACTGTTAGGATTTAAATTAGATAAACTTTGAACTTAGCAAAATTGACAGTTTTCAGGACTTTTTGGCCGTCTTTGCAGCTATTGAATTGAAAATGTATGCATGAATTCATATCAATGGGTTACAGATCAAGATTGAGTTTGAGTTTTCTTGACATAGTTTTGGAAGAATTATGAACCTTGACGGTAGCAAATTTCAGGGAGTTGACAGTTTTCTGGTATTTAACACAGCAAATATTCGCATGAAAAATTCTTAGAAATCAATACAGAAAAATATCATGAAATGAAAAGAAATCATTAGCTGTATTAGAAACTATAATAATTTACTATCAAAGCATGAAATGCTGTTTTCAAAAACAAATTATACTTTTATAGGTAAAGTAGAAAATGCTTTTCATGTCATAAAATCGCCTTCTGCAAATAAATCCACGTTTACTTTCAAAAGTTCTACTTATATTTTCTCCTATATATAACTCAAATAACTCGGAGAAAAATATTGCTGTGATTATAAGCAAGTTTCAAATGATGAAGACAAAGGCCTGCATTGATTATTTATTTTGCCATGTCCTCAGAAATGAAGCGATCAGTCACGAATGACGAAAGAGTCTAAATTCTGGGCACTTTGAGTTTTCTTAGACAAAACATCAAAAGTAAGCTGTACACTGAATGCGCTTGAGAACTAACTTTCATCAATATGACGTTCTGGTAATACATGTACATTATTACTTCAGTATACTTTGAGGTAATGAAATACCGTCGTTGCAATGGTTACATGTTTCTCATCATCAACTCCATTTAAAACATTAATCATTAATGATCAGTGCTATTGCAGTCATTAGTTAATTGTTTTACCGTTCAGGACCATGTTTTACAAAAGAACTTACGACTAAGATTAAAAATATTACATAGTTTTAAACATTCATCAACTAAATACATTTTGTGAAATTGCTTTCGTTTGCTACAATGAATGCATGTTTGTCGCAAACTAGTTCTATCCGGTTTTTTAAACCACCAACCACTCTGCGTATATGTAGCGTCGTCAAGGTCAAAGGGTGCATTGGCTGTTTCGTTGAAAGTAACAAAATGGTCAACGATATGATATTTAAGTACTTAAATCTAGTTTATATTTTTGAAAAATTCATATAAATATAAACAATAAAACGCCTTGCTTACGCAGGTTATGAATATTTTCTGCAGTGCTAGCTACATGTACCTTCATCATTCAAAAACAACAATGAATGCCTTTTATTGTATAAGTGTTTCCACAGGAATAGATCTAGTATGGATAAGTTTGTAAAACACATATGCCCCCATGGTGCAAAATTGAAAAGGGTTATACACATGCATAATTTAATTGATAGTAGTTTCACCAATTCAAAATCTTGAGCAGACAATATCTTCCTATGTCACGAGTGGATTGACCATGTGACCTAAACATCAAAAGGAGTCATCTACTCCTTATGTTGTACCAGTGTACCAAGTTTGGTGTCAATCAAGCAAATAATTCTAAAAATATAGGAGACAATATATTACTATGTCCAGTTCAACCATTGACCTTTGACCATGTTACCTCAAAATCAATAGGGGTCATCTTCTTCTGAAGATATACCATTGTACCAAGTTTGATGTCTGTCAAGCAAAGGATCTCAAGATATTGAACGAACAGAATATTCCTATGTCCAGTTTGACCCTTGACCTTTGACCATGTGATCTCAAAATCAATAGGGGTCATCTTCTCCTGAAGATGTACCAGTGTGCCAAGTTTGATGTCTGTCAAGCAAAGGGTTCTCAAGATATTGGGCAGACAGTATATTCCTATGTCCAGTTTGACCTTTGACCATGTGATCTCAAAATCAATAGGGGTCATCTTCTCCTGAAGATGTACCAGTGTACCAAGTTTGATGTCTGTCAAGCAAAGGGTTCTCAAGATATTGAGCGGACAGTATATTCCTATGTCCAGAGTAGATTGACCCTTAAAACAATAGGGGTCCTCTTCTACTCATAACCAACCCACATATGAAATATCATTATCATCAAGTGAATGGTTCTCAAGATATTGAGCGGACAACATGTGGTCTACCGACCGACCGACAGGTGCAAACCAATATGCCCCTCTTCTTTGAAAGGGGGGGGGGGCATAGAAATTAAGGGCATTTGATACAAACAAAACCCTGGATGTATGAGTTGATACATAATTTTGGGTAGATAGAAAAAGTTCGTGAAAAATAAGGGATTTGTAATTTGTAATTTTTCCATGCTGTTCAAAAATGTAAATATATTACCCCTCCCTCTGTACTTCTAACTCTACCCCCCCCCCCCCCTCCTGTTTTGGACTTAGCTCATAAATCATGGGAATAAATTACATTCCATACGGTAAACTGTATTAATTTATTTTAAAAACATACATAGCTTTCGTTTCCATGAACGTTAAAAAAAAAGTTGTTTCTTTCAGCAAGTACCGTTAAAAACGACTACATTGTATTATCATATTAGCGAGTTACCTCTCTTATCAGAGGGCCGATGTTCCTTAATCTGTGTATATATATATATATATGAGTGTATAGGATATACTACTACACACTACACGGTTATAATACACTAGATGTTAGAGTGTGTAACTGTAATCACATTGATTTATTTCATTCATTGTTTTTTCTATGGAATATTCATTGTACATTGGGCCAATGACCGTTGAGTTGAATGCAAAATAATCAATGCACTCTAAGTTCGCGGTTTTAGTCTCTAGTGAAAATAGCAAAAATATGGTTTATACAAAATATTACAGTTTGAGGTTCTTGCAGAAATATGAAATATTAGAAAGAGTAAAATGTCTGGACAGTAATGCAGTGAATAAATAAACAGATCTAAATGCAAGGTGTCAGTGAATGCGCTGTTTCTGAAATTTGAAATAAATTACGAAATAATACGAACCTGACGCCGAGAAAAGTTGGTTTCTCACCAGGTGCGGTACACTCAGACTCCTTTCGTAAACTCATCACGTGAGCAATGGCAGTAACTGTCGCGGCCACAAACCATGGCAACCCCAGGAAGGAGAGGAGTGTAATCAGGACAGCCACAACCAGTAAGTCTAAGTGGTAACCCCCTCCTTTCTAGTAAAAGAAACAAGGTTCACATAAACAGCATTCAAACTAACTAGTAATGTACTGATACAGTATATTTCTCAATAGGGTGGGGTAGACCTTTGGCTTGTGTTCTTCCCTCCAGAAATAGTTACCTTTACCTTGTTTTCTTCCGTCCAGAAATATTTACCTTTAGCTTGTTTTCTTTCCTATTGACAATGACGGATGTGATCTGCTGATCCAAGAAAATGAGAATCGACGCGAGAATAGCTGGAATGACGGACGCCGGAATAAGCCACCACGGATTCTTGTCACTGATAGGATTGATGATCCAGCCTCGGTCTGGTCTGGTCGGCTAAGGATAGATTTGGAAATAATAGCAATAGCGCATTTTAAATGTGTAACTTCGATTGCTTTTTATTTAATAATTAACAATATAATATCTGTGAAAACTTACCTTAAACTCTGAGGGAACAGTGAGTTTCGGAGTGGGGATCCCAAGCAAAATATCCACCAATACCATGACTATAATTGCGATTAGTACACCAAAATCTCCAACCGTGTTTCTGACCTAAGAGAAGAAAATATTTAAAATACATAGTCAATACCAGATAATCAAGCCCAATAACAACAGTGTGCAATAATTTGATTTCAAATATCTTACAAAATTTGGGAAAAATCCAGAATTTCTAAATATCTTCACTCCAAAAGCAACGGTAAATGTCCCTAAAAACAGGAGAACGCTAAAGAAGAAGACATCGGGTACGAAATCCCCGGGGTGGCAGTCTCTCCCTCCAAGAAACCCTCCGTTCTCCGTACAGTTGTTTAGTCCCCACGTCTTTGTGAAGGGGACTGTACTCGCTGTGGTTTGAAATTCACTGCTCGGTGTCGTCTGCAAGGATCTCACGTGACGGGAGGTTATGTCGTCATGTTCAAATTGCGTATCATTTAGGAAAATGCAAAAACAGTCTTGTAGTTGCTTACTTTTTGAATGTAATTCAACAGGAGCAACATGCTCAATTTCAATCAGTTTCTTAAATGCTTCAAAAATAAAAATGAAAGCAATTAAGCATGCGAAGGACTCTTCCGTGAATCGGGTAATGTATCGAACAAGGGAACTAAGATCAAAGGCCACGATAATGACCAGCAACAAGGCCGTCCAGAGTCCGACCCAAATCCGTAGGGACATGAAGTCCCATTGGTATTCTCTGTAAAATCAAGAAAAAAAGGTATAGAGTAATCGATATATTCAATCAAGCCGTATACATGTTTTCAATCGAAACATGTCCGAAATATCTCAGGTTCAGCATACGACTTTCTAGAAATATCAAAATATGCGAAACGGGTCATTCTATTTTCTATTATACGTGCGTTAAGTGAATGGCATGCCGACTACATACTTGCAGAAATTAAACAATATTGTTTCCAAAACTAGCATAGGTCCTGTGCTACCGAGGATGTTCATTGGTTGTCCAGAGAATAATGCAAAAATAACCCCTGTCACTGCTGCCGCGAGGATGCACTCCATTGTACCCTGTAGACAGAGGAACGACATGAAACAATAATGTACTTGATAATCGTGTAAAAATATACTTGCTCTTTTGCAAGTCTATGTAAATATGTAAAAGCAAGCCAGCAATAGCAATTACATGTATTGTGCGCTGTAATATTGCAAATAATTTTGAGATATATTTCATGTTTTTATTTTTTTTTTACAAAGAGAAAAAGTCTTCAAATTGTTTGGATATGTTTAAGGATTGTCGGGTGAGATGATTAACTACATTTACAAAGTGTGATAATATGCATAACAGCGTAGCCACTATGCCTGAATTATTTCGCTTTTCCATAGTAGTTAATCACCTCACATACCCGACAAACTAGGCAGTGATTCCTTACATTTATATTTGAAATAAAAATGAAACTAGGAAGAATTGTTTTAACACATTAAAACTGATGTGTCCCCTTCCAGTTTCCAACGTTTCATTTTATAGGAATAATCTTTAAAGTGGAAAATTAAGAGTTACCGTACATAACAATAACCTATATATGTGTTTCAACAAAGGAACAGTGTTGTAAACATATGATAGTAAATTAAACTTACCAACATATCAAAGGCCTATGTCAAAAGACAAAAAATACCCCCCAAATTCTATCATTTGACCTTTAGATAAAAGGTCAAGATCAAATGTCATCCAAAATGGCACGCGACACACTGGCTTATCATTGTTTACCCACATACCAAATATCAAAGGCCTATGTCAAAAGACAAAAAGTTATGGTCCAAATAAATACCCCAAAAATCATCATTTAACCTTTACTTAAAAGGTCATGGTCAAACAAATGACACGCGACACTCTGTCTTATCAAAGTCCTATATCAAAAGACAAAAACGTTATGGTCCGGACAGAAGAATTCACATTAAAACAACATGTCCCCCTTCTGGGAAATATAGACATAAATATGTCAAAATATTGAAATACACATGGCATTCACAGTCCCCGCCCACTGATGTTTCGTTTGGGATGAACTGAGAAATTTACATTCAGTTATAAGTTATAGGGAAATTAACACTTTTGAGCTTCATAGGGTTATCACAGTTGGAAATATAACCATTTAGATATAGCTGTTTATTCAAAGTAAATGGTCGGCTTAAATAAGTGTGTTAAGCTTTATTTCATTTGCTGATCAATAAGTAAGAATTGTTCTCTGAAATTTAACACAATAGGTTGCATTTTGGTTTCTTCTGATAGTGATCTTCTTCACTATACTAACCATATACTGCTCTGTTGCTACTCCCAAAAGACCTCCAAACGTCACATTGGGTGTCAGTGTGGCTAAAAATAGGTACACGAAAGAAGCGAAACACTGTATATGGATTGCGTCAGTGAAATCGCTGCTGTACCACTTCCATTTCCGCTTGACGTCTTGTATCAATCCGCCGAACAATCTATAATGACATCAATATGTATATCAGTGGTGGAAATGAATTAGCCGGCGTCCGTCACTGTATACACGAACAGCCCATAAAAGCACCGCGGACATGGAGGAGAGCTGTTTGATACTTCAGAAGCATGTTGTAAGATCATGTTCTATACAAGCAAGAACATCATGAACGAAATTGTCTACACGATTTTCTGATTTAGTCTTGTTTTCATTTCTTAAAGTTTTATTGGAAATTTCTTGTGTTATGCTGTTTATTCATCAGGGTTTTGATTTCATAAACATAATTGATTGCCATTTATAGACAGAAAATGCAGAAGACAGACAAGCAAACATGAATTTCTGTCACCTTTGATCCCTTTTTCAGATCGATAAAGATTTAACAATTGCCTTTACAAATTCCGTGAATTCTATAATGATACTTTATCGGTTGTTTATTGCTTTTCACAGAAACATTTTAATTCACATATTTTTAGAAAGGAAACTGTTTGTTTTTTAAAACATACAATGGCTTGATATATATTCATTAAGGACTATATCTATAACGTTTACCAAACCTACACCTGTTAAAAAATAAATAATGCATACATGTAGCTAAAGCCGCATCAGATCTAAAATTAAACAAATTATTTAATCATGTATATGGGAATTTTAAAAATATCATATACCTAGTATTACTGTTTCTAACTATCAAACTAAATTTGGTTGATTGTATCTTGTTTAACGTCCCTCTCGGGAATTTTTCACTCATATGGAGACGTCACCATTGCCGGTGAAGGGCTTCAAATTCTAGGCCTGTCCTCGGCGCTTACAGCCATTGCTCAGTGAGGGTTCTTTAGCGTGCCACACCCACTGTGACACGGACATCCGTTTTTAAGGTCATCTCCGAGGACCCGTGACATTCACACTTGATGCCGAGAGTTTGACGATGGAACTGTCACTACCTGTTTTAACGACTTACAAATGTAGGTCTGTCGCCGCCGGGATTCGAACCCCGACCTTCCGCATGCGGAGCGAACGCTCTACCTCTAGACCATAGCGACAGTCTCAAACTAAAAAAACCTGAATAGCCATCCTCATTCTATAGAGCTTTACATATATATATAGTATCCTAATACATTCCAATGTCACCAAACCAACAAATATTACTGGATAACATATATATACTAATACTACAGCGATCAATCTCATAACTCCTATAAGGAATGCAAAATTAAAAGTTGGGCAAATACGGATCCCTGGACCCACCAGATGTGAGATTAGGTGTCTAGGAGGAGTCATCATCTCTGTCGACCGGTCACACGTGAACCCTATATCTCGATCGGTTAAATGGAGTAATCCGCAGTCAAAATCAGTGTGTAAAGAACAACGTAACAATTGGTATGAAACACGTCAGACAGCATTTGACCCAATGCGAGATTGTATTGACGAACTACATCGTCATATCGACCATAGAATTTAAAAGGACCGTTTTCATATCATTTTCCATATTTAAAACTCCACATTCTTACCGCGATTTCATCCTTACAGTAAATGACATAAAAATTCGCGGAGAGTCGATTCAGATCCGCTACACTTGTTCTAGTTGCCCTTTTGTATACAGTATTAACCTTAAGACTTTCTCGATAGTGTACAGAAACAGCATAATCGTCTCATACAAGAGTAGAAACTCCCTCACGTTCGCACATCTCACCATCCTGTTCATCTCATACAACAGTAGGGACTCACTCACGTTTACATATCTCACCTTCCTGTTCGTCTCATACAACAGTAGAAACTTCCTCACGTTCACACATCTCAACTTCCTGTTCATCTCATACAAGAGTAGAAAGTCCCTCACGTTTACACATCTCACCTTCCTGTTCATCTCATACAACAGTAGGAACTCCCTCACGTTCACACATCTCATCTTCCTGTTCATCTCATACAACAGTAGAAACTCCCTCACGTTCACACATCTCACCTTCCTGTTCGTCTCATACAACAGTAGAAACTCCCTCACGTTTACACATCTCACCTTCCTGTTCGTCTCATACAACAGTAGAAACTCCCTCACGTTCACACATCTCATCTTCCTGTTCGTCTCATACAACAGTAGAAACTTCCTCACGTTCACACATCTCAACTTCCTGTTCATCTCATACAAGAGTAGAAACTCCCTCACGTTCACACATCTCACCTTCCTGTTCATCTCATACAACAGTAGGAACTCCCTCACGTTCACACATCTCATCTTCCTGTTCATCTCATACAACAGTAGAAACTCCCTCACGTTCACACATCTCACCTTCCTGTTCGTCTCATACAACAGTAGAAACTCCCTCACGTTTACACATCTCACCTTCCTGTTCGTCTCATACAACAGTAGAAACTCCCTCACGTTTACACATCTCACCTTCCTGTTCGTCTCATACAACAGTAGAAACTCCCTCACGTTCGCACATCTCACCTTCCTGTTCATCTCATACAACAGTAGAAACTCCCTCACGTTTACACATCTCACCTTCCTGTTCGTCTCATACAACAGTAGAAACTCCCTCACGTTCACACATCTCAACTTCCTGTTCGTCTCATACAACAGTAGAAACTCCCTCACGTTCACACATCTCAACTTCCTGTTCATCTCATACAACAGTAGAAACTCCCTCACGTTTACACATCTCACCTTCCTGTTCGTCTCATACAACAGTAGAAACTCCCTCACGTTCGCACATCTCACCTTCCTGTTCGTCTCATACAACAGTAGAAACTCCCTCACGTTTACATATCTCACCTTCCTGTTCGTCTCATACAAGAGTAGAAACTGCCTCACGTTCACACATCTCACCTTCCTGTTCGTCTCATACAAGAGTAGAAACTGCCTCACGTTCACACATCTCACCTTCCTGTTCGTCTCGTACAACAGTAGGAACTCCCTCACGTTCACACATCTCACCTTCCTGTTCATCTCATACAACAGTAGAAACTCCCTCACGTTTACACATCTCACCTTCCTGTTCATCTCATACAACAGTAGAAACTCCCTCACGTTTACACATCTCACCTTCTTGTTCGTCTCATACAACAGTAGAAACTCCCTCACGTTTACACATCTCACCTTCCTGTTCATCTCATACAACAGTAGGAACTCCCTCACGTTCGCACATCTCACCTTCCTGTTCATCTCATACAACAGTAGGAACTCCCTCACGTTTACACATCTCACCTTCCTGTTCATCTCATACAACAGTAGGAACTCCCTCACGTTTACACATCTCACCTTCCTGTTCGTCTCATACAACAGTAGGAACTCCCCCACGTTTACATATCTCACCTTCCTGTTCGTCTCATACAACAGTAGGAACTCCCTCACGTTTACACATCTCACCTTCCTGTTCGTCTCATACAACAGTAGGAACTCCCCCACGTTTACATATCTCACCTTCCTGTTCGTCTCATACAACAGTAGGAACTCCCCCACGTTTACATATCTCACCTTCCTGTTCGTCTCATACAACAGTAGGAACTCCCCCACGTTTACATATCTCACCTTCCTGTTCGTCTCATACAACAGTAGAAACTCCCTCACGTTCACACATCTCAACTTCCTGTTCATCTCATACAACAGTAGAAACTCCCTCACGTTCACACATCTCATCTTCCTGTTCATCTCATACAACAGTAGAAACTCCCTCACGTTTACATATCTCACCTTCCTGTTCGTTCCAGTGACGGGTCATGATGAGAGTCCTCCTCCACGGGTTTGTTGACTTTCTCAGTCACCTTTGCATTTGCCCTAGAATCCTTAAAGGAGACAACGCATGGTTCTAAACTCTTATCCCAGCAATAAAACAAATTATCAGAGATATCATAAGATATAGCTGTTGCCAGTTATTCTCGGGGCGGATAAACGTAGAACAAAACCGTGGTATGTGAGAATATCATTACCCAAGCTCAACCTTTTAACATGTTTCCATCCAGTAAGATCAAATCCAAGTATCTAAATTATTTCATTGCTATAATGTATTCCCACAACTATTTTACAAAATATGAACACAGACATTACTCACTTTTGACGGTAAAACTTCGGGGGGTTCGATTCGGTTATTTATGTCCCAGCACCCCGGTGGCAACACGGTCACGTGACTAGTAAAGTCCAAAACAGCCGATAATATTTCCACCTTGTTTGTTGATTTGTATGCCGCTTCCCGGAAAATCTAAACATCAGGTCAGATTATGAAACATTGAATATGATTTATTTATTTCTAAAAATCTAAATATCAGGTCAGATTATGAAACATTGAATATGATTTATTTATTTCTAAAAAATCTAAACATCAAGTCAGATTGTGAAACATTGAATATGATTTATTTATTTCTAAAAATCTAAACATCAGGTCAGATTATGAAACATTGAATATGATTTATTTATTTCTAAAAATCTAAACATCAGGTCAGATTGTGAAACATTGAATATGATTTATTTATTTCTAAAACGTATTTCTTCGTGTATCTATAACATCCTCGGATAATTTATTATAACTTCTTTTTACCTCGTCTGTCATGAGAGTTCCAAGACAACGTCCTATTTCCACTCCTACACCAACATCGTCAAGAGGCACTAAAAGGATGAACATAAAGCGGGTGGGCAAAGAAACCTCTGTGATTTTGCCGACATCCTTTGCCTCATTGAGTCTTACGAACGCACACAGTCTCCTGTTTTTGAGTTCCTCCACTTCTCCAACCATGATATTCAGTACTTCTGCGCCTTCAGGGATCTTTCGTTTGAATTTGTCATTCCGCTATTTGAAAATTGTATATGGTATCAATGTTTTTAATGATATTCTAAACGAAAACATGATATTTGAACATTTACCGGGAATCGGGAAAACTACCTCGAATCCAAAAGAAAGGAGTTCACTGGATGTGTCTTCAGATTCGTATCCCTCTGTAACACGGAAAAAGACAGTCGTTACTTTATAAACACATTCACAGTCTAAAAAATCAAATGCAACATTCATTGAATATCGCAAAATTTGAAAATAAAACAGGAAAATAAAAACATACAACAGGAGAGAGTTCGTTAGAATTTACTGAGACAGCGTGGACATACCGTTGACGTAACCATTTAAATTAGGCGCTGACACACTCTCCGACAGTTCATTGACGGGGTTTAGTTTAGTTTTAGAATCGGCTAGCCTCACTTTGCTTGTATGACGTTTTAGATATTTGCTCCTGACGTGTTGATGTTTGTGTTTCTTTAGTAGAAGGGCTCTCAGATGGTTCCAAAGGAGGCTGCTGACTGACCCCTCATTCTTCCACTCCTCCAGTACTTTGTCTAAGTACAAAACATGTCGATGCTTATAAGAATGTGAACAAAAGCAATTGTAACAACAACACTGTTACCAATAAAACTGTATTTCGGGAATCCTATCATAGTAATGCGAGGATAATCAAAATAATTGAGCTTCTTCATCACTTCCTTTATGCTACCAAAGCGATAGGGGAAGAATCTAAAATGCGGTAAAGCAAAGCATCAATCTACAACTTGAATTTCATTCGAATACAAAAGATACAATCATAGGTTAGCTATGAACTACATGTATCTGCGGATGAGAACGGGTGTAAACAAAGAGAGGTTGGGGTTTGTGGTATCTGGAGACTTTTGTTAAGGAAGCTTTTACTCGTGTAATCGAAATTCCTGAAAATGCATAAAATTTTCCATTTTGCTGTTCCCTACCTACAATATCGTACATGGATAGCGCCTCCATGTCTAGGATACAGGTATTGGAGGCCATCAGGGTATGTAACTCTGTCAGTGACTGCATATACAGAGACGAGACGTGGGGCTTAGACCATCGTTTTCCCTTCTCCTCCAGAACCTCCTCAAACTTCACCCATCTACAAATTTTAAAGATTTCTGACAGACACATGTAAGCATTATACCTGTCGACTTTACAATTGGTGTTAATGCTAAAAAAAAGAGCATTGAATTTCAGTATTACGTGTAAGAAATGTAGCCGTTTGCGCGTGGGGCTCGTACAATTGCCTTTATGGACTATATATCACAACGTTTTTGGATTGTTTTTAATCTAAATGTACTTCCACTGTCATTCAAGGACGCACCTGTAGGGGAATGGTGTTTAGGGTATTCCCCATAAAAGTTATTCAGAAATACCCTTACAAAATGGGAAATGTGAAACACGGAATGTCATATTCGAATACAGATTTTTTCTAGATTTTCAAAGTCAAAATATCGTTCAATGAATAAATCTTATCGAGTAAATTCAAAATGCTTATGGACAAACTTCCGTTTTTCTTGGGCGTTTGTCCGCCATATTACAGCCTAAGACTTTCTTCGTTATATGTTTACTAAAGGTTTCTGAAATAAATTGTTATTAAATGATACGGGAGTGAAATTTTTTTCCCAATTAATTCAACCGTCACTGAAAAAGGTCGTAAATTTCGACGAAACTTTGCTTTGCTTATCTTTTATTTTTTGTTCTCTACGAAACATCATGCAAAAAAGACTGCCTAATCAGTAATTTCAGAAATGGTGTAAAAGTTTCAGATTTGTCAAGAAAATGAATTGCTTCAAGGTGACTGAATAAGAGATGAGAGTTCTGTTTTCCATGTCTACTGGGCATTGAAGACCTTGACCAGTCAAACCAACATCAGTAGTGGTCAAAAGGATAAAAAAAAAAACGTTCATCATTCAACCACGAGGAAGTGAAGTCTACCTTCTGCAAAGCATATATACATGCATACTAAAATATGTTAATGAATCTTTCGTACATTCATTTGGGGAAAAAATCATGTAATTACAGAATACATTGGTAATGATATGTCTTATAGTTCATGCAGCATATCTCTTCTACGCCCCGGTCAGGCGATCTCTCTTCCCAGATGTTCATTAAAAATCATTTATTATTATTCTATTCTATATTTTTGTTCAGATCTGGAGATAAAGTGGATAAGTACATAATATAACCCATGGGAGAGATTGGGAACACAGATTTGTGACATGGGAGAGATTGGGAACACAGATTTGTGACATTTTGGAAATATGTGTGCATCCAAGTATATTAAAAGACATTTCTTGGAAAATTGAATAAAGATTAATTGTTTCCTTATAATACCAAGAAGAAATGATACAAATATACACGTGGTATTCACATGTGCAATATTTCTATTTCTCCTCTGTAAGCTCAATACATCATACTTCTAAGTAATTTCAAACTTCTTTCTTATGTTTTTTTTTCTGTATATTTTTACTACTTAAATTTTATTCATCAAATTATATCACTGCGTCTTTATAAGATTTTCCCTCCTCTTATTCAAGGGATAGGGAGATAGCCCAAAAATGTTTACGTCATCAGTCTAATAGTTCATGTACTTGTCAGAGTTTGACCTTAACGGTTTAAACCTTTCGTGTGGTGCTCAATTCTTCACGATTAGTGAGGAGACTTTACTCATCTACTAATGAGTAATTCGAACATTCGTGGGCACGCGCATCACAGTCATTGTGTAACATAATAATTGTCGGAGATGAGTAACAAAGAAGAACAAATAAATAAACAATCAAAATATGCCGAAAAAGAAGGGAAAAGTTACGCCTTGTTTAATTCTTTCATATATGTCGCATGTTACATGTATATCGATAGGGGGGGGGGGGGGCACTTCTGGTTGTGGGAACTGCCATTTCAGCATGTAAAATGGAATCAAAAGTTAAAGTTTCGCAGAAATCAGTAAAAGATTAATATATCTAATATCATATATAATATATTTTATTTCACCATATATATGTGTATGTTAAAATGTATTTTTAAATCATTTGGATAAAAATGTTATCATAAGATATATAACAGTGAATTTGTGTACCAAATGAGGTTTACAAACTTTAAAAACGAGAAAAGTATTAAAGAACATAAAAAATGCAATCAAAGTAACTTTTGATGCAATCCTTTAATTCTTTTGAACTTTGTGCATGAATAAGAAGACAATGAATTAGTCTCAACTGCAGACGATTGATCTGTAATTTACATGCACGTAGGCTCTACTCTCTAATTAAGGCCAACTTCAAGCATCTCCGAAAAATATTGAATATAGTTGTAATACTGTATGGATATACATTACGGGAGAAAGGGGAGAGAGTATTGAAAAGACTAAGTCTGCTGTCTGATCCCTTAATTCATCTAATTGACATAGTCTAAGATCAAATGTAAATTTATCGAGACGCAGTCCTGCCATTAACTTTTGAAGATTTCATCGTTTTGAAAAATATTTTCAATGCAAAGTATTGAGAGTCAGTTCAGCTATTTAGAATATATATGACATCAAAGTAGGAGACCCCCTATCGAGGTATTAATAGAAAACAGGAGATTCCCTACCGATGAAGCTCCTTCCAGACAAAGTCGTCGTTGTACTGTCTCAATATGTCCATTTGGCAGAAAATATCTCGAGGTTCGTGGCTATCCATAACCACCACGTCGTAGTCACATTTGGGTGTGTTTTCCGGTTCCTCCATATTATTCTTTCTCATCAAATCAATAAATGATTCTGAATTCTGTTGTCCTATCTTTAAAAATATCATTCATACACACCTTAGATTGAGAAAATAAATATTACACGTGGGAATTACGTAACTCAGCGGAATAAATCATTTAATAAACAAATCATTAATTACTCAATGTTCTTATCACGAAGAATAAAGTTCAAAAAGACAGTGTACCTCAATTAATACAAGTTGTGTTTCTAGTGATAGTTAAATCATTCTGTATGACTGAAACCACAATCCTTTAAATGTGAAAGTCCACTCCGTGGCGATGCAACAGGTAAATGATTATCTCACGTGCTACTTTTTGTTTATATACCTGAAGGGGAAAAAAAAGGGAGATACACGCAAACTTCAAAATCGAGGATCTTTGAACACTTTTTATAGAACCATCAATCACAGTTTAGCCAATTGTTGACGACTGTAAACAAATCTAGAAATGTTGCAATTTGTGTTTTTCTGTTTTCCGTATTGACACCTATCGTCATGGTTTTTTTTTTTTACATTTCAGAATTAAAATGTGTAAATGATAGCGTGACAGAAATGGTCAGTTACCGGTTATTTGATTATTTAATAGTTAAACAAAGGGGGCGTACAAACCTTAATTTCGTGTACTTTCATGTTGTTATTTCTTTTCACCTCATTCTTCAAAAGAAACAAATTCTGCGAAAAGCAATTATTCGATGTGCATGTATCGATGTCTATTGTCAGTGGTAAAAACGCTGTAAGAATCTCCTATTTCAAGTCACTTCACTTCACTATCATATTATGATATTTGTAATTATAATTTAAATTGTAAGTTGATGGGAACAGGTCGTGGTTAGGTTTATTCGTTAGGGTGCCAGGTTCAATTCCGGAACCGCATCACACCTAAGACCCCTAACATTGTTAGTGGTCATTCCTTCGCCTAGACGGTCCTTAAAAACGGAGGTCCCGCGTCACGGTTGCCGTTGGCACGATAAAGAACCCTCACTACTAAGGCCGTAAGTTTCATGCATTGGTCATTTTTTATTTTTTATTTATTTATTTTTTTTTTTGGTGCATTTGATTTAAAGCTTGTGACCTGTCCATACTTGATTGAAAAATTTTCGAATACGACGTAAAACAATATACAAACAAAATCAAATATAATTGCATAAAGAAAGGGTTTTTTTCTGCACTATACTCTACCTGCTATTGTGATTTCTCTGTGGAATCCCTGTTTGATTTTAGGTTTAAAAACCTAAAACCTTGCAGTATGTTGAAATGCAAAGTCGATATTCAGTTTTTGCTACTTGTCATATTTTAATTTTTATCTTTTTCAAATGTCAGATGTCCTTGATGCAGTAATTCACAGATATATCCTCACCAGGTGAAGTATTATTAATTAATTACAGAAATGCTTCACGACACAAGAGGAACGGAAGTCGCGTTCTCCCACAGGTCTGACGTATATTTATGTATATGGTAACTATGATAGGTTTCTTCGCCTTGTCATACCCCAACCTTCCTACAATCTATATCATAATGATATTTGATTTAAGAGAGTTTTCTGACGTCATACAAAAGGGGGTATAGGTGACACACGGGTTATACGAAATCAACATTATTTCAAGGACATTCTCTCTCTCTCTCACTCTCTCTCTCTCTCTCTCTCTCTCTCTCTCTCTCTCTCTGTGTGTGTGTGTGTGTGTAACGTTAAAAAGTAAATATTCTCCATATTCAAATAATTATGCAAAAAATATTTGGGTAATCTCCCAATTCCCCATATATTTTATTGACTTCAGACATATGCCAGACAGCTGCCTTTTCGGGCGGAAAAACGAAGAAAATCTTTATGTGGTGAAAGTTCTGGAGTGATTATCACCAATGGGAGTATTTCTAGTGCATTTCCAATCACAAAGAAACTTGTACATGTTTTCTTCAATCGTAAAAGTCCCTCAAAATACTGATCGAGAAAACGGAAAGTTTCAGATACGTCATTGAGCTTGAGTTTTTATTGAAAGTTTGAAAAATTTAAAAGCGCACAGTTAATTGTAAAAGTGCATGATGACATGAACAGAAGACCTCACACCTCGAATTTAGAATTCACATGAACAGGAATTTCACTATACTTTGCATCTTTTTATATACATGTATGCTACAACTTAAAATAATCGTAACCCAAATGGTAACCCATTCTCGTGTTATATATCAGTAGTTTCGGAACACTATCAACATATTTATAGATGTAGGTACCGGCCGGAGAATGGGGAGGGAGGAGATGAGGCACAGGGTGGAGGGGAGGGAGGGGCCACAGGGTGGGAGGAGGGAGGGGAGGGGCCACAGGGTGGGAGGGGGGAGGGGGAACAGGGTGGAGGGGAGGGAGGGGAGGGGCACAGAGTGGGAGGAGGAACAGGGAGGGAGAGGGAATGGGTAGAGAGGGGAGGAGGCACGGGGTGGAGGGGAGGAAGGGGACACAGTGTGGGAGGAGGGAGGGGAGGAGGAACAGGGAAGGAGAGGGAATGGGGAGAAGGGAGAAAAAGGGAGATCGTAGAAAGGATATATAAATAGAAAACATGGGGAGGGACTGGAGGAGGGAGAGGTGGAACCCCTACCTGTCCATTTCCGGTTTACGATATATCAGCAGAATACGGTGATCATGAAGAGTAAACTATTCTGCATTTTAACGCCTATTGTGTCAAACAGTTTTTCAGCACGTGTAAGGACTTATGACATGACTTAAAGACTTTATAGATGGCAGGGAGGAAATGGTCATATGTCTGTTTGCAGTGAACCTAATCGTTTAACACCTACTGAAGCTATTAAAGCATGTCACTTTAACTTCCATTCTATTATTTCTTCCTTGGCCTATAAATATCTTTTGCGATGATTCTCGAAGTTGGTCATTTTCTGCATTTAGAAAAGAACGAAAAAGATACACCCAAAACAGGAAAATGAAGCGTTTATTCGCCGCTTTTCAGTGGCTTAGAAACATCATACATGAGGACCCGCGTTAAAAAAAAGCCATGTTTAGATTTTTTTGACTTGCAGGAAAAGGTGTTAACACTCTTGTTGAGCCATGCCTTTACATTGTATTGGATGAATTGTAAATGATTCATATAAAGGCGTACTTAGATTCTTAAATATCTATACTTCTTAATTTTACTGGGATTTTCTGAGGAAATTCAAATGCTTCTTTAATATCTATACTTCTTAATTTTACTGGGATTTTCTGAGGAAATTCAAATGCTTCTTAAATATCTATAATTCTTAAGTTTACTGGGATTTTCTGAGGAAATTCAAATGCTTCTTAAATATCTATAATTCTTAAGTTTACTGGGATTTTCCGAGGAAATTCAAATGCTTCTTAAATATCTATAATTCTTAAGTTTACTGGGATTTTCCGAGGAAATTCAAATGCTTCTTAAATATCTATAATTCTTAAGTTTACTGGGATTTTCCGAGGAAATTCCAGTTCTGGATGATAAACGTAGAATGAACACGACAGTCACCAAAAAATAACCTCTTGAAAAATCACTAAAATTACCTCTAGAAAAATCACCAAAATTACCTCTAGAAAAATCACTAAAATTACCTCTAGAAAAACTGTTAACGAACGTGACACCAGCCTTTCATCTTGTAAATCTAATCCTGTACATAGTTATTATTCTTATTCAATACATTGTACATGCATTCAATCCTTTGATAAAAATAAATATTTTGAAAATATAGAAAATGAGAGTCGAAAATTAATCGTTGTAATTTATTTTATTGAATTTTTCTCAAAGGTACAATGTTACTTCATAAAAATAGAAAACAAACAAACAAACTTGAAAATATAGAAAATGACAGTCGAGAATTAATTGTTAATTACTCATTCATTTAGTTTGTAATTTCAAAAAGGTACAACGTTAGTTCATTAGTGATCTGATGAAACATCAATTATTTACTGATTTATATCGCTCAAGTCCTTAAATTGCTTTTGATTTAGTTTCGTCTAAGATTATTTTTTAACATAGTTTTAACAAGATTGTTTTTTTTTTTTTTTTTTTTTTTTTTTGGTAGAATTTCCTATGGTATCCACGAACTTCTAAAAGATAGTGTCAATGTTTCACAGAATGATTGTTACTTTAGAAAAACAAGGTGTGTCTGTGAAACACTAATGTCCCCGGATTACAACAAAGTAGAACTGTAAAACTGTGTTATTTCTTTTGAAAATTTCCAAAAACTCGGTCTATGGTCAATGTCAAAGTCACAGGATCAACAAATCTGGTATCGTTGGAAAGGTCTTCTCACAAAATTCCACATGCATAATATAAAAAGAGTACCTCGTTAGAACAGGTCCTCAGTACCCCTTGCTTATCGTAATAGGCGACTAAATGGGGCAGTCTTTCGGATGAGACCGCAAAAACCGAGTCCCCGTGTCGCAGCAGGTGTGGCACGATAAAGATCCCTCCCTGCTCAAAGGCCGTAAGCACTGGACATAGGCCTAAATTTTGTAGCCCTTCATTGGCAATGGTGACGTCTTCATATGAGTGAAAAATTCTCGAGAGGGATATTAAACAATACACAATCAATCTAAAATTAGGGCAAAATTCTCTATAAGCTTTGCACTGGCTCCTGAGTGCCTCCGCCCTCTTGGAATGACCAAGAACCCCACAATGGAAGCACCCGGGCCGTAGGTCTCTCTTCCCGCCTCTGCTACGGCGATGGGTATCTCTAAGAAGAACGGTTCCGCCTCTTGAATTCCTTCTGCAGTTCCTCAGTTCTTTGACACAGATCCCGCATATACCCTCTCCGTATGCCAGTCCCATCAGCTGCTGGACCATCCCCTAGAGCCACTACTCTCACGTCCTTCTTGGGATCGACAGCCGTATACGTCCAATTCGCTCGTTCTCATGAATAATCAAAAAGGCAATTGGTCGTCTAGGGAAGACCAAAAACTGCTTTGTCCAATCAGTACCCGAGGTAAGTCCCTTTCTACGCCTCTCAGTTACATAATATTGCGATGTTAACGAGGTAAAGTAAAACTACCTTTCGAAACAGAAGAGTTCCGCTCCTATAACGATTAATTTGATTGGATCATTATTCATGAGAACGAGCGAATTGGTGTGAATGAAGGAGAGAGAAACGAAGCATAATCAACCGTGGGTATCCGATAAGGATTTCAGACACGTGACTATAACTCTTTTGATCTCACACTCGGATCACCTCCATAGATGTAGGGTACCGGAATCTGCCGAAGTTTGTCGAATGTTGATCTCACCGGGAGGCTAACGTCTTCAAAAGTTTATATCGTGACCACCATTGCGCATCTAAAATATCACACGCAATGCAGTTTCTTCACACCTTTGATTTTCAAACCCAGCCCGCCAAAGTTACTGTGCTGGCAATGGATAATTTCCCATGAAGTCATTTTAATATTATTTATTTATAGAAATGAAAGGTGGGTTTTGAAAGCCTTTTTTCGGTTTAAGAAAAATGACTGAAATTATATTCAATGATGATAATTTGTAGCTGACATGTTTTTCTTAGCTGTAGAACTGTAGAACTGTAACTTTATAAGAAAATATTGGGACAGATCAGAGAGCTACAGATCCACCCCTTAATAAAACCTTCAATATACGGTGCACCAAAAGTGCGCACAGTTGAGGCCTTATATCATTGTATTCTTGAATTGTCATCTCATAAATTTGATATAAAAAAATCCCCAACATACTTTCCTACTATACTTGTGTCAAAACATAGCTTCGGAAAACAATGAGGAAAATTTCAGATTGTAACATCCTGTTGTCACAATACTTGGCATAATAAAAGTGGTCCTCGTCCCCTGCGATATGTTTATCTAAACACACGGTGACATAAGACATCGATTGTACAAGATGTTTGATCAGCTGATTAGTACACACATGACAAATTCACCAATTTTTTCAAAATACTTAGTAACACTAGCCAGATTGATGGGAATATATAACACATTTCTTAAAGTAAGACGAAAATCTGCTTCAGTTGATGACCGATGCTAAAGGATATCGGTTCAAAGTAACAAAAGAAAAAATTTATTAGTCCAGATCATTTGGTTTTAGTCTTTACAAAAAGCTCACCCCTAATCGTTCTAGACTGTCACCTAATGCTGAGTTTTTAATGTTGTAGTGTGTGGGCATAGACTTAGTTTTGATAGACCTCTTTCAACGATGTTCTAGCATGATGAACGTTTTCTTTACGCATTTTGAGATCAATATAATGTCTGATATTTTTATAACGATATACATTTACTTTACAAGGCATTTATTTCTGGCAGCAATAAAAAATGTCACTGATGCATGATTCATGCATTTGAATTATGAAAATCTGAAAAACTACATGGAAAAATAGTACTACATGTATGTCCATATAACGGTGTTCACGAAATCTATTAATCTATTAATTCAAAGTGGCTGAAAATCACGGTAGACCAGATGACCACGATCGGGTTTCGACTGGTAAGCGAGGATTTCGTGTTCTGAATTTCACTAGGATTATTCTGTCATTATCATTTCCTATGCCTAAAAATCTAGGGTTGCAGAAATTGAAAAATCTTCAAAAGGAGTAACTTATAAAATGTTTAAAGAAAGTTTAAAACCTGAGGATTATTTAGGCAAAGGAAGTGATAATGACAGAATATCAGAACACGAAATCCTTGCTTACCAGTCGAAACCCGATCGTGGTCTTCTGTCATGAAAATTGACTTTACCCACCGTATACTAAAACGAAACTTTTAATATATGGTGGGTTAAGTCAATTTTCAAATGTTTATGAAATTAATTTTTAACAGCATACTAGATTTGTATGTGTTTTTCATATGACAATATTCAAGTTTCAGGTTTATTTGAGGTTTTTACATGACAATTTACATTTCAGAAGCTGCATTGATATATAAAGTGTTGAAGTACCATGATACGCAAATGTGAACATTATTACATGAATTGCAGAAACCAAACACGCTTCAGAAATGTTCTTAAATGTCATATAATTGTACACGTGTATGAATAGAATGGAATGACAAGAACCTGTACCGTGCTGATACCCCGTGTGTTAGTCTATGTCACGTGATGCTGTCCATTACATTGTATGCTGTGTAACAGTCTATAACTCAGATTTCCATGGCGCGAATTTTGAATATCACAATAGCAAAAATATATGTATATAAGAATATACAGCTTTAAAATATTCAAACCAAAATAACTTTTCTTTCCTTTAATTAATACCCGGAAACTCATAACGGGTTGCTTTTATGTCTTGCATACTGCCATTCCAAGCAAACTCTGTGTAGTGTCAATTCTCCGGGACTACTTTCCCCTACGAATAATGACACTGCCACAGGCTCTCCAAACTTCTGCAGAAAAACGCAAGTTACATTCCAAGCTCCGGTCAGCTTAGTATATTCCGTTACGCTACCACCCCAATACCATTATTCGTAGGGGAAATTGACACTGTACGGAGTTTGCATTCCGGGAATACTTCGTATAAAATCGTAAATTAATAATATCCGATTAATGAATAAAAAATGAAACGTATTAGTAACAGCAATTAATGTTTATATTTAAATATTTATTTATATATTTTATTCAGAACTTTTATACCTGTTATCAAGAAGGAAGTATTCTATACTGAAACAATAAAAACAATTTCTTATTTCTCCATACCCGCTGTCTAACGCAAACACAAACACATGTAGATCGGTCGCCCATGCGTCCGACATATATTCATGTAGTTTATATAAGATTGAGAAATTAATCAAATCATTATAATGTTAACTTTATGAAGCATATCAAGGTGATAGCAATATTAACTTTTTCTGCATATACCAGATTAAAAGAACGTCATAGAGATCTGAAGAAAAAAAACTTAACAGTGAAACTGTTGCAATTAGTTCTCGTTTCGGGTTAATTTTGAATAAAATGACCGAACTGCTGTTTCTCCAATAACATGGTTTCAATGAATAAACAGTGTTTTCCATTACAGGATATCCACTGAGTCATTCTAGAGTTCAGGGTTAGAAAGACATAATTTAAATCAATTTATTTAAACTATCAGTTTCAGTCCTTGTATTAAATTGATGTGTTCACAGACTGTCACCTCGATATGCTTCATTTATTTCCATCAACTTCAAAACGTCAAAGACGGATGGCGATTAATATTTTTCATCTATCATGCACCTTAAAAAAAATCTAAAAAGAAAGACTTAACTTTATAAAGAATTAAATTGCTTAACATCATCGATCTCGTTGTTTATTGATCGCGTTCATTCATTAAAGGTCACACACAGGTCATTCTACTCTGTGCTTCCCAGAAGAAAAACAACATGCACAATAAGCATACTTTCAAAACACGAGGTCTGTTTAAAATGCTCTAATGTTTTCGTTTTATTTACGATAGAAAAAAGTACCATATTTGTCCATAAATAAATCATAGTTTTAACACTGCAAAATAGAAAACACGATCGTCAAGCGTTCGATTTTATTAACCTCACCTCCTCATTGAATCGGGTCATTCAAAACTGATCCACGAGAGATAGAATTACGAAAATGGATTTAACAGAAATCCTCTGTCTCCCTTATACACCAGTACTACTTTTATTTCCACAATATTTGTTTGTTTATCTGTTGTACGTCCCTTCAAGACGCCACCAGCTGTACATGTAGGTGAATTTGCCCTGGAGTTGAGGGCTGTAGTAGGGAGAGGTCTTTAAAAATAATGTACCAACGCCTACTGCGATACAGAGCCTCGGAGGTTTAGGTCTCGTCCGACTGACCCGCGACTCTCACTTATGAATATCGAGCGTTTTGTGACAGATCATTCTCTAATCAAAGAAGTTCTCTACATCGTCATAATGGCTGACTTCCTTTTAAATCATGGATGAAAATATAGATATCAGCAACATTTGTCTATTCATTTCTAATATAATTGTCTAGCTGATCAGGAGTAGCTCAGTAGGCTAGCACGTCGACAGTTGAACTAAAGATCGCGGGTTCGAGTCCAGCCGGGGTTTTAAATTTTTTCCAGATTGATTTCTACTAAAACTGCATTTTTCGACTAAATAAAGTAAATTTGAAAGTTTTCAACTTCAAAATGTTGCTGTACATATCCTCCACTTTTCATCCATATCAAATTTCTCTGGTGTAGCATACCTCCTTAATTAATTTTACGTATTAGGTTTGATGCTTTCATGGTACGAGCAGGGCTCGAACTTATAACCTCCCGGTTACGAGGCGAATAATCTTACCACTGCACCACCGCGATCAGTATTTCTGGGCAAGGTTAAGTTACAAAATATTCTTTTCTCTAAACATTGCAGATTGTTTTGGTTTTTGGGGTGTTTTTTTTTAATATGTAAGGGTTATCCAACTTAAACTGTTGTTGAATATATATATTTAAAAAAAAAAGAACAAGTAGATTCATTAAAGTGACCCTCTCCCTCTGCCAGCATATGTGTCGGGAAGAGTCAGTAAGTGCAAAAAGGTCGACATTTACGTCTTGTGTCGTTGTATTCAAAGCCCTCTGACCTTAACGTGGCCACGTGGATCTATCAAAGCTGTTACTCAGATCCGTTTGTCACAAGTAAACAATTAGCAGCCCTCGTTTGACCTAAGTAACGCTCTTCCATTGTCTTGATAATACATGTGTACTAACATGCTGGTCTGATAACCATTTTAAACGGATAAGATAGTCTTGATAGTAATTCAATTATACAAAGTTAAGATGATAACTATTTTGCATTTATCTTCATTTCCGCTGCAGTTTAAGGTTCCCTACAAACGCGTAAAATCATAACTATGAACTGAAAATTTATATTTAATAACTTTAATTACCTGCTTCAGATTTACTAAACCATTGAATTCTTCACGTCCCTTGTTTGCTGCAATAATGTAGCCCTCTCTGATTTTTTTTTTAAGGGAGAGA